>NC_142010.1:207721665-208044165 GCF_049901735.1 Notechis scutatus
GTGGGCTAGGGATGAGAGGAAGGCAACCTCATGAGAACATGGCAGAAAAGTGAGGTTGCTATGCATATTCTTCCTGTGATTTGTGCAAGTGGGCAAATACATAAAATTATACTAGTTAAAGGAAGATATAGTTGAGAAGTCAGTGAGAGAAGTACTTCCCTCTGTAACAAACACTTTCAATAATTACTAATTCTTAAAGATATTTGCACCGGAAGAATATAGGAACAAAGGGCTCTTTCAATCAAGGACTTTAATCTAGAGCAAGTAGGAATCAGATGTCATCATGATTTAAAGACCTCAAATATAGGTTAGTAAAACATCTCTCTCTCTGAGTGCATGCATGCACACATGCATGCACACGCACGCACACACACGCACACACACACACACACACATGTTATGTATAACTCAAATGCCTTTATAATGCCTTGGTAAGGCCACACTTGGAATACTGCATCCAGTTTTGGTCACCACGATGTAAAAATAGTGTTGAGATTCTAGAAAGAGGTCAGAGAAGCGCAACAAAGGTGATTAGGGGACTGGAGATAGCCGCTTTGGTGCCTCCGATCCACGGATCTGGAGGCTAAGGCTGCCACGAAGAGGCAGCCGAAGATAGGAAGGATCCGGACAGGGGGTTGGGGTTTTCGCAGACCCCTTCCCCACCCGGCTTAACCTCTTTCTCAAGGCGGTGGAGCAGCGGTCAGCAATGGCCGCCACAAAGAAGCTGACAGCTGGACAAGATTGTGCTGGAGGAAGAAGGAGAAAGTTTTGAAGCGAAAGTTTTTTGGCTGAACTGGGACTATAAGATACAAGTAACATCCTGAAAATTCTGATTTTTGAAAGATACTTTGTTTCCAGAAGAGATTTACAAGCGGCGAGTGAAAGTGTTTAAAGAGAAAGTTTACTCTCCTTCCACATGGATTTAACAAATGGATATTGAAAATCCTGCTATTTTACAGAAGGTAAAAATTTAAAGCTTTCTGTTATAAGTGGGAAGGAGAGGACAAAAGGAAAATTTTCATTAAGATTTTGTTGGAGGAGATGCCTGGAAGATTTTGAGATTGGAAGTTAATTGTAATAAGACTTTAAAATACAGATTGTTTTTTTTTTCTCTTGCCAATTGATATTACCCCAGGAAGAAAAAGTGTGAAGAACTTTGTGTTCTGTTTGGATTGTTTGATGACTTTGGGATTTTGGGGAATTGTTTCAAGCTTTGAATTATCTTGGTTGTTTTAAGAAGAAGAAGAAGAAAAAAAAAAGAAGAAGAAAAGGTTTATAATGGCTTTATCTGTTGATGAACTGAGAGAGGAATGTGGTAAAATAAAAAAGAAGTTAAAGACGGTGTGAGAGAAATTTTTCGTTTTTAGAAATGGCGCTTGCCACTTATCAACAAACACAGCAATTAATGGAGGATGAAGAAGAAGAAGAAGAAGAAGAAGAAGAAGAAGAAGAAGAAGAAGAAGAAGAAGAAGAAGAAGAAGAAGAAGAAAGAAGAAGAAGCCATCTTTAATGAGTCTACAAAGTTGATCAAGAAAGGAAGGAAAAAGAGAGGAAGGAAAAAGGACATAAGACTTAAAAACATCCAAGAAAGAGAAAAATAAGATGCAAAACCAATACAATGTTAGAAAGCAAAAGAAAAGAGAAATACAACAGAGGGGGAAGCGAAGTGGGGTAAAAAGACCAGATGGGACAAGATAGGAAGGAAGAAGGGGGGAAAAAGCCACAAAGGTATGAAACAAGATGTGGAAAAGAAATCTTTTTTAGGGATAATGGGTAATGCATAACTTTGTTCCAAAATGTTTCTGCAAGGTACATGATAGTATTGTAGTATTTGTATTAGAAATAGAAAATTAGAATTTAATAAGGCTTAAGTAAAGATTAAAACATTAAAGGTTTAATAATGATAGATTTTAAGATTTAATAAAATATTACAAGGAATGTTTAAAATATTTAGTTTAAGTATAGAGTTTAATTGACTATTGTGTGGATGTTTGTATGAACTTATTATTATGGTATTTGTTTTTGAAATAGATAATTGGAATGCTATGAGATTTAATGTTTAATTATATATTTAATTACTTTATGGATTTACTATTTTAGTAAGTAGAATGTACTAAGCAGAATTAGATAGGGAATTAGGTGTTACCTTAAATGTTAATTTAGGGGAGCGATGGAAAGGCATCATACTTCGATTAGTGATTTCAGGAGAAATATTTTTTTCTAATATGAATGAGATAAATGGATAATTGGAAAAGAATGGACAAAAGATACAAATATAATGATTTAAATTAAGATGAAATAAATAAAATAGAATTAAGAAGAGTGGAAAGCGGGAAGAAGTTATAATGAAGATATAGAAGGGTAATAAGATAGGTAATGGCATATAAGCTGAACACGAATCTAATTGAAGTCCATATAAAGAGAGGTAATCCGGGGCCAAGCTACTTTTTAAAAAGAAGTTTTATGTTTTTGTGTTTTGTGTCTGTATGTTTGATTGAGATTTAATAAAACCTTGGGAGAAAGCGAGAGGAATATTTGTAAACAAGGCAGAGGGATATATGAATATGATGAGTATAAAATGGATAAATATAGAAGAAATGTAATTGAATAAGAGCAAAGAGAAATAATGAGAAATCTGCTAAAAAAATATTTAAGTGGAAATGGGATATATTAGAATTATATTGTATACAACAATGTTTTATCTGTCTTGTAAAAATTTATAATGGAAAGAGGTTTAATGTCTTTAATGTCTAATGATGCTTTGTTTGTCTGTAAAATTAATAAAATTTGTTTAAAAAAAAATAGGTATAAGAATGACAAACTGAAATAAAACTCTATCGTTTTTTGTACTTTGGAGGGACTTTTTGAATAATCTCTAGGATCTCTAAGGATCTTTTTTCTCAATTTCTGGTTTTTGGTTTTAAAATATGCTGCTCAACTTTTAAAACAATAAACAATATTTTGTATATGTCCATTTTATTTTATAAAGATAACTGCCAACTAGCACCCATGTCTTATGAGTAAACTAGAAGCAAAACATTAGAATAACTTTAATGAGTAAAAATCATACATTTATAAGCATGAAGCAAAAATTGAGTTCTTCTCTTATTGGTATTCTTTATTCTTGGGGATGAAACAACACAGATTTAATTGATTTATGTGTTCCACAAGGTGGCAGTGGAGAATAAGATAAAAATGCAATCATTCACCAAATTAGATTCTACCTCAAGTGGTCCTCCTCCTCCTCTTTAAAAATCATACATACAAGATAGAGATCCATGTGGGTGATTTTCCATATAAAGATGGGTAGTTCTATAAAAACATTTCACTTGAAGAGTTTCTGAAAACGGTGGAGTTTATAAAAATTATTACAATGAACTACATTATTTCCAAATCAAACCGGTGTATTTGCTAGAGAAGTCAAAAGACTTAAAGTTCTGCCAGCCTTTTCAAAATCCTCTTCCTTCATATTAAATGGAAATATTATATGTGATGTAAAGTCAATGCCCCAAGAGTGGGCAAGGTTCAAGTAATATAATTTATTTTAAATAGAAGAGGTGTATCAATCTGGAACAGCTGTTACATGTCATACATAAATGGCCTGTAAAGCCACTAAGCAACTGTGGAAGTTTAATTCTTGGAGGTTAAATAGTGTTTGTTCCAAAGGTCTAATCTGCACATCACATTAAGTCAAAACGAAAACTCATTATGGTTAGTGGCTTAATGGTTTGTAGTAATGTTATGACATAATGGATATGATCGTACATCCGACTAAATCCAAGACAAACCAGCCACATAATAGCTTAGTGCTCTGTGAAAATCAATAAAAAGGAAGAATAAAACAGATTTTCCGAGCTCCGGGGAAAAAAAAGGAACAAAGATACAGAAGAAGGAAAGTAGTTTCTCTCAGAATCATGAGGGAAACTTTTAAAAAGACAACAATGAATCTTTTGGAAAATGCACAGTATGGGAGCAGCCCAGAAAAATCAAGTTCCCATCTGTAATAAAACAGTATGCAATTGTTATGATGACTAGACATTTAACTTTGAGATCCAGAGATAAGTTACCAGCAAAATTGACTAGTAGAAGGCCTGGTTCTTACATAGTCTTTTCCACAATTATCCTTCCTTTTGGTTTCTGGGATTCACTCTCCTTTCTATCTAGACCTTCATTAAATTTTCCTACTCAAGTTGAATTGTTCTTTCTTCATGACTGAACCCCTTAAGATAGGGGTGTCAAACTGGCGGCTTGTGGGCCGGATGTGTCATATGCAGGTCACGCCCATTCCAGCTCCATGAATGGGAAAAACATCGTGAAACATCAGGTGACTGCAATGTGACCTGGCAAGTTTGACACCTGTGTCTTAAGATAAAATGATTGGTAAAACCCATCATGGCATCCTAATATAACAACTCAGAATATGACTGGGCAGAAATTGTCTTGAGTTATAGGCATTCCTCAATTCTTAGTATCATGGCAAGAATTTTCCAATCTTTTAAAGACGTTGTAAAAATGGATTTATGATTAGTTCTATTTATAATTCCTTGAACAGCCACTTAGGAACTCTTATGCAGCTTTCCTATTTCTTGAAGTTGTATTACTATAATGATAATAGCTATTGTCTATTAAAAATTAAAAGCTGTGGTTTAATTATAGGATTCACGATTTAAAAATTATTAAAAAGAAATGAGAATAAATCGTGACCCTGGGATGACTGCACTACTAATTAAAATAAAATATTATTAGGTTGGAAATTACCATAGAAAATATATTTCATTATTATTTTTGACTATTTCTAATCTGATAGCTCATAACAATAACAACAAAACATTTTTATTATTGTTTAATTCTTAATGGGTATATATTTTTTGTTGATAGCAACATTGTGTCATGAATCATTTAAATCAGAACCATGTTAAAAATCTTCAACTACAGGTGGTCCTCACTTATCAAAGGCAACTGGGACTGAAAACTCCATCACTAAGCAATGTACTCAAAAGGGGCAATGTCATGTGATTGCACTGACAAATGATGTCAACTCTTTTGTTAGGCAACTCTTGCATGGACCCAACATCCTATCATCTCATGATCACCATTTGCAACTTCCTGCCAGCTTCCCCATTGACTTTGCTCATGTGACTCCAGTAGTGAAGGTTCCAACTGATGATCATGTGACTATGGGATGCAGCAATGTTGTAACTGCAAAAAGTTATCAAGTACCCAAACTGCGATCATATGACCGTGGAGAAACTGCACCAGCTGCAACTATGAGGGCCTGTCATAATTCCCCCTTTTCAGTGCCACTTTGTCTTCAGTCACTAAACAAGTAGATGTTAAGCAAGGATTGCCTGTTAATGTACCGACCTCATTTTAATGAACACAATTCAAAAGTTGCTCCTTATAAATGTTGTTGTTTGACTGCCTTAAAAAAAAGTTCCTCACAAAACCCATTTATATGGAATTGATCCTCACTTTGAATTCACAAAGTCATGTTTACAAATACATATAAAAGTTCCTAACAGTTATAAATCTTTTTTCCCTTAATTTATAGACTAATGGAGTCTGTAAAGCCCCAGATTTGTCTTCTGTATGGTTTAGCATGCTGTGTCTTCAAATGGTGTCTTCTGTTCTGAAGTAATTCCTCAGTCTCCATTTTAGTTGCTTTTCAGTTTACGAAGCAAGAATTATTGTGAGAGGCTACCTTCTGGAACCCTTTCCACAATAAAGTTGATTTGGGCAATGAGATCACCAATGTTCAGGAACAGATATAGGTTGATCCAGGACCCCCAGAGAAATATCCAGCCATTCTGACAAAATTGTTTGTTATTAACTCTAAAATTTGCTGCTAGATTACTGTATACTCTGTCTCTGTCTCTGTCTCTGTCTCTGTCTCTGTCTCTGTCTCTGTCTCTCTCTGTCTCTCTGTCTCTGTCTGTCTCTGTCTCTCTCTCTGTCTCTGTCTCTGTCTCTCTCTCTCTCTCTGTCTCTCTCTGTCTCTCTCTCTCTTTATATATATATATATATATATATATATATATATATATATATATATATATATATATATATATATATATATATATATATATATATATGGTGTTGACTTGGTTGGTATTTTCCCACGTCATTGTAGTTCTTTTAAAGTTGTAGCAACGTTTCAGCAGAATCTCATCTGCCATAATCAGGCTTCTGTATTGTGTCCGTCTGTGGGTCAGACTTTACAGTGGTTTCAGATTTAAATTTGGGGCAGCCTATTGCTGTGCCAGAATGGTTTTTCTTCATCCTGATTGGTTGGGAGTCTTGGTCTGTGTTTATTGGTCTCAGAGTGTCATGACCAAGACTCCCAACCAATCAGGATGAAAAAAACCATTCTGGCACAGCAATAGGCTGCCCCAAATTTAAATCTGAAACCACTGTAAAAGTCTGACCCACAGACGTGACACAATACAGAAGCCTGATGATGGCAGATGAGATTCTGCTGAAACGCTGAAGAACTACAATGACGCAACTAAATCTCTCTTGTCTCTGTCTCTGTCTCTGTCTCTGCTTGTCTCTTCTCTCTCTCTATATATATCTCTCTCTCTATATATATATATATATATATATATATATATATATATATATATATATATATATATGGAAGTATTTGTTTATTTGGATTTGTATGTTGCTTTTAATGTGTGGAAACTTAAAGTTTTACAAAACCCTACTTAGTAGGAGGATTAAAAACAATATCAAAATAACAACGTAAAACAAATTACAATTAGAGCAAATGTTATGCCAAAGGAATAAATAAATAACAGCAAATGTCATAGCAGGGAGCTTCCCTCTTCACAATTCCCCATTCCAAGCTTTTTTGAATAGTTATGTCTTGACAGCTTTTCGGAGTATCGACAGAGAAAGATTTAATTGATACTGATGCAAAGTAGGTTTGATTAAGAAGGGTAGTTCTCAGAATTCTTGCAGGTGAGCTTATGTTGAAGAAGATTTCCAGAAAGCAAACCTATTCCTTGCAATCTTACTGTGCAGAAGAAATCACTGAGAGTAGGCAGTCCTAAAGATACCAGGTCTTAAGTCATATGGACAACAATCAGCATAATGGCATACGTCATCAGGAAATTGTGTTGATGATCAGCTAGCCTGTGTTCAACACCCAAGTGCTGCTGTGTGGTGGGGTGAGCTCCCGTCATTCTCTCCAGTTCCTGCCCAGATAGCAGTTTTTTTAAAAATAAAAGTTTTATTGTTTTTTAAGACAAACATAGACAAACACAACATAAAAACATCAAGCCATCTTCCATATATATACATACAGTGTGTTGGTTGGTTTACAAATTGTTTTGTGCTTCCACTTCATAGTCTTTACTTACAATTACATTGTATATGTTCTTGTATTGTCAATCAAGTATTCCAAAATACATTAATATCATTGTTAATCAATCATTTGACTATACTATTCATTCATGTTTTACAAGGTAATCCATATTTTACTTAATTTGTTTTATAGCAGTTCATATTATCATCTCAAATCTATCCTATAATCATTTTATAGATATAATAAAAATAATACATCTTTATATATTCATTATATTCTAAAAATCTACATATTTCATTACCATGTTTTATTGTCTAACCATTGATAGAATAGATCCCAAATCTTATAAAATTGTTTATCTTCTTGTTCTCTGATTTCAAATGTCAATCTACTCATTTCAGCACCTTCCAGTATTTTCTTCATAATTTCCTCCTGTGTTGGTATTTTCTCATTTTTCCAGTTTTTGGCAAATACAATCCTAGCTGCTGTTAATACATTTACAATCAAATATTTCAATTCCTTATTGTATATTTCAGGTAAAATTGGTTTCTCTGGTTTCAAGTCTATATGCTTTTTTGTCATTTTTTCCAACCATGTGTGGATTTTAGTCCAATATTTTTTAGCATCCGCGCACATCCCCCACATATGGTAATATAAGCCAGGTATCTGATGACATTTCCAACATTTTTCAGATTTGTTCTTGAACATTCTTGTTGCGGGAAAATGCCACCTGTAAAACATCTTATACAAATTTTCTTTATATGCTGTTGACATTGTCATTTTATAATTTTGAGACCACAATTTTTGGCACTTCTCTAGATCAATCCCATATCCAAAATTCTTCCCCAAGCAATCATTGTTTTTTTTTGACTTGTTCTTCTTCTAGTTTAATTTCTAATAAATGTCCACAATTTTTTAAATCACCTTTTCATCAGTACCTGTCAAAATCTTATCTAAATCAGTCAATTTATCATAGAAACCTTCTGTTTTAGAATCTTTATCATACCTAGAATGTATTTGCGCATATGAAATCCAATTCATCTTTATACCTTGTTCCTCTAGTTTTTGCATGGATTTAAGTTCACCCCTTTCATTCAATATTTCGCTATATTTAACTGTTTGTTCCTTTTTGTATATTATAGGATAAGAGAATGCTTCAATAGTTGATAGCCAGACTGGAATTTTCAAATAACATTGCCTTTTAGTCTTCTCCCAGTTTAACCACAGAGACTCCCGTATGTAATGCCTTCTAAAATACCCCTGTGTTTTAGTTCCTTTATACCATAAAAAAGCATGCCACCCCCAACAACAGATCATGTCCTTCTAATGTCAACAATCTAGCATTTCTTAATGTTATCCATTCCTTAACCCACATCAGATTTGTAGCTTGGTAATACAACTCCCAATTAGGCAAACCAAATCATCCTTTTATTCCAGCATCTTGCAAAAGTTTAATTTTATTCTCGCTTTCTTACCTTGTCATGTATATTTCAACACAATTTTATTTAAATCTTCAAAATAATATTTTCCAAGCCTAATTGGAATTGTTTGGAACAAATATAAAATTCTGGGTAATATATTCATCTTGATTGTTGATATTCTCCCTATTAATGACAATTGTAAGTTTTCCCGTTTTGCCAAATCTAGCGCTATCTGCTGCTTGAGTTTAATATAGTTATTCTCTTTAAGTGAACTACATCTTGCTGTCAGATGTATCCTCAAGTACTTAATCTTATTTGTGACCTGGATTTTCAAAACATCCGCCAATTCTTCCTTTTGTCTTGATAACATATTCTTTGTCAGAATCTTTGTTTTGTCTTTATTTATTTTCAAACTGGCCACCTTCCCATATACCTCTATCTTTTCTTTAAATTTTAGTGCTGTTTCTAGTGGATCTTCTAAGATAAAAACCAGATCATCTGCAAATGCTTGCAATTTAAATTCTTCCTTTTTAATTTTCATCCTTTTTATATCCTTTTCTTCTCTAACATTTCTATTCAGCAATTCCAAGGTTAACACAAACAACAAAGGTGACAGTGGGCACCCTTGTCTTGTTCCTTTTCTTATATCAATAGAGTCTGTTAAATCTCCCTCTACCATTACCTTTGCTGTTTGCTTATGATATATAGCTTCTATTGCTTGGATAAATTTTTTACCAAAGCCCATCTGTTCCAGCTGTAATAACATAAATCACCAATTCACATTGTCAAATGCCTTCTGCACATCTAAAAATATCAAAGCCATTTGTTTTTCAGGGTGTGCCTCGTAGTATTCCAACGTGTCCAAGATTATTCTCATATTGTCTTTAATTTGTCTCTTTGGCAGAAATCCATTTTGATTAGGATGGATAAAGTTATTGAGGTATTTTTTGAGTCTTTCTGCCAGTATTGAACCAAAAATTTTATAATCTGCATTTAGTAAGGAAATAGGTCTATAGTTCTTGATTTGTAACGGGTCGGCGTTCTCTTTTGGGACAAATGTAATATAAGCTTCTGACCATGATTTCGGTATCCTCTTCTTTAACATAACTTCATTCATAACTTCTAACAATGGAAGATTCAACGATTCTTGTAGTGTTTTGTAAAATTCCGCCGGAAGTTCACCTGGGCCTGGTGCCTTTCCATTATTTTGCTTCTTAAGTGCTTCAGTTAACACCATCATTCTTATATTGCTTTCTAACATTATTTCAGTCTCTTTAGGTATCTGGGGTAGATTAGCATTCTGTAAATACTGTTTGACTTTTTCATCATCGATATTCTCTTGTTTGTATAGTTTTCCATAATAATCTTGTATGATTTTCTTCTTCTCTTTACTTCCATAACAAGCTTGGCCTTGATCATCCATTAATTGCAATATTTTCCTTGATTCTCTCTCCTTTCTCAGTTTATATGCTAACCATCTACCTGGTTTATTTGCATCTTCAAAATAGTTCTGTTTTGCACCTCTGATTTTCTGTGCTAATTCTTCTTTTTCCATTAATCCCATTTTATGTTTAATTATATCCATTTTTAACTTAATGTCCTTTTTCTGTGGCATTTTCTGTAACTCTTTTTCAAGTCCTTTATACTCATCCTCTAATGTCTTAGAGGCTAGTCTTTTCGTGATGTTTCTTTTCCTTGTATAGTCTATTATCAAGCCTCTGGCATTGTATCCCAAACATTATGCATTGATGTGTCTTTTTTATTTTCTTTAAAGAAAAAAGCCAGTTCGTTCTCCATTCTCTGTATGAAGTTTTTTCTTTTAGTATAGTGTTATTTAATGTCCATCTAGATCTTTTTCTTTGTCCTTTCCATTTAATTGTCATTGGATTATGATCCACCCAAGTACTTGTTTCAATATTTATTTCTTGAATATTTGTAAATAATTCTGTTGACATCCATATCATATCAATTCTGGACTATGATAAATGTCTGTTTGAATAGAAGGTATATTGTTTAGTCTTAGCATTTCTTTCTCTCCATGCATCTTTTAAATTTATTTAATCTACCATTTAAAAAAAAGATTTAGGGAGAGTCTTTCTATTTTGCTGTATTGTTTTCTGTGCTGTGTAGTCCAGTTTATTGTCTACAATTCCATTAAAATCTCCCATTATAACAATATTAGCATAGTCTAGTTCGATTATTTTCATATGTAATTTTCTATAAAATTCTTCTTGATTGTCATTCAGGGCATAGATTGCAATCAGGAGTGTTTTCATATTATTATCCATTATTTCCACCATTAGTAGTCTTCCATCATCATCTGTATGGATCAATTTCGCTGGGATAATATCTTTAATATATAAAACTACTCCTCTTTTCTTACATTGTGTCAAAGAAGAAAATATTTTTCCTAGCTTTGGTTGTATCAACAGTTGTTCATGTTGCTTTTTAATATGTACTTCTTGTAGGCAGATTATATCAAATTTTAATTTCTCTAATTTATGAAAAGTTTTCCTTCTTTTAACAGCTGAGTTACGTCCGTTTATGTTAATTGTAATCAGCTTTTTCTCTTCTTTATAGGTAGGTTTGGCAGCTCTCATAGATCTTGGTTCGCGTTGTTCTTTAGCTTCCGCCTTTCCGCCTACTACACCTTCTTCTTTTTCAGTTGCTATTAGGCAGTCCTCTTGAAATTCAGTTAGTGACATTTCTTTTTCTGTCTCTTCCTTTTTCCCTCCAAAGTATTCTGTATAAAATAATTCAGCTTTCTCAATTGAATCAATTCTGTGTCTCTATTCTTGCCATGTGAACATTAAACCTTCTGGAATCAACCATCTATAATTCACCTCTTTTTTAAGCAGAATTTTAGTCAGGAATCGGTATTCTCTTCTCATCTCTCTCACTCTTCTGGGTATTTGTTTCAGGACCACAATCTCCTTGTCTTTATATTTCAATGTTTTCTCTTTTGCTACCTGCAATATTTGTGTTTTAATGGCTTTCTTTGTAAATCTGATGTGAACTTCTCTTGGTAGACTGTTTCTCATTGCATATCTTGTGAAGACTCAAAAGACCTCATCTATTCCATCCATCATCTTCTCTTTGGTTATTTCCAGAGCTTCAGCCAGGATTTCTATCATTATCTCAGCTAAGTTTTGCCCTTTTTCTTCCTCTATGTTTTGGAATCTGAGGTAAAATTCTGATCTGTCCATCTCCCATCTCAGCATCCCACTTTTATCTTGTTCAACCACAGTTAATCTGCCGTCAATATCTCCAATCTTCTTATCTCTGTGTTTATCTTCTTCAATTTTTTGGAATCTCTCATCATATTTCATCATCATTTGTTGAATATTCTCCACCTTTTCATCAGTTTTTTCTATTCTCTTTTCAATATTCTCTGTTCTTGCTTGTATGTTTTGAGTTCCTTGCATTATCATCTGCAGTGTCACCTGAAGAAACTTTTTTTACCTTGCTTCTTTCCCCCCCACTATTTTTACTTGGAATTACAACTGGTTACTACACGAGTGGATTAAGGTCTAGAAGAACCTGAAGATTTTAATTTGTTTGAAATGATCAGGAAACTAACAGCGGCTGGTTCCTCAATTCCTGCTTCTTCCTCTTCATCATCTGGAGGACAACGCTCAATACAGACGATGTTACAACAAGAAAAAGAACAAGAAAAGGTGACACTGCAGATGATAATGCAAGGAATTCAAAACATACAAGCAAGCTCAGATAGCAGTTTGAAAACATGTAATTGAAAGTCGATAAATAGGTACCATTTTGGTGGACACATGACAGGAGGCCCTAACCAGGTGTTCCTAGGGCAATGCTGATGTCACTGGCTAACCCTTTCAACTCTGAAGTGCCTTAAGTGAACGTAAAATGAATGCAAGTGAGCAGCTTGAACTTCACCCAGAAAAGATCTTCTGACCTTCCAAAAAGGAGTTAAGAAGACTTGTACAGGGAGCCCAGGGGAGCACACAATTCTCCCTTTGCCTTTTAACTAATTTTAATCTCTTGCCTCCTCTTAAATTTAAAGTTTTTTTAAAAAATTTTTTCATATATACTGTTTTATAGTTTAACATTTTATTGTACACCAGTCACTATCCCTCTTTGAGGGAGATGGGCAGTACAGAAAGGTGAAAAATAAATACAAATAAAAATCATTGGTAGTCTGTCCATCTTCTGAAGCTGAGATGTTAAGTGTGAATTCTTAGTGAATTCATCACAACTTAGGCTGTTAGATTCAGCACTAGTTCAAGCGTCTGCATAGTTTTCAAGGGTAGTATATTATATAGTCTAACCCAAAAGTGACTAAGGCACGAGTAATTAAAAGCAGGGTCTCATGATTCTGATAAACAATAACTGACACCAGTAGTAACTCTGAGAAGATAATTTTATCTATAAATATTATCTGATTTTGAGCAGTAACTAGTAGTGCAGATAACCCAATGGAGTGCAAACCTTCCACAAACAAATATATAGCTCTGATATTAGCAAATTCCAGAGTCACAGTCACTTAATCCTGCTGAGATTAAGCTCAAACTATTTTTTAATGTTAGGCTGGAGAATTAGGTTGTTTGCAGTAGGAGAATGGGTTTGAATGTTAGTGTGATGACCCGGGGCATTGCACAAAGGCAATACAGTCAAATAATAAGTAGGAGTCCCTTTATTAGATCCAACTGTGCCCCCAATGTCCTGGTTACCTTCTGGTTTGGAGAAAATCTCTCTCAGGAACAGCCTGTGGCTGCAGAGATTCAAGTCCAAAACGTTGTCAACAAAAATTTTAACTATAAGTCCAGTCAAGGCAAGATGAGGTAATTAATCTGGCAGGGCAAAAGAAGGAATTCCAGATGTGAAGGAATGGCAGTAAATCAACCCAGTTGGGAGGATTCCAGGAATGCAGTAACCACACTCAACACAAAATAAACTCATGTTTGTTCCCAGAAGCAACCGCTCTCAGCTTGCATCTCTTTTAAACTCTTTTCCCAGGTGTGTCTAATGAAGGGAATCAGGGCCCTTTCCTCCCCCATAAGACACGCAACTCACATTGCTCTCTTCTCCATTCCTCCCTACATGCCCTAGGATGAAGTGGGGGTGGGCCTGGGTCTTCCTCTGAACTCCCTCTCCCTTGTTCTACTCCTTCCCTGCTCTGCCCAGCTGGATTTTGCCCTTCCCTAGTTTTGTCCACAGCCAATGGAGCCACACTCCCACTCCCAGTCAGCTGTTTGTCTTCCTCCTTGGATTCAGACTCTGACAGGGGCATGACAGTTAGCTAGTGGTCTAGCTGTGATTGTGGTTGGAGAAGTGTGTATGAGCAGGAATGTTAGTGGATTTGACCAACTGGAGTTCTAGCACATGGTCATTGCAAGTTGCAGTTTGTCAGTCTTAGTTGGAAACCTGGACCTCAAATACCCATTGAGGCTGGCCTGTGGCCTGTATAGTAACAGCAGCCAGTTCTGTTTGACTGCCAATTGAAGGTAAGAAATAGAGCATGTGTTGTTGTTGTTGCTGATTGAATGAGTCGACATTTTGTGACTGGATTGGTGTCTGGAGCTGCTGACAGAATAATCACATGATATATTAACTGGGGTAAGTAATCAATGTATCTTGATTTGCCCATGTGACATCTTCTCTTTGTGAGCCACACTGGTCCTTGGTTGACTTCTGGATGCAATTCAAGGTGCTGATTGTAATCTATAAAGCCTTTCATGATTTGGGTCATGGTTATTTATGAGTATGACTGTCTTCAGTAGCTTCTGCACATCTATAGCTAGATAGGAAAAGATTATTTTTCATGTTTAATGGGCAGCTCAGAGGATGTTTAGAAACAGTTGGCTGTCAACTTATTGAAATGTAAAATGATACGAGTGAAAACTTACCTATTTGATATGCTAGCTGTACTGTGATCTCCGTATTTTAATATTTATAAGATTGCTAATACGATTTAGGGAAAAATAAAGTTTAAAGATGTGAATTTAATTTTGAAATATATCAAATTTTGGTACTATTAATATATGAAGAGACACTGGTCTGGGCATGATGGAAACACTATGTTATTTTGCTGTTACAGAGAGGCTACTATGCCTTCTCTTACTACTTTATTATTAGCTTTTTATTCACAATGGAAACACAAATCAACAATATTCTTTGGGACAGTTTTAATATTATATTTAAAAAATAAGCATGTCTGTCACAGGGAATGCCTCAGGTTCATGATCCGATGGGCACCGGGCAAGACATCTAGTTTCCAAATTTTATCTTTTATACACATTTTATTCAAGACAGAAATAAGCAGTTTAAATATAAGCCACACTTTACCTAAGTAGCCAAGTAGATTCACATTGTACATTCAACATTGCTAACGGGTATCCATCCTTTCATGAGTGAAGCTCTTCTCTAGGCAAGCAGCACCTATCTTAGCATTGTGGCGCTTCACATACTTTCCCCCCCTCTAGATGTGTATCTGTTCTCAAAAGCATTCCAGGAAAGCAATTATGAACACAATATGTATACGTAGTCTAAGGAAATATGTATACGTAGTCTAAGGAAATATATATACGTAGTCTAAGGAAAATGCTGAACCTTGATCCACTCTCAATCCAAAGAGACAATAGGTGACCATCTGGTTATTTGAGTCCAAAGTTTCCATTGCTAAGCGTGACAGATGTTAGGTGAGATGTGCTGCATTTTACACCCTTTTTTGCCACAATTGTTAAGTGGCTCACTGCAGTTGTTAAGTGAATCATACAACTGTTAAGTGAATCTGGCTTTCCCCACTGACTGTGATTATTGGAAACTAGTTGGGAAGGTTACAAATGGTAAATACATTATCCCCAGACACTGCAACTGTCATAAATACATTCCAGTTGCTAAATGCCCAAATTTTGATCACATGATCATGAGGATGTGCAACGGTCATAGATGTGAAAACTGGTCAAAAATCACTTTTTGCAGTGCTGTTGTAACTTTGAACAGTTACTATATAAGTCGGGGACTATCTGTAGAGAAGCACCTTATGAAACTAATAATGGTTAGTGAAAAGTCCAGTTAATGTTAAATATTAAGATGATAGAGCTGCTATATGGTTACAGGTTCATGCTTTATAGCCGATAATGAAGAAGTAAGATTTTGCCTTTGTTTAAAGAAGTTATTTGGTTCAAGGATTGATGAAAGTGGCTAAAGTGCTTGAGATATCAAGTAGGATCCTAGTAGGAAAGGCAATGTCAAATTTAGACAAGATACAATTCAAAAGGGGATTTTAGTGACAACAAAACATTACAATACTTAAAAGAAGCCTTCCAGTGGTAACTTTCACTATGAAAACTGGCCATTGAGAAGCAAAGGAAGAAAGGAGTTATGCTATTTGAGTTGTGGATTGAGAGACAATTACTCAAGAGTCATGTGGCCTATAAAAAAACCCCTAAGTCATTGAAAAATACATAGCGTATAGCTCCAAGGAAAATTGTAATTAACATATATGAAAGCATCATACGAATAACAATGGTTGAACACCTGGTTACTGACAAATAACAGTAGCCCTGATTTTATCACAGCAAAAAAAGCAAGCAGAATCTAATAGAAGCTATCAGGAACTGACTGCATTGGTTAAGGGAGGCAGTAAGCATTCCCTTGTTCCTTAAAATGTATATACATATGTGAATCAATTTCAATTACCTTGACACTATAGGGCAGTGCACGTCAGAACAACTAGACACAAGGACAGATTTCCCACCCCCCCATGCCATCACTTTGATAAACAACTAATTCCCACTGACACTGTCAAATTATCTAAAAAGGCAGTATTACGATGATTATTCTTATCTTCCCTATTATCTATCTCCTTATCTTCTTATGACTATAACTTTGTTGCTTGTATCTAACAATTTATATTGTTTACTTGGTATCCTAATATGATTTATGTTGATTGCTTATTTAGTATCCATGACTATCACTAAGTGTTATAGCTAATGTTTTATAAGGAATATATTTTACAAAGACTATGTTAATGATATCACTGTTGTTGTATGTACATTGAGAGGTTATGCATCGGAAACAAATTCCTTGTGTGTCTAATCACACTTGGCCAATAAAGAATTCTAAAGAAAAGAGGAGGTTTTGTGCAGAATGTTTGGAAAGTTATATATGTTTTCTGAGGTTTTCGCGGGTATTTGTATGTGGATCTTTGGTTATTTGGGTTTCCTCCCGTGTAAAATTGGAAGTATCTAGGTGACGTTTCGATGAAGTCTCATTCATCATCTTCAGGCTTGTGTCTTCGGCTTTGTGCTTCTCGGAGTAATGTGAGCTTGCAGCTGCTTCTTCCTTTTAACTGCTAGTGGGGGTGTGACTTGATTGGGTGGGGGCTTGAATGTGTTCTGATTGGCTCGGGGTGTGTTCTGTTCAGGTGGGGGCTTGGTTGTGCTCAGGTTAGTCTTAGTTGCTGGGGGATTTGAGCTGGTGAGCTGTGATCCTGCTGTTTGGCTTCGCGTTCGTGGTCATGCCACATCTTCATGGTGGCCGTCAGTTCGCTTCATGTATGGGTCGGAGGGGTTTGAAGTGGTAGTGATGCAGCTGCGGTACGGCTTCTGGTCCGTGGTCGTGTCTCATCTTCTGTGTGGGTGTGAGTCTGCGTTCTACATGGAAGTGTGGTGGTAGCATCTTGTGTGGCCCTCGTGCATGTGGGTCTGGTGTCATTCTTCATGTTAGGTACTCGTTTGTTCATGAGGGTGGGTTTCCAAATGGCTGGTAGGCGGGAGGTATCATCTCATTTATTCATGCTGTGTGGGCATTTTTCTATCTCTATGGCTTATCTGATTATTCTGTTGTTGAAGTGTTCGGTTTTGGCGATAGTTCTGGTATTTTTAAAGTCAATCTCATGTCCTGTGGCTTTGAGGTGTTGGACCAGGGAAGAGGTCGGTTCTTCTTTTTTGATTGAGTTCTTGTGTTCTTCAATGCGTGCACTTATTCTTCTGTTAGTTTGTCCAATGTATGTGGTGGGGCAGGCGGTGCAAGGGATTTCGTATACTCCTTGGTTTTCTAACTCAATTTTGTCTTTAGGGTTTCTTAGGATGGTGGATATTTTTCTGTTTGTGCAGAATGCTGTTTTAATGTTGTGTTTTTGGAGGATCTTGCTGATTTTGTTTGTAGTGCCTTTTATATATGGGAGGAGGGCTTTGCTGTTCTCTTGTTCTCTGTCTTGGATTTTGGTTGGGGTTTCTTTTTGAATTAGGTGGGTAATCTTCTTTCTTTGGAATCCATTGGCTGTTAGTACGTTAGTGAGAGTGTGTAGTTCGGTTTTTAGGTGTTGTTCATTTTGTTCTGGAGATGAGTGTCTCGGCTGCGGAATTGATCTGTGCTGGGTGGTGGTGTGAGAGTGCGTGTAGATAGCGGTTTGTATGTGTTTTCTTCTGGTAGATGGTGTGTCCTAGGGAGCCATTGGATTTTTTGTATACTAAGACATCTAGGAAGGGAAGTTGATTGTTAGGTTCTGTTTCCATGGAAATATATATATATATATATTTCCTAGAAGGCATTGACTGAATTATCTTAGTGCTTTTACCCAAGTCTTCCTCTGGAACTAAACAGTGATGTGATTTCAAATAAGAATTTCTACTGGGTATTTCTATTCCCTTCCTCCCTTCCCATTCCTTTTTTCTTGGACTGTGTATTATGTATTTCAGATTGTAAGCCTCTGGGCAGGGACTGTCTCATTTTTGAAATTTGAAGGCTGCTGCAGAAAACTTGTCACAATTTGTGAACCAAAAGAGAGAAGAAAAGCCAAGAGTGAATTAACTTAGCCTGTTTTGCCAGCTTCTGAACCTCTTGTATAATTCCCCAACGATTCATAATCATTCAAATATTTATATTTAGAGCAAAGAATTTAAAATAAACTTTTAGGCCAAACACATCAAAGAGCTTTACAGTAGTCCACTTCCAAATTCCCCAGGAACACACTTGACTGTTTAAATTGATAATATTATGATTCAACATATGATTTATATTTCAATTCTTTCTTACATGAATTTTAAAAGTAAGCCAACCTTAAACTAAAAAGCAAAGCCTGGCTTGCATCCATGCATTTTTTCTTAGCAGGTTTATAAAGGTATCTGACATAGTCCTTTTTTTTTTTCAGGAAAGGAGAAAAAATCATATACCCTTAATAGGCATTCCTAAATAACTAGCCAGCAATTTAACCATGATTTAAGAAATGTCAGATTAATACTTATAAAAAGTGGATGACTGTGGAAAAAATAGATTGTACTATTTTGATGGCCTGCTGTGACACTTTGCAACTATTTTCCTTAATTCTGTGGAGCACAAAGGAAGCTATTCTATCTGTTCTACAGGGAAGCATAATAATTGTATCCTCTTGAGGGACAGGCTTATTTAGACAATAAGAAATTGTCTAAAATTAAGGTTCTATACACTGGCTGGGTGTGGCTTGTATGTAAATATTGTAAATATTTATGTAAATATTGAATTTTTTTTTATAAAAGAGAGCAACTTTTACCCAAAATCAGGCAAAGCAGACAGGCAAATTGAGTTGCTTACAGAATCACAGATTCACTCAGAGATCTACCATTCTGCAATCTATTGCCTGAGTTTGCACTGAAAAATAGAAGCTTCAGTCCTAAGAAAGGTTCAGCTCTGCTTTTAGATAAGCTAGAAAGCAAGGAATCCAATGATTTCTTGCTTTCTAGCTAATATAAATCTCCCGGCACAGCAGAACAGCTGATGGTTGGGGGAAAAAAGAAAAAGAAAAATAGCAACTTACCAAAGGCAGGCAAGTTGGATGGCGCTTGCCAGGTAAGGAATGAGTGGCCAGGGAAGGGTGGGGCCAGCCAGTGGAGTGATTTGCCAGTTCGCCGAACTGCACAGAATCATAACAATCAGTTCTATAGAACTGAACTGACCAGGTAGAATCCCATCCCTGTACTAAACCACAACATCCTTTGTGAAATGACTGAATTTACTATAACTGCCAATAGGCAACTTCGTACTGCATAAGGTTCTCTAATGAGAACTTCTTCAGCAATCTGTCTTAGCAGAATTCTTAGATGAACGTGTACAATATTACGGGTCCATACAATATCTAATGGATACTATCGTACAGACCACAGGACTGCATTCTCAAATGTGTTTAGGTAACAATCCTAGGTCAGCTTCAGAGACATTTAACTTACCCAAAGCTATCATGAACTCTTATAAGACAAAACTTTGCACTTAGTTTTTAATAAAAAATTTTTTTATTGAGAAAGTAATCTTTGAGAGCAAATTTTAAATAGATTAAGTGGAATGGAATTTTGTATAGGTGATCTTTGTAACAAACATTGCAGTAGAATTTAGATTACAACTTATTCAACAACAATAACAAAAGAATTTTGAACTTATTGGATCCCTTTGTCTTTATAAAGAAAAGGAAACATGCTAAATAAATGGATCAGAATATTTCTGCAATCATTTCTGCTATATTCTGGGAAGAAATAATTGTACATATTAATTTGACTTTGGCTCAGGGTTTAATAATTTCAGATTTTGATATGCCTTTGAACAATGTACCTGATACATGAAATTAATGGCTGGCTATGAAAATGAATTCTCCATGCCTTATTTACTGCTAAAAGACTTGTTCTTCAATATTGGAAAGATAAATGTATGGCCCCAATTATTCGGTGAATTAAAGACTGATGTTTCTTGTAACTTATAACGAAATATGACCATCCTTTATTGACACATTATAGCAATAGCACTTAGACTTATATACCACTTTATAGTGCTTTACAACCCTCTCTAAACAGTTTACAGAGTCAGCATATTGACCTCAACAATTATGTCAAACCTTATATAGAATAAGACATCCATATACATATGTAGTGTCTCATTCTCTGTATTTCTTTCCCCCCCATTGTTTAATTAAATAAGGCTTTTTAAACAAAGATAACAGTTCTAATTATTAAGTTATTATTAATTTTAATCATGGAATCCCATTAATATGACCATACCTATTCCTGTTGTTGCACTCAATTGAATTATTGCTCAGCTAATTTTAACTCACTTTTTTTTAAACAGGTTGTTTAAAAAACCTAAAAGAGCTGAATGTAAGTTTTAACCATTTGAAGACTATCCCTCCAGAACTGGGAAACTGCGAGAATCTTGAAAAACTTGATTTGTCTGGAAATTTAGAACTAATGGACCTTCCATTTGAAGTAAGATTTTGAGCTCACTTTTGTTGTGTTGATCAATTGAAGAATGGAATGTTTAAAGATAATTTGATTCCCAATTAGCTAAAGCCATGTTAAGTATTACACCATGTATCCTATGGCTCAGTGGTGATTTAATTGCCTCATTTTTAGAAGTCATGTTAATAAAGAACCTCAGTGAATTAGATATGAATTTGTATACCTATGACAGATTCTGAATCTGTATGTGCTTGTGGACAGAAGACCAAATTATGCCAAAACATACTTTGTTTAAGGCTAATTGTGTGAATGGCTTTGTGCCATGAAAAACAAAATTATGCAGACAGCTGGAGCCATAGTGTGCCATGAAGACTTGGCTGGTTAAAAGTATTTGGCTTGGTTCCAAGACTGCCATTTGCAGCAAAACATGGCTTGGCAAAAATTCAGGGCATTTCCAGACAACCAACATTCCTGTCATCTAAGACTCCTAACCTGACAAAGAAGAAGTTGGGATGGAGGAGATCAAATTATCTAGAGTTATTTATTTCATTTTGAGCCCAGAGTTCTTGCAGGGAGCTAGTGACCAACTTTTCAGGACACTATAGAAGCATAGAAAGACTCAGCCAACTGTTGTCATCCCTTGGTCAGCAAATAGTATCTTAACCAGTCTGCTTGTGTTTGTGTGGGTGTTTTTTAAACATACTTTTCCTTACACTTTATAGAAAACAATAAAGAAGACAAGACTTTTAAATGCCTTTCACAATAGCAACCTAGCTAGCCTTCCCTCCTGCCCCATTACTTTTGTTGGTTATCTAGAATTGGGAACTGAATTACTCAGTCTGTTCATATGGATTCTCAAAGCAATCTGTTGTGCTTGCAGTGAGCGATGTGATTGTAGGGGAGATGCTTTCCTGGCTTCCAATGAAACTTCTCTATTGATACTTCCTTCTCTTGTTGCCTTGTCTGGAGGGTTGTTTTTCTGAGAGGGCTGCCACTTTTTAACAGGCTTTTTAATTGTTTCCCTGGGTCTTTGCTCTTTTTCTTCTTCCATATCCTGAGTATGGGATTTACCCAGGTCTGCTGTAAGCACGTTGGTGGTGGGGTCTGTAGCCCGAGGTTGTGCTTGCAGAAAGACAGTGATATCTTTTCTTAATGTCTCTACATCATGTTGGATGGTTATTAATTGTACAAATATTGAGACAGCCGTTTGTGCTGTGAGAAGGCATTGTTTTGCCATAAACTCTGTTGTATTCTCCCAGGGTAAGCTCTCATCACTTTGAGTTAGATTATTGTTAATCTTTTTAGTCTTTATCACAACCTCCATATCAACTGTAACTGGCTTAGTTATTTGTGAAGAAATCTGGCAGCCATTTTGCTCCTCCCCTACTAGATCGAGAAAGTCTAATATCTGCTGTTTTGTCAGATCTCTTTACAGGTCCCATTCTAACTTCTCAAGATTGTTGGAAATGGAGGGGGGTTAGTTTTACTTACAGATATCTTGCCAGCAAAGTGCTCCTCAATTCTTGGTTGTTTTGCAGTCTTCACTGGTGGGAGAGATCCTGGGCTTGTGTCATCGTGCTTCTTTCTTTTCCCCATGCCTTGTCAGTCCTCAGCAAAACAAAAACTTTTGTCTGTGTTGTGGTCTATGCTGTTATCTTCTCCGGAAAATATTATTTAAATAAAAAGGAACCAGTGGGAATACTAAAAATTGATAAAATAAAATAAAACCAAGAAGAGCTGCTGCAGCACACTCCGGCAGCTGGCTTCAAACTCCAGCCAAGGTCTGAATTACTCAGTCCTTTAAATATAAAGCTGCCAGTTCAAATATTGTGGCTTTCATGAAATTCACAGAATATAGTCAAGGCCTGAAACCTGAGTTCACTGCATGTTGTGACTGTGTCATCAAGAAGCATTCGAACAGCGGACTTCTGGGTTGAGCCCTCCTCAATGACAGACCATAGATCGCGACTGTCCGCTGCTATGGTCCATGCTATTTCGTTGGAGAGCCCCGATCATTGCGATTGGGGCTGAAGCTGCCTTGGAGGGGCAGTGGAGTAAGGGGAAGCTGCCAGCCAAGTTGAGGGGAGCCTCATCTTCCCTACTGGGCTTGGTCTTTTCCCCCCGAAGATGACTGAACGGTGGTCCAAAATGGCCACCTCGAAGAGGAGGATTCAGCTGGACTAAGATTTGTGCAGGAGTGAAGAAAGAGGTGGATAACATCTGAGCCGGGACAATTGGGCGAAACAACCAAACAAACAGTACCCTGAGATTAAGGTAACATTGAACTTTTAAGAAAAGAAAAGTGAGTGACGAAAATACAAAGGGGCAGGCAAAAACCAAGAAAATAATTTTGACAGCTAAGCAGGGCTTTGAACCAGGAAAGGAAGAAGCTGGAATTAAAGACTTAATTAAATTGGATTAAAATATTTTGGCAATAAATAGGCATAAAATAAAGCTGGACTTAAGATGGTCAAATAATAATAATAATAAAATTTACAAATTGGAGACTGGATTGCTCTGGAATATTGAGGTTCAAAAAACCCTAAATAATAAAATAGGGGGAAAAGGCGAAGACTTTTTATAACGGAGAGTGCCATCTTCTGGATAAAAACTTAAACTCAAACAAAAGAGAAATCATCCTGTTTCTGTATGAACTTGTGTCAATATAATGTTAAAGAAATATTGAAACAAAGTAAGAATCTTAGAAAGTGAAAGCTGAACCAGAACAAAGAAAGAAGCAAGGAAAGACTGACTGCGGGATTGATTGATGTTTTTGGAATAGACCCTGGGTTGGAACAATTGAGAACTTTAGAAAACTTGAAGAAGAAAGAAGGAAAGTAAAAGTGTTTTTTGTGGACTTTAATGATTATAAAATATAAGCATGTGTAATGATTATATCTCTTTGGGGATTAAAAATGGAACTTAAAAATATGAGAGAATTACTATAGGAAGAGGCGAATCACTTTTAGAAGTGTTAGAAGAAATGGAAATGGCAATTGAAGAACAAAAAGAAAGAACTTCAGAGGAGGAGGAGTCGGCTCAAGGAGAAGCCATCTTAAATAGACAATTAACACAAAGAACACTACAAAGACGACAAAGATGAGGGGAAAGACAAGGAAGGCTAAAAAGTTGAGATTTAAGAAGGTAATCAAAAAGGGGAATACCTGTGAAATCAGGAGAGGTAGAAAGGTGCAGCAGAAAAGGGGAAAGGAAGATAGAGAGGGATATAAATTGGAATGAGAAAAGATATGGGAAAAAGAGTGGGAGGAGAGGCAGTAAGAAACAGGTGCAGGAAATAAAGAAACACGGAAATAGTAAAATGATGAAAAGAAATTTTTTTTTTTTTTAGAGATAATGGTTGATGAATTAAAAAGGGGATTCTGCAGGGTGACAAGGGGTAACAAGAATATATTTGCAATTTAAAAATACTTCGAAAATAGGGTAATATAGATTATTAAAGGAGGGATAGATACTGATAACTTTTATTAGATGAATATACATTTTTATTTTTATCTTTAAAAGAAAAGTTAAGGTTTATTGAAGAAATTGTAATAATTGAAATGAATGTGAAGTTGTTTAAAAATGAGGTCAATATCAGTAACCAGGAATTAAATAGTCAATTTTTCTCTTTTACCTTTTTGAAATTAGAAATAAAATTAAGGGGGGAAAATATATTGCGGAATCCAAATGAAAAGATGTAATGATTATTATTGTAACTACTTAATAATAAAGGTTTATTGGGAATTAAGATGAGGGAATAAAGGTATATTTTAACCACTGAGGTGTCACACTCAAAACAGTAAAAGGAGGTAACCTAAGTTTGTTTCTTTTTCTCTTGTGTTAAAACTTGTATTAATCTAGAATTTATAGAAATAATGTATGATGAAAAGAAAATATGATGGATTAAAGAACTATTTAAATTAATAAACTAATACAGACTATTAAAAGGAAGGAGAGACAGTGGTAACCCTTTTTTTATAAGGCAAACATATATTGTTATTTTTACTCTTAAAATAAAAATTAAAGGATTATATTTGAAATAATTGAAATGAAATGAAAGGATGTTTGGATTGAGATTAATGTAAGAGATTAGGATTAATTTGCTTGTTTCTCTCTTTTCTGAAAATTTGGAATGGAAAAGGTAATAATAGAATTAAGTATGCATATATGAATGTATAATTATTATCATATTTGTATGTAAAAGTGATGATCTGGAAATATGTTGTTCACTAAAAAGAGTCTTCTGTTTTTGTGTGAAAAATTGAATAAAAGAAGCATCCGAACAGCATAAATTCTGGGTGATTTCTGTTGGTTTAAATCTTAGTTTCTTGATGACACAGTCACAATATGCACTTCCAGATGGGGATGTATGTCCTTTCAGGACTGAGCTGATGACCACCATATATATCGTAGGGATCAACTCAGTGTTGAAAGGATATACATTCCGAGGCATGGGATTCAAATTTCTTAACAACTGGTTCTGTGGGTGTGACCTAATTTGTGGGTGTGGCTTTGGTGGTCATGTGACTGGGTGGGCATGGTTTGCTGACTGGGCATGGCTTGGTGGTCATGTGACTGACTGGGCATGGCTTATATGTAAATATTATAAATATTTATGTAAATATTGATTTTTTTTATAAAAAAAGAACAACTTTTACCCAATATCAGGCAAAGCAGGCAGGCAGATTGAGTTGCTCACAGAATCACAGATTTACTTAGAGATCTATGATTCTGCAATATGCTACCTTAGTCTGCACTGAAAAATAGAAGCTTCAGTCCTAAGGAAGGTTCAGCTCTGCTTTTACATTAGCTAGAAAGCAAGGAATCCAACAATTTCCTGCTTTCTAGGTCATCTAAATCTCCTGGCACAGCAGAACAGCTGATGGTTGGGGAAAAAAAAGAAAAATAGGCAGGCAAGTTTGATGGCACGCATGCCAGGTAAGGAGTGAGTGGGTGGGGTGCGGAGGGGAGGGCCAGCCAGTGGCGCGATTTGCCGGTTCTCCGAACTTGGCAGAATCATAACAACCGGTTCTATAGAACTGGACCGACCAGGTAGAATCCCACCCCTGTACATTCCCATCTGGAAGTGCCCACAGTTACACACACCCTTGTCATGCAGCTGAAATCTTTTACAAATTGCTTAGATGCTTTAGGAAAAAAAATACTTAATATTCTCTAAGAATATTAGGAATATGTATTCAATCCATCTGCATGTAGCCAAAAGCTCATAGGATACATATCTCTTGTTATATACCTAACTGAGGGCAAAGTGAAATCATAATAATTGTAATAGTATTTTCTATTGTTCCCTTGGCAAGATGAGTAGAGGCATGCTCACTGAGACCATTTCTATTGCATTAGATTACTTTTATTTCATTAATAGCTCCTAAGGTCTTAGAAGTCTATTAATTTTTGCTGGAGTTGTTAAGCACTGAACAGCATTACTGATTTAAATACGGCATAATTTACCTAATGTGTTATGATGTAATTGGAATATTAGGCCCATGGCTGCATTTGAGTATTTAGTCTGATAAAATGTTATGAAAAACAAACAGTTTTAAAACATTTTTTTAAAAATGATGCAATTTGGTTCAATTACCAAACATAGGTTTGCAAATATGAGATGATTTTAAAGTATGTTTTGGCACTCTGAAGTTCTCATAGTAGAGATTGGTGCTAAATTAGCGTAATATCATCTAACATGTGCACAACGTACATGCCCACTGCACCCCCAAAACCTTGCTGTTTTGTTTCCTATGTCCTCACGGAAGGAGGCACAAATATCATGACACTAAAATGTGCTTTCTGGTATAGATTCCCCATTTCTACATTATCGGAACATTTTAATGTCACTTATGAAAATGCCTTTTGGGTTTCCTCAGATTATTTGGGGCATTCAAAGTTGTTAGGCAAGGCAGATTGCAAATTATATGGAAATTACATTCTTCAGAAAATTAATGCACAGTATTTCATCGCTGAAAAAAAAAGGCAATTTTTCATTTGGCAGAAATGTCTCCTACGGTAACTGATGACATTTGGACAATGTGTGTTGGCTTGTACAAATACCAAAGACACCTGTCAGCAAGTGTCTATGAAAGTTGAACCCTATGTGTTAATAAATTGTGACACACACACAGAGATCAAACTGAATGCTACTTTTAAATATAGAACATGCCCTTCTTTCCTATTATTAAAAATGAGATGGAAATGAAAATATTTCTTCTTAGATTAAATGCAGGCATGAGAACCCATTCTGAGAAAGAACTACATTGAGGATAAAGGTTTAAAGTCTTGCAGCTAAGAGCTCATTTCCTGTTAGATCTCTTGTAAGTTTTTTTTTAAAAAAGATTTACCAACATGCTTTTTAAAGATAATTGTCACTTTCTTTCCTAGTACAGATTTTAAAGGCATATACATAAAGAGTGCTATTTCATTATACTGTAGAGGTGTAACAATTCTCATAAAGACTGATTCAATCTGTCATGTTCCCCAGATAAAATTCTACTGCTAAACCTAGAGGCCTTTAATTAGCAATATATAAAGCTGTTAAGATACAGCCAACTTCACCAGCATCTCATTCTCCTTTGTGAAGACAAGCTATACTTTTATTTTAAAACAAAATAAAAATCAGTGTTGACAAGATGGAGGTCAGAGCCCCCAGTGACACAAAGGGAGATGACAATACAATGCAACACCAGAAATAGACTTCCAAGAGAAGCCTTTTTTTTTTTTGTAGAAATGCTATGGCTGCCCATCTCTAGCTAGCTGAGTAATTTTCTGTCCATGTTCATCAGACCTGGTTGATTGCGGGTGGGTATTTTAACTAGAGAGTAGCCCCAACGCTTGGGTTAGAAATTTAAAAACGTACTGAGTTTTTGCCTATCACGTGGGTGTCAAACTCACATTGTCATGACTGTGTCACATGATGTATCAGGACTTTTTTCCCCTTCGCTAAACTGGGCATGGGTGTGACCAGTATGTGGTACATCCAGCCCATGGGCCAGGAGTTTGACAGCCCTGGCTTATCATATATTATCCTACTTTCAGGGGTGTCAAACTCATGTTGTCATAGTGGTGTCATATGACATATCACAACTTATTTCCCTTTGCTAAACCAGGCATGGGCGTGGCCATCATGTGGTGCATCCTGTCCCACATGCCGCAAGTTTGACAGCCCTGCCCTATTTGTTTCATCATCTTTGATTGCAATTATCTGCACTTGTAATACTGATCAGTGACTGCAACAAAAAAACACAACCCTGTGGAATATGGATTCAGTTAATGGATATGAATGGGGTCATAAAATTTATATAAATAAGAAAGGGTACAATCCAAGCAAGAATAAGCCGTGCAATTTATATTGTAATTTCCAGACCAATGGCTACTAACATCACCGAGCAAAAGACTTTTAGAAGCTTTCCTATCTTTCTTTCCTTAATAGATTTTTTTGTCAAAGAGGGAACACAATCCAGAACTGTTGAGAAAATAGGGGGTTGGGTGGGATAAGTAAATATTAATTCAGTAAATTATATCACCTAAACTCACTTGCACTAATATTCCATGTTTAAGTAGATCAATTGTACAATTAAAAACCTTTAGAATCCCACCTTTTCAAACTGATATTTCTCTCCTGTCCTGTGAAGGGGAAATTTATTTATTTTATTTGGTTTGTCAATTTCTTACAAGATAATAGGTATAAGTAAAAACATAGTTATGAATACATATAAGAAACATAAAAGAAACATAAAAAGAATAATAAAAAGAAAATAAAAGGACAGGGACGGTAGGCACGTTAGTGCACTTATGCACGCCCCCTACAGACCTCTTAGGAAAGGGGTGAGGTCAATAGTAGACAGTCTAAGGTTAAAGTTTTTGGAGTTTGGGGAAGAAACCACAGAGTCAGGTAGAGTATTCCAGACATTGACCACTCTGTTGCTGAAGTCGTGGTCATGTAAAACCTGTGCCAAATCTTTCACTCTTCCTCTTTACCAAATGTCTGACAGTTTATGAAAAGGAACAGCTGAGTTCTAGAGAAACTGGAGAGTTTAGGGTGTTGATATTGACATCACCTATATTTTCTTCTTCCAATATTAGTAGGAAAGTGTGAAAAGCAAAAGAGCAGGTGTGAGGGGTCAAATGTCAAGTGCGCCTCCACAGAAGCATTAGCACCATATGAGGTCCTATAAATGTTTGGAGAGATTAAAGAAGCATGTGCAAAGAACCCAGGGCAAGAACGTAAAGACAGTCTTCATTCAATGGTTTTAAATCGATTGTATATAATTCAAATAAGAACATTGTGAATATCACCATTTTTTTTCCACAGGGAAAGGCAAGTTGGATATGTTAGGAGAGACAAAAAAATTGAGTTCCAGTGCGGTGCATCCAAAGGAGATTGATCAAAAGGAGTCATCATTTCAAGCAGTATCTATTTTTAGCTTTGATCAACAGCAGCTTGTTTGGGGGAAACATCCTCTATGGTTCAACCAGGGCTAAAGGACAGATTTTCTATAAATTGAAAGAGATTCTGATTCAAGGCAGATGTGGTTCATTGTATCTACAGATGCTAAACTGTTATAAGAGAACACTACAAGCATTAACCTCATTTGCTGCTTCAATCTTTAATGAGCATAACTGCATACTGTGATTGCTACAAAACATATAGGCAAACAAACAAACTTTCTGGAACAAATCTAGAAGAACTCCCTAACCCAAAATATTTTGTTCCAGTGATGGAAAACTAAATCCAATCTTAGAAAAGAATTCTATTCTCCACATATTCTGGGCTTTAAGTCAAAGCCAAGCAAATCTTATTTTAACTGACTCAGCAGGTGCTTTATTTTCTGCAGAAAGAGAGAGGAAGCAATTTCTCCCTGAGTCTGCTTTTTTAAGCAGAAAGGCTTCGGATCCAGAAGTAGAAGTAGAATAGAATAGAATAGCAGAGTTGGAAGGGATCTTGGAGGTTTTCTAGTCCAACCCCCTGCACAGGAAGGAAACCCTATACCATTTCAGACAAAGTGTTGTCCAATCTCTTCTTAAAAACTTCCAGTGTTGGAGAATTCACAACTTTTGGAGGCAACTTGTTCCACTGGATAATCATTCTGTCACGAAATTTCTTAGTTCTAGATTGTTTCTTTCCTTGATTAGTTTCCACCCATTGCTTCTTGTCCTGCCCTCAGATGCTTTGGAGAATAGGTTGACTCCCTCTTTTTTGTGACAATTCCTGAGATATTGGAACACTGCTATCATGTCACCCCTAGTCCTTCTTTTCATGAAACTAGACATACCCAATTCCAGCAACTGTTCTTTATGTGTTTCAGCCTCAGTCCAGCCCCCTAAAATCATCTTTGTTGGTCTTCTCTGACTCTTTCTAGAATCTCAACATTTTTTTCCCCATCGTGGGGACCAAAAGTGGATGCAGTATTCCAAGTGTGACCTTACCAAGGCATTATAAATTGATATTAACACTTCATATGATCTTGATTCTATCCTTCTATTAATGCAGTTTAGAACTGTGTTGGCTTTTTTTGGCAGCTGTAGAACATTGCTGGCTCATATTTAAGTGATTGTTCACTAGGATTCCAAGATCACAGTTACTACTACTGAGCAAGGTACCACCTATACTGTACATGTGCATTTGTTTTTTCTTGCCTAAATGTAGAACCTTACTTTTTTACCACTGAATTTCATTTTGTTAGAAAGCCCCTAATATTCAAGTCTGTCGAGATCCTTCTGAATCTTAAGCCTATCTTCTGGAATGTTGGCTATTCCTGACAGCTTCACTCACAATTATATATGATTTTCCTGATTAGTCTTCCTTCCTGGTATATCTATTGCAGATAGATCCAAAAAGAAAGGTAGGATCTGGAAGTTTTATAAATATGCAGGGTGGAAGTTCTCAAGCAGTTCTTCTAATGCCTTGGTTATAGCTCCTAAAGATTCCTCACATTTGTTTACAAATTGCAATATTGTTTAATATGACAACATAAGAAAAAGATTAAAGATGCAATTGGAAAGTAATTGTATGAACTTATTTAATATTACTTTTACATCCAAATAAAATAGAATGTAGATTGATTTTAGTTTTATCTAAGTCACACCAATTCAGAAGGGAATTCATGGTATCTCCCTCAAAGGATATGCACAGCTCTTAGTTTAGAAAAAGCACTGAAGCACTTTGAGTGTGCTTCACTTTGGGATGCTGTCTTACCATTAACTCAGCTCCTTGACTGGTTAAGTTTGAAACTGAATAATTGTTCTGACTGGGATTTTTTGTTTTTTTTAGCTATGTTTTGTTGTGTTAGTCAAGTGTTGCCCTATAGACCCTGAAGCTCAGAAAACCAATTGAAGTCTTTTGCTTGCTTTTATCCAAGACTTGGTCAAATCTCAAGTAACAGTTGGAAACATTCAGTTTTCAAGAATGATAAAGTGAAATTGAAACAGAAAAGTTTAATTTGACTTACTTTGGTCCAAATCAGGGGTGGTATTCAGAAGGCTTTGGCCAGTTCTGGAGAGTAGTTCGGAAAACTAGCAAATACCACCTCTGACTGGAGATTTTACAGAATCCTTCCCCTGCCACACCCACCAAGCTATGCCCACCAAGCCACACCACACCCACCAAGCCATGCCCACAAAACTATAGTAAAGATTTTTAAATCCCACCACTGGTCCAAATCAATCAAACTGATGATCTTCCCAATTTTATTCTTAATTTCCTAGTAGCAACAATAGAAAATAGAGACATTGGCACACTAAATGACAATTAATTCACCTTGACATAAAAACAGATCTGAGCTGTTATATATCCCAAATCAGTTCACTTAAGAAGCAATAATATGTTCCAATCTTTTCTACAGTTAACTAGTTTTAATGGGCATCTTAATGTGTTTGGTTCAACTTCCATACAGATATTAAAATGTTCATCATTACTATCATATATGATTTTCCAAAGTGTAATGCTGTTTTGATGAAGCATAAAAATATAGCTTCTCCAGTTACTGTGGAAATATGATTCAATAATTCTACTTGTAAGCAACTGCCATTTTGCAACACCATCATCCATCAGCCTAGCTGATAGCATCTTCAAAGTATCACTGACTGAAATGTTGCTGCTATAATAGCACATTGCTAAAGATCAGGGGATTTTTTTTAGCTGTGCTTTAACATTTACCTCCCATCTTTCCCCTGACATTTATTTCACATCTGACATTCCTATCCTCTTCCAGAGGTCTATGCTACTGATATTATCTTTTAAAGCATTCTCAATATTTTCAACCCTGAAATGAACAGCCATTGTTTTCCCCCCCAACCCCAATAAAATAAAAGGATCTTGCCAAGGAGAGTTTTAACATGCCCTTTGCAGTGAGTGGGTTGTTGGTAGATTGTATTAATTCAAATGTTTGCAAATAAAATTACTTCAGTAAGAACATTCTGCTTGTCCTCTAGGAAGCAATGATTGATTTACCTTATGCTTCAAAAAAGATTTATTATTTGTTTTATGAAAAATAAAATAACAGCTTCAATCGCTGGGGTTTCTGGTTACTTTGAATTATTGTTGATTAGTAATTTCAGAGTCTTTTCCTTTGGGCAACATTTCCATATTAGTTGATTCTGAAAGCTACAAATGGGTATTTGTTTTTTAAAAAATAGCAATTAAAAGGAAACATAATTTAAAATAATTCAGGACAAGGCGGGGATGGGCTGAATTTAGTCTTATTTGCATAGTTTGCCCTTCTTTAAAAAAAAAAACTAGATTCTTCATGATCCTCTCATGTGGTTTAAATTACAAAGGAAAAAATGGATACACAGCAAAATGTAAGTAATTTTGAGTCAAATAATTCTGAACATGCACTCTTGTTTTGCATCCTCAGGTGTACCTTTCTGGGTGGTACCCAATACCATCCAATACCAGCTAGTGACATTTGCTATCTGATACCCTGCAGCCTACCTCTTTCTCATATTTGATTTAAAATTATTGATGTGAGTTTATTTTGGGGTTTTATCATGTCTATGCATGATATTCTGGATAGGAAGATAATTCAGATCTATGAAAATCTATCTAATACTTGAGGCCAGTTCAAAATATGAAGCAATCGGAGACAATGGTTTTCAAATGTTTCCATGAAGGGGCAAACTTCAAAGCCAACTTTCCAACTTGTGTAGCTTGATGGTATAGATTTATCCCATGCCAACACTGCATAATCTTGAAAGCAGGTCCTGGTATGGAGCATCCCCATGAAGTTAGGTCATACCAAAGTTATAGAGAATAGCAAGGGGTAACTCTGCTATTGGCTTGGTTTTCCATCTCCTTGAACAGTTTTTGAGGCTGAGATTTCTTGCATGTAATCTCTTTATCCTGGAGAACATATTTAGTTCCCCTTGCATTATTTCAACTGTGCTGTATTAGCATACTCCAAACCCTCGCAACTGACTGGTCCAGATGGACAGCGACCTGATTGCTCGAAACCCCGGCCGTGATTGGAGCGCTAAGAATCTACCGCGATTGGCTGAGCCGATCGCGGGAGATTCAAAGCGCTGCCATTGGCCGCCGAGCCACGAGCCAGCCCTATATGAAGGGCTGCCGTGGCTTGTATTTCCCCAGACTACTCCTATTCTAAATAAAGAGCTGAACTCACTAGAATGGTCTCGCGTCTCCTTCGACCCGATCTACCTCAGATCTAACATTGGCGACGAGGGTGGGATCGTGAGACAAAGAGACCACCCAGCACGTGGCGAGGTGGCACACAGCAGCAAGCAGAATGGCCGGCATCAACTCACCACCCGCACCCTTCAATCCCGCTACCGAGGACTGGGAATCCTATACCGATAGGTTCCAGATGTTCCTCGAGTGTAGCAATCTTAAAGATGCCAACGGCCACAAGAAACGGGCCGTATTCCTCGCACACTGCAGGCCGGTGGTGTTTAAGATGGCCAAAGCCTTGGCCAAGCCGGAGGACATCAAGACCATGGAGTGGGGTGACATCGAGCCCCTGCTACGAGGCCACTATGCCCCCGTCGTGCCCATCCTCATCTGGCGGCACGAATTCTACAGGCGGGACCAGCGCGAGGGCGAGGGGCTTGGCGACTTCATAGCGGCACTACGAGATTTGGGCAGCCTGTGCGAGTTCGCCGACCTGGACGAGGCCCTGCGAGACCGCATCGTCCTGGGACTCCAAGACCCCCTTCTCCAGAGCCGCATCATGGCGAAGGGCGACATCTCCCTCGCCGATGCGCTCACAGAGGTGGCCGCGGCTGAAGCGGCCAAGAAATCAGTGGCTCGAATGCGGCAATTGAGCATCACGCCATGAGCAGCGACAGGCAAGACAACACCGAACCCCGAAAATCGACCCGAGATCAACCACTGGGACGCAACCACGCACCACGGCGACATTGACTCCTTCTCAGGAACCGAGGACGAGGAGGAGGAAATCCACCACCTGCAAGCAGCACGAGGGTGACGGGAACCCCAAGGTCATAAGTCGAGGTTCCAGTGCGCCGGCTGCGGAGGCGATCACCCCCGTTCGGACTGCCGGTTCCTCGATGCCGTTTGCCGACAGTGTGAGAAACGGGGGCACATCGCCAGGGTGTGCAGAAATAAAAAACACTACAGCCCGCGGCGACGAGATGGCAGCCCTCAGAGGCAAGAGAACACCCCCACCAGATACCGAGACTGCCAGACGGAGAGCCACTGGAGCCAAGAGGGTCGGAACAGGCGGCTCAACGAGGCAAGGCAAAGGGAGGAAACACACCAGACCGGCGGCGGCGGCCATTCCTCCACAAGAGACGCCAGAAAGGTATACGTGACGGTGGGGATAGAAGACCAGCCATGCGACATGGAGGTGGACTCTGGGTCCTCCCTCTCCATGGTCTCATGGCACACCATCAAGCTCCTGGTTCCCTCCATCCGACGCAAAGAATTAGAAGACCAAACACTAACCCTCAAAGACTACCAGGGAAACCGCATCACTGTAGTTGGCCGAGGCCATTTTAAAGTCACCTTCAAGAACCACACCGAAGTGCTACCCCTGACCATCGTCGACCAGGATCGGCCGAGCCTGTTGGGATTACAGTGGTTCGCACCCCTAGGCATTGAAGTAACCGGAATCCACCGCACCGCAGAGTCGGACTGGGAAGCGGCGCTCGTGGAGGACTTCCGGAAAGTTTTCGACGACAGCCTAGGCAAGTACCGGGGGTCCCCTATCTCTTTTAATATAGACCCGAGCATCGCACCAATCCACCTTAAGCCCAGACGAGTGCCATTTGCACTCAAGCCCAAGATCGATGAGCAGCTAGATAAGCTCATCACGCAAGGGGTACTGGAGCCAATTGATCATGCCAGGTGGGAGACCCCCATAGTCACCCCCATCAAGCCAGATGGATCCGTGAGAATTTGTGGGGACTATAAGGCCACCCTAAACCACGTGCTCCAGCAAAGCGCATACCCCGTCCCAGTACTGCAGCACCTTCTGCACTTGCTGGGGGGAGGCTGGATCTTTGCCAAACTCGACCTGGCGTAAGCCTACCAGCAACTGCCGGTCGACGCCGCAACCGCCGAAGCCCAGACCATCGTAACGCACCGGGGGGCTTTCCGTTGCAACCGGCTCCAGTTCGGAGTCAGTGTGGCACCCGGGGTCTTCCAAAGCCTCATGGAAAGAATCCTCCAGGGCATAGAGGGGGTGGTGCCCTATTTTGATGACGTCTTAGTGGCTGCGAGAAATGAAAAGTAACTAGAAGCCCGGTTGAGGGAGGTACTGAAGAAATTCAGAGACTCGGGGCTCAAAGTCAAGAAAGGGAAGTGCCAGCTACGGGCTGAGAGGGTCGAATTCCTAGGGTACCTCCTAGACAAACAAGGGATCCACCCCACAGAGAAGAAACTGAGAGCCATAAGGGAAGCGCCACGACCCAAAAACAAAACGGAACTGCAGGCTTTCTTGGGACTGTTAAACTTTTACAATGTCTTCCTACCTCAAAAGGCGACCATGGCGGAACCGTTGCATAGGCTGTTAGATAACACCGCCACCTGGACCTGGGGGGCATGGGAGGAGAGCGCTTTCAACAACACAAAGAAACTGCTAACATCTGACGCGGTACTAATCCAGTACAGCGAGACTCTGCCATTAACGGTAACGTGCGACACATCGCCTTTTGGGATCGGCGCCATCCTCAGCCACCAGCTACCAGACGGGAGGGAAGCACCCATCGCCTTCTCATCAAGGACACTTTCAAAGCCGGAGCGGAACTACAGCCAGCTCGACAAAGAGGCCCTAGCAGTCGTCGCCGGCGTCAAGAAATTCCACGAATACCTTTACGGTAGGACTTTTACAATCATCATGGACCACAAGCCGCTGCTAGGGATCCTGGCAGGAAATAAGGCCACACCGAACATTCTATCACCAAGAATGACAAGGTGGTCTGAGTTCCTGTCAGCATACAACTACCAGCTGGTTCACCGACCCGGGAAGGACATCACCCACGCAGACGCCCTGAGCCGCTCACCCTTGTCCAACCTAGAAGATGACTCGGCACCCACGACAGAGGTATTTCAAATAGAGACAATACCCAACCCACTAGTGACCGCGCCAGACATTGCCAGAGAAACAAATAAAGACAAGTGGCTGGCGCGAGTCCTAAGCTGGGTTGGAAAAGGATGGCCGGAAGGGGACAGGGACGAACTATTCAGACCCCTCAGAAACAGACAAACTGAACTCTTTACCGAGAAGGGCTGTATACTTTGGGGAGACAGAGTGGTAATCCCGGAAACATTGCAAGAAAGGGTATTGGGGATGCTGCATGAGGGGCACCCAGGGATGGTTAAGATGAAAAGCCTGGCCAGAAGCTATGCATGGTGGCCAGGCATGGACAAACAAATCGAAACCTGGGTAGCCAAATGCAAACAATGCCAAGAGTCCAGACCCAGTCCTCCCGCCGCCCCAATACATGAATGGGAAACACCAAGAGGACCGTGGTCTCGGATTCACATAGACTTCGCGGGGCCAACCAAGGGGCACATGTACCTCATCACAGTAGATGCTTACTCCAACTGGCTGGAGGTAAGCACCATGAAATCAACCACAACGGAGGCGGTAATAAGGAAACTGGGTAAACAAGCCGCTGCTAGGGATCCTGGCAGGAAATAAGGCCACACCGAACATTCTATCACCAAGAATGACAAGGTGGTCTGAGTTCCTGTCAGCATACAACTACCAGCTGGTTCACCGACCCGGGAAGGACATCACCCACGCAGACGCCCTGAGCCGCTCACCCTTGTCCAACCTAGAAGATGACTCGGCACCCACGACAGAGGTATTTCAAATAGAGACAATACCCAACCCACTAGTGACCGCGCCAGACATTGCCAGAGAAACAAATAAAGACAAGTGGCTGGCGCGAGTCCTAAGCTGGGTTGGAAAAGGATGGCCGGAAGGGGACAGGGACGAACTATTCAGACCCCTCAGAAACAGACAAACTGAACTCTTTACCGAGAAGGGCTGTATACTTTGGGGAGACAGAGTGGTAATCCCGGAAACATTGCAAGAAAGGGTATTGGGGATGCTGCATGAGGGGCACCCAGGGATGGTTAAGATGAAAAGCCTGGCCAGAAGCTATGCATGGTGGCCAGGCATGGACAAACAAATCGAAACCTGGGTAGCCAAATGCAAACAATGCCAAGAGTCCAGACCCAGTCCTCCCGCCGCCCCAATACATGAATGGGAAACACCAAGAGGACCGTGGTCTCGGATTCACATAGACTTCGCGGGGCCAACCAAGGGGCACATGTACCTCATCACAGTAGATGTTTACTCCAACTGGCTGGAGGTAAGCACCATGAAATCAACCACAACGGAGGCGGTAATAAGGAAACTGGGTAAACTCTTTGCCACACACGGCCTGCCAGATATAATAGTATCTGACAACGGCCCCCAGTTCACCGCACTAGCGTTTGAACAATTTCTGGCAGGCCAGGGCATACGCCATGCTTTAACCGCGCCGGCAAATCCGGCGGCGAACGGACGGGCGGAACGCATGGTCCAATACACAAAAAAGCCATACAGAAAATAGAAACAACCAACATACAAGATAAAATCAATAAAATGCTCCTCATCCAACATATTACACCGAGCGCAACCACAAATAGAAGCCCGGCAGAACTAATGATGGGCAGAAAACTATGATCAACACTAGATAGAATGCATCCCACATACACCCCTGACAAACCCCCGGGTTCCTCCAGCAAGCACAGAAAATTCAACATAGGTGATGCCGTCATACGCGCAAAAACCTGTCGGGGGAACCACTCTGGATACCAGCAACGATCACCCAAATAACCGGCCCCGTATCATACCGACTAGAAACAAGCGCCGGGAAAAACCGGAAACGGCACATTAACCAACTAAGGTCCAGAATAGCTAACAACCAGACACCCGAACAAGAAACTAGAAGGCGGGGGGGAACGGCAAGCGTTAAAGAAAGAGGGACCCCACTAGCGCAAGCTGAACAACCCCCACCCGGAACAAATAACCCACAAAGAAACCGGTCCTACTCACCAGTAAACGCGGGACCAACAGAACAGGCAACCCCGGAATCGTCACCGGGAAGGAGCAGCCAGGCCAGTGCAACCAGCCCGGAAAGATCCGGCGGGAACAACAGAGACGGCAGCTCAACCAGCCCGGGTAGACCAGGAGGGAGCTACCAAGAAAGGCCCAGCCCGACCTTCCAGGTGGTTCCATCCCTGGAAACCAGAGCGACAGAGAAGGCCTCCGAACCGGTCGACAACCAAACGAGAACTGAGCTGCGCAGGTCAACTAGACAGGTGCGAAGCCCCGCCTACCTGCGCGACTACGCCACGACGCACCGACAGACGAAAAACAAGAGGGAGGGGTGTGCTGTATTAGCATACCCAAACCCTCGCAACTGATTGGTCCAGACGGACAGCGACCTGATTGGTCGAAACCCCGGCCGTGATTGGAGCGCTAAGAATCTACCGCGATTGGCTGAGCCGATTGCGGGAGATTCAAAGCGCTGCCATTGGCCGCCGAGCCGCGAGCCAGCCCTATATGAAGGGCTGGCGCAGCTTGTATTTCCCCAGACTACTCCTATTCTAAATAAAGAGCTGAACTCACTAGAATGGTCTCGCGTCTCCTTCGACCCGATCTACCTCTGATCTAACATCAACCTTTCTTTAAAATCTTCACTCTTTCAATCTTCCTTCCATTGTATTCTAGTATTTTCTGTCTTGTAGAATTGCAAATGCAGCTGCCACAAGATTAAGAGCAACAAGAACTATTTAAAAAAGTGTTTTTAGGGACACTGAGCTATTTATATAAACATTCCTTTTGTTCTTTCTATCTCTAATGGTTTCTGTTTTGTATGGCATGATGCTATTAGTGATTGTTTCTTAAGTAGTCATTTCCTATTTCACACATCCATGGCTTCAATTATTGGTTTTTATACCAGGCACAAGACATTTAAAATAATACTGTTTCTGTTATATATTTGCATACTTACCTATGATGGGTTGGTCCATGGTGGTGGGAGATTTGAAGAGCCGTCATTGGCCACGAGTCACGAGCAGCCTGTTATAAAAAAAGCTGCTGTGGTTTCTCCATGTTCAGATCCTAGAAGAAAATAAAAAGAGAAAAAAAGTCAACTGGGTTCCCACAACGCAACACTGGTGACAAAGGTGGGATTCTGAGTCAAAAGAGCCCAGTTGAGCACGTGGCAATGAGGACTGAGAGAGACAAAATGGCCGGGAACAACTCGCCACCTGCACCATTCAACCCAAAAACCGAGGACTGGGAATCCTACATCAACCGATTCCTCACGTTCCTAGAAGGAAGCGACCTCCAAGGAATATCCGATAATAGAAGGAGAGCTGCTTTCCTCACCCATTGTGGTCCCACAGTATTCAAAATGGCAAAGGCATTAGCGGCACCCACCGATGTAAAGACGATGGCGTGGACGGACCTAGAGAAATTACTGCGAGCCCACTACACACCAACCGTTTCATGCCTCATCAAAAGACATGAATTTTATCAGCACGATCAAAAGGAAGATGAGAGTATCGGAGATTTTCTTGCAGCACTAAGAGACATTGGCGGAGCATGCGAATTTCTAAACATGGATGAAGCCATGAGGGACCGCGTGGTCCTTGGATTAAAGGACCATACACTACAGGGTTGACTACTAACAAGACCTAAGATAACACTGAAGGAGGCAATAGAAGGAGCCACCGCAGCAGAAGCCACACAGAAATCAGCAGCCACCATGCGACAAATGAATAAATTACCAAAGGAAATCCAAAAAGACACTAGTCAAACACACAATAAGACACCAGAAGAAACAAAAAAAACCACCACCACAACACACCATGAGGACATTGAATCCCCATCAGAAGATGAAGAGGAAGAAGAAGAGATAAATCAACTCCAGTCAGAAAAGGGTAGACGGAATGAAAAAAGGTCAGAATTTCGTTGTGCCGGGTATGGAGGAAACCATCCAAGTTCCGAATGCCGTTTCTTTGATGCTATTTGCAGATATTGTGAATGGCAGGACATATAGCTAGGGCATGCCGAACAAGAAATAACAATGGCCCCAGACAAAGATGGAACACCACCACCCCCAGGGAGAGGGAAAAGCAAATAGGGAGCCATTGGAGTCAAGAGAACAGAAACAAGCGATGGAAAGAAGCAAACAGAAAAGAGGAAACACATCAAACAATAACCATTGGGCACTCAAACTCAACCAATGAAAAAAAGGTACATGTACAAGTCACCATAGAAGGCCAGCCATGCAAGATGGAGGTGGACTCAGGCTCATATTTATCAATGGTATCGTGGAATACCCTAAAAGGACTAATACTTGATATAAACAAGGGAGAGCTCGAAATACAAAAGTTCACACTAAAGGACTACCAGGGAAACAGAATTCCTGTAGTAGGTACCGGACACTTCAAAGTTAAATTCAAAAAACACACTAAAGTCCTCCCATTAACAATAGTCAACTGGGATCGACCCAGCCTATTGGGACTCGAATGGTTTGCACCATTAGGAATCGAAGTAACCAGAACAAACAGCATTACTGAGACAGACTGGGAAGAGGACTTGATGAAAGAATTCCAGGATGTCTTCAACAGATAACTGGGCAAGTACCGGGGGTCCCCTATCACATTTAATTTAAATCCAAATATAGCCCCTATAAGACTAAAGGCGAGGCGAGTCCCTTTCGCGTTAAAACCAAAAATTAATGAACAATTAGATAAACTTATCACACAGGGGTATTAGAACCAATAGACCACACAAGGTGGGAAACCCCAATTGTTACCCCTATTAAACCAGATGGGCCAGTACGTATCTGCGGGGACTACAAAGCAACTCTTAATCACGCTCTACAGCAAAGCGCATACCCAGTTCCAGTGGTACAGCATCTATTACATTCTATAGGGGGAGGTAAAATCTTTGTGCAATTGGACCTTGCGCAAGCCAACCAACAATTACCAGTTGACCCAGAAACAGTGGAAGCACAAAAAATTGTGACACACAGGGGGGCATTCAAATGCAACAGACTACAATTTGGAGTTAGCATGACCCCAGGGGTATTCTAGAGTTTAATGGAACGCCTATTGCAAAGAATAAAGGGGGTGGTACCATACTTTGACGATGTATTAGTATCAGCCAAGGACAAAGAACAACTGAAAGACCGCCTAAGGGAGGTCTTAAAAAAGTTTAAAGAGGCGGGACTTAAAGTAAAAAAAGAGGAGTGCCAATTAGCCACCGACAAAGTCGAATTCCTGGGATACCTTATAGACAAAGAAGGTATCCACCCCACTGAAAACAAAATCAGAGCAATAAAGGAAGCTCCCAGACCCAAAAATAAAACAGACTTGCAAGCCTTCTTGTGACTTATTAATTTTTAGAATGTATTCTTGCCACAGAAAGCAATGATAGTGGAACCACTGCACAAGTTGCTTGATAAGAAAGCTACCTGGACTTGGGGGCAACGAGAAGAAACAGCATTCCAGGAAATAAAAAACTTACTTACATCAGACTGTGTGCTAATACAATACAGCGAGACCCTTCCAATAACACTAACATGCGATGCATCATCATTCGGCATTGGTGCCATACTCAGCCACGTATTACCCAATGGAAGAGAAACACCTATCACATTCTATTCAAAAACTCTATCTAAACCAGAGTGGAATTACAGCCAATTAGACAGAGAGGCATTGGCCACAATAACAGGAATAAAACGTTTCCACGAGTATATCTATGGCAGACCTTTTCACTTGTCACAGACCATAAACCTCTTCTAGGAAACCTCATAGGAAACAAAGCTACACCTAACATACTGTCACCGTGGATGATGAGGTGGTCCGAATTCCTAGCTGCCTATAACTACAACTTGATCTCCTGACCAGGAAAGAACATAACACACGCTGACGCCCTGAGCTGTTCCCCCCTACCTGACTTAGACGATGATCCTGCACCAACCACATCAACCCTTCAAATCGAGACATTGACAAATCTATCCATAACAACGACAGACAGTGCTATGGAAACCACGAGGGACAGAAACCTGGCACAGATTTTAAATTGGGTAGGTAAAGGGTGGCCAGAGACTGCAAGCGATGATACTGTTAAACCGTTTTGGAATAGACAAATGGAACTATCAATCTTACAGGGATGTATACTATGGGGGGATAGGGTGGTCATACTGAACATATTAAAGAAATGAATACTCGAATTATTGCATGAGGGTCACCCGGGTATTGTCAGAATGAAGTCCCTGGCTAGGAGTTATGTATGGTGGCCAGGGATGGATAAAGACATAGGTGAATGGGTAGCAACATGCAAACGATGCCAGGAATCTAGACCTACACCCCCTTCTGCACCTATACATGAATGGGAAACACCTAGGGGATCATGGTCTAGAATACACATTGATTTTGCAGGACCAACTAAAGGACACACATTCTTAATAGTCGTAGATGCTTCCTCAAATTGGCTGGAGGTAAGCATCATGCACTCAACCACAACAGAAGCTGTTATTAGACAACTAAGGAAACTTTTTACGACACATGGATTTAGTTGTATCCGACAACGGACCACAATTCATGGCAATAACATTCGAGGGGTTCCTGGCAGAACAAGGGATAAGGCATGCACTAACAATGCCGGGACATCCGACTACAAATGGACGGGTGGAATGCATGGTCCATTACACAAAGGAAACACTACACAAATTGGGACCTGGAGATATACAAGAAAAAATAGACAAACTACTAGGTATACAACACATTACACCCAACACCACAACAAATAAAAGCCCAGCAGAATTATTAATGGGAAGGAAACTAAGATCAAACCTAGACAGACTACACCCCACATATAGCCCAGAAAAGCCAGCAGACTCCTCCAGTAAGTGCCGCACATTCAAAACAGGACCTAGTATATGCAAAGAACCTCATGGGGGAACCACTGTGGATACTGGCAAAAATAACCCAAATAACAGGGCCCCGGTCATACAGGGTAGAAACAGAGGACGGGAGGAGCTGAAGGAGACACATAGACCAAATCAGATCAAGGACCACACTGAGAAACACAAACAATCAGGAAGAAGAAGGGGGAGACCCTCCACCAACTTCTAACAAAAACAACCCAACCAGAGAAGGGGGAGAACCTCCACAAATAAAAGAATTGCTGCAAACATTAAGCAAAAATAACCAAACCAGAGAAGGGAAGACCCCTCAAACACAAACAAAAGGGGAGGGGGAGACCCCCAAACACAAACAAAAGGGGAGCGGGAGACCCTCCAGAAGCAAAAGAATTGACAAAACAAACCCTAACAACGACACAACAACCAATACTAACATTAGCCCCGATCGGAAATCGCAAACACGTACCTGAAACCATAGAAGAAGAAAACAACTTGGGGACACTGGAGCAGGCTTCGAAGAACCATCAGGAAGCCGTTCCTGGCGGGAGCGGCCAAGCCAACTCAACCAGCCAGGAAAGGCCTGGCGGGAGTGACATGGCCGACTCTACCTTCCAGGAGGCCCCACGGAAAAGGACAGGAGAAACAGCAACCCCGTCCGAACAGGTCAGAGGTGAACTCACGACTGAGTTGCGCAGATCCAGTCAGAACCATAAGAGCCCCGCCTACCTACGTAACTATGTAATGTAGGCGGGGCCTGGATTGATTAGACTGGACCACATGGGGAGGGGTGTTATATATTTACATACTTACCTATGATGGGTTGGTCTGTGGCGGTGGGAGATTTGATGAGCCGTCATTGGCCATGAGCCGCGAGCAGCCAGCTATAAGAAAGGCTGCTGCGGTTTCTCCATGTTCAGATCCTAGAAGAAAATAAAAAGAGAAAAAAAGTCAACTGGGTCTCCAGTCTCTTTTCCCACAATGCAACAGTTTCACTATATGAAAGTAAGAGGAAATTAATACTTAACCCTATCATTATAGTCAGGGCAGTGTTGTTGAACTGAAAGGAAGCAGACACTACAAGGGGAAATTCATGAGAGACTTCAGTATACCCATGTTAATCTGCTAGAGGAAAACACTTCAACAGACCAGCACTTCTCAGAATGCCAAAGGAATCTTACCCCAATTCCCATTTTTATTTCCTTCACATCTTTTCTTTCCCAAATGAGAAAAACAAATATTATTATCCTATCTCAACTGAGAAGCATCAGGTTTCTTTGACTCCTTCTTTGATTGTACAATCCATGGAGCTGATCTATTTCCTATTGGAGGGAAATCTTGCTTCCTGGGTCTTTAGCTCAGTCAACTATTATGGTAGAATTTTGTCTTTGTGCTAGAAACATACCTACTTCCTCATTGAGCTTCCAGTGTTCTCTTGTTTGTTATTGTTATTGTCAAACTTTCAGGGCCAGGGTGGTTAAAATTGATCATCTTTCATTTCGTCCTTGGCAATTCCACACAATATAGCAATATATTCCCATGGGCATATTTGGAAAAGCATCCAAATGAAAAAAACAAAAAAACCAACCAGCTTGCCACAATCACATACATGTCATTCCACAATAATGTCTGGAATGTAATGACAGTATGGCACTATGACAACTGAAGAACTTTTCAATGCATTCATTTTCATATTGATTTTTCTTTGCTGCTGATCATCACACACCTGTTTGAGAAAGAAAGGACTGTAAAAAGAGCAACAACCATGTGCATATATGAAAATGCTATTGATTTGTTAAATGTTATTTTTGTGAAGGTGAGGACTAAGAAAGCTTCATTAGCGCACAGTTGATGGAAGCTAAAAGATGAGACATAGCAATTTGGGGCAGAAAGGAAGAATAAAAGCAGCGTTTGGTGCTGCAAATTCTAAACGTGTGAAAGGATGGCTGGTTAAAATAATGTGGTACAGCTCCTTTGATTTGCATATTTTTTTGTAAAACTAGTGTACAGTGGAATCTGTGGAAGTAGGCAGTATGTAAGATTTTGTGATGAATGGATAAACTTTATTTATCCTTAAAGATGAAGATGAAATGAAAATAAAGTACATTTCAATGTAAGCTGCATTTTAAAGTATTGAGAAATGGAAAGATTGTGGGATTGAAATGCCCATCATTAAATTGCCTTTTGCTGAACAGTAATAACCTGTGAACTGCAATATAAAACAATTTTGTGTATAAGAACTGGCATTTCTAGACAAAAAATAGCTTTCTACATTGTTTTGCAGAGCCTTTGTTTTACTTCTGCATCCTGGGGTTTGCAGAAAAGTAATGCCTTCCAGAAAAGCTGTGCATTCCAGCAGAGAGACAAGAAATACACAACTTAAAGAATTAAAGGTATAATAAATAGAGTGGGAAGGCAAATGATACTGAGGACAACAACCAGATTTTTCTTCATTCATTTGTGTCTCCTTTAGGATTTAGCTCATCAGATGTTGACTAAATGAATGGTTTGAATTCAGACACTGTCACGCTTAAAATTCTGACCCATTGAAGTCAGTGCCTCATTCAGTTTTGTAGGCTTATACTATTATCTAAACCAATGTATTTAATTGATGGTAATGTTTTAGAAAACTGAAGTGAATCAGCAATTGAAATTATCATGGACCTTTTTATTTCTGATATGGGAAGTTCCTGCTGAAACCACAATCAAGCAACCTTATCAGCAAATCCTTTTCAATGACACAAATAAATAAAGAACTGAAAACACATCCATTAATCACACAACTCATGCCACTTAGGAAAGGGAGCCAGAAAGCAGTGGGATCTTTGAAATGTGCACCGGCAGCATTTTAAAATTAAATGATGAAGATCAACAGAAATATTGGTTGTTTATCAAACAAAGATGACAATTGTTAATGAAAATCAGGGCAGAAGCAAGGGTGGCTGGGAAGTTTAACTGGCACAGAGTCTGCATTAGGGCTGATTTAGAGTTAGAAGGGAAAGTACTTGAAAGAAAGGGAGGTAAATATTGCTAAAAATGAAATGATGTAGTTTTTTTAAAAAATAAATCACTACAAGAGTTGCAGAAATCCACTTACCTTCTAAAAAGAATAAAATATGTAGGACTTTCTTTATTAAAAGCATTATATAACTACCATAATTTCCTGAGTCCATGAGCAAAAGGATTAACTAATAAATCCATCTAGTTTCAGTATAGAATAGAAAAGAGCTGCTATTTCTTAAATATGTATTTTTGCCTTCAACTCCAGGAAACTGACTTTTTTTTGGCAAGGTGTTTTGGAAGTGGTTTGCCATTGTCTCTTTCTTGGGGCTGAGAGAAGAGTGACTGACTCAAAATCACCCAGCTGAGCTAATGGTTTCCCAGTTTCTAGCTCGTTGCCTTAATTACTACACCAAACTGGCTCTCATTTCTTAAATACAGCCTCAAACAAAATACCCAGAGGATCTTTATTATCTCCTGTTAGTCCATCCATTCATATTCCTCAATCAGATCCTACTTCCAAAAGGGACTAGAAATTTTAATGAGGACACTTTTTTGGCATGATATTATCAACATTGGAAGAAAGTAATGATCCTCTAAAAATATAGCAGATTTTAATTATCCAGGGCACACAACCTCATATCAGCCATATTATATGATCAGCTGGACATATTCAAGCATTGAAAACATGGGAGGTTTATCAAGATGAATTCATGGAAAAAGCAAGTAATGTTTAACTCATTAATTCAAATCATAGAATCATGGATGGAATCATGGAACCATAGACAAAAGCATAGAATCATAGGTAGAATACCGGAAACATGGTTCTGGTATTTATGACTAGGAATGCTTAGAATGTGAATATAATGATAGGGTCTCCCACTGCATTTATTTTGTATATAATACAAAAAGCAAGAAAATCTTGGGTGCATGTGGATGAATGTGCACATGAGCCAGCACTCTGCATTAGCAGCCTCCTCCCTTACATGTAAATCCCACAACCACCACCAACATCATTTCAGTAACTGTGGCTGGTAAGTTATCTGGAGATCTTGTGTGTTAAGAGCTCTGGACAATGGATTCTTTATCAAAGAGCCTATTAATCTGGATGTTTCATCTAAGGCGTGATGATAGAAGGGATGAAAGCATCAAAGCTACTAGGGTTTAACTTATGCTTAAACAGTAATTCTCTATTTCATTCAAGGTTTTGTATCTGAAATGGGTTATTTTGTTCCCTAATGCCTTAACTTATTTAATTTAATTAACTTATTTATATCCTGATTTTATTATTTTTTTTACAAATAACACAACACAACAAACTTATCCAACACAACTTTCTCCTCCTATTTTCCCCACAACCATAACCCTGTGAAGTGAGTTGAGTGACTGGTCCAAGATCACCCAGCTGGCTTTCATGGCTAAGGTGGGACTTGAACTCACGTCTCTTGCTTCATAGCCTGGTCTCTTATCTTTTCCAAACTGTCTCATTATGTAACTATGTACATATGTAATATCCCAGAATGAATGGGATGTTGTAACCAGAACTGTGCCCATCTATAAACTCTTGAGGTATATATGTAAAATGTACTTCATTTTAAAAGTTTAAAAATAAAGCAGGATTTTTTTTAAAAAAACCTGACAAACACTGATTTAGCTGTCTTTTAATAAAAATTTGAACAAAATTTGTGACTAGCACCTTTCCAAAGTAACTCATCTCTTCATCCAAATCCTTATTCACTTCTGAATAAGTCAGGAACATTCTTGTTAATTTTATCGCACTTGTAGCTGTTTGTGCAAGTGGCATAAATTACCTAATAGGAGAACCGCACTGCAAATTTTGTTATTTGAAGACTTAGGCCATTTCCTTCAGAATATCATTATATAGCCCAATGCAAATGATATCATTTGCAGATCAAGAGATATGTGAGAGTAACAGATACCTGCTTCCCCAAACTGGTTCATTATTTTGAAGTTTCGCTGTACATAAATTCACCAATCTCCTCTCATTATTATTTGGTTTAATTCCCTAATAAGAACCAGTTGCAATCCTTTTCAAGTTATAAATTTGTCATCAACACCCAAAAGAACAGTTTTTCATGACAGAAGATAAAAGGACAAACATCAAAATCAGATATGAATCAGGAAGTAAAAGAACAGTTGTTTGCAAACATCTCAGAAAGAAGTAAAGAAGAAAAGCAACTATATTTACCAAGCCCCTTGGCAAATAGAAATTTTGCCCTAGGTAGAAACAGAGGCACACAAGGGACTTCAGAGCTCCTGCTTAGATAGATATTTGACTTACCACAGATCTGCTCAGCCCATTGCCAAGATGGGACACTCACCGCTTCCTAAATGTGGGAATCCACAAATGTTGTCTTCCTCCTCTCGGTCCATTGCAAAGACTTGCTGCATTCATGTTTTCCACCTTTGGTTCCAAACTGTAATTGTCTGCCACAAGCCATCTTATGTCCTTCAGAGCAGAGGATCTCCAGCATTTTATTCCATTCTAATAGCAACCCCAAAATTGAATTGGCTGCAGTACCTGACATGTCCCCTTCCATCCCATGGTTAGTTGCTGCTCTGGGTGATAATTTTGTTCTGCACTGCTAGGAGGCTCAGTTCTCTACCATTTGGCAGTTCTATTTTTTTCCCAAAATTAATTTTGCAATTGATCCCATGATAGCTCACTAAGTTAACAAACTGTCCTCAATCCTAGAAACTCATGCCTTACATCTCCCAGCAGGTTAGTCTTTTAGTTTTTGTCTAGAATAAGTGAAGCATGCTTTCCCAAACTTTATCCACACTGTGGCAAATCTTCTCTTCTAAGTCTTTAAATTGCAAAGTACAAATAAATACCTGTTACTCTGTTCATAATGAAACTGAAGTATCTGCTCTGTCTTGCTGCAAAGTTTCCATGGATCTACAAGGAATCTTGAAACAAAAGATCTGTTGATTCCCCCTTGCTTTGATTATTATAGCAAACTGGAACTATAAAGGAGAGAGGGAACGAAAGGTCCTGTGCTAATGTTCAAGAGATCGTGTGGGAAGAGGGGGTGGTGGCATCCATATTTTTATTTATTTATTTGTATTGAATGGCAAGGTGGCCTATGGAGCTCTTGCTCCAGAATCTGGAGGCTCTGAGTTTGATCCTAGGTAGCAGCAGATATTTCTCTCTCTGGGTGCAAAGAGAAAATACTTGCTGTGAATCCTCATAGGTGTCAGGAAGGGCATCCGGCCAGTAAACACTTAGCTCCATTCAGTCATCCCAACTCCACCCTGATGCAAGGGATTAAATGGTTGTTAAAGGAAAGAACAAATCCCTATAATAAAAAAGCAGGCATTGATTGATCGGAGCCAACCAATGACACTCACCTCTGCATGGATGGGAAGAGCAAAAAGCAGGGGAATGACCAATCACATCTTATGGTGATTTTAGTTGGGACTGAACACCACTGCAGCCTTGTTGCCAACCTGTTGGAATGTCAGGAGGCTGGAATGTCAGGAGTTGGATTAAAAAACAGCTGGGAACAACATGGGAGAGAAGCAGCTTCATCTGCATTTTGGAATTTTCCTCAGTGATGGAAATGCTAGAATACACTGGCTGTACTAATCCATTAAGATAATATTTAATTAAGGCTCTCTACAATAAAATACTGGTCTGGTTATCAACCATGGAAGCATCAATATACCCCAATGTGCTGGATTTAGATAAAAGAGTGAGATACCAGGATATCCTAAACAATCAAGGAAAATTAAAAATGAAACAAGAGTTAAAAAAATCAGGGAATCGATGTAAATTGGTGACTGTATATGCAAATCCAGACAAGATACAAGAAAGATTCAGAAATTTATGGGTTCTATAAGTAGCCATTGGAAGTGGATAAGATATTACAATGTCCAGAAGAAAAATTGATTAAAAAAATATACAGCTACCTATTGGAATACAAAATGGAAGAAGAGACAGTAAAGGAAACGAAGATAATTTGGGCACAAAACTTTGGCTATATGATAGAATTAGAAAAGTGGGCAAAATTGTGGGGAAAAAATTATAACTTGACAATGTCAGTAGCATAAGAAAACCTATATAAAATGTTCTACAGATGGCACTTACCCCCAGCTATATTAGCAAAAATGTTTCCAAATAGAACATCGGAATGTTGGGAATGTAAACAAAAGCAAGGAACATATTATCATATGTGGTGGACATACTCAGTAACCAAAAAAATATTGGATAAGGATAAAAAAATGGATAGAGGAAATAACTAAGCAACAAATGGAGTTTAAACTGGAGATATTCTGACTAGGTATAATAACAGGAAAATATGACAAAAAATACATTATCTAATGCTACATTTAATAACAGTGGCTAGCATCATTTATGCGCAAAACTGGGAAAACGATATTATGCCTTTGGAAGAAAGTGTGATAAAGAAAGTATTAGAGTGTGCCGAGATGGACAGGCTGACAATGGAAATAAAAGACAGAGAAGAAACCAAATATTATTTGATTTGGAATGCATGGTATAATTGACTAAATAGCAGATATAAAGATAAATAAAGAATATGAAATATTATAGTATGATGATAAGAAATATATATAGTAGATATTATAGTGGAACAAAATATTTAAAGAAATACATATAAGAAAACAAATATATATAAATGTACATAAAGTTAAAATCTATGTAAAAAGTATTGCATATATACTGATACCGAAGCATTGCAACGAATGGAAACTGTGTTGTAAAATAAGGAAAACTGTTTAATAAAAATTTATTTTTTAAAAATAGAAGGCTCTCTATATCACTGATCCTTTGTGGGCTTTCTGGTGTGTCTGGCACACAGAAGAAGCCTGTAAGTATAGGCATAAAATGAAACGGGAATGCTATAACCATTGCCTAAGTTTCTTCAAAGGAACAAATTTAAAATGTAACAAGTAAATAAATTGCTCATCTACTATATTTCCATTTGCTTTTTAGCATTTTGTGAGTCCTTCGTTAGTTGTGAAATATTATTAAGATTAATTTTATACATTTTGTTGTCTAGTAGTTGGCTTAGCAAAACAAAAACAAAGGAAAGCTTTTAAACTGTGTTATTTTTGAACAGGCTTTTCTGGAAATAGGTATACAGATATTTTCTTAAGGAGAAAATGGACAACCAATTCACTGTAATCTTTTCACTGGAATGATTATTTGTGTATATTTCTTTTTGATCAAATGCTTTGACAAGCAACTTTTGGTACAGATTTATACATTTGGAAGGGTCAACTCACTCCATTAAGTGCCACATCCTGTTCAGTATAGAAATCTAAATCAAAGTATCCCTCATCAATCTAGACTTTGTTGAATATATGTTGAAAAAGGGAGCTACTCACTTAGGAACCTGGTTCAATTGTTGAATTGCTCTAACAGCTACAGAGCCAGAATCTACCTTTTTATAATTTACTCTGAATTTGGTATTCTGAGTTGGCCTTCTTTTGTGGGATAATCCCTTCTGAAATTTGTAGACTGCTATCATACTCCTGCCAACAAAAGTATGTAAGTAGAAGCCATAGCTTGTCAGAGGTAACATATGGCTGACTATCAGAAAGGTGGAAAAAAATAAAATCAATGCATTTGGACTGCAAATTGTTGAGAATTAGATAGCTTGGAGAACAAATCAGTCAGTACTTGTGCAGCTAGACAACTCTATAAAAGCAGTAATGAGGAAGCTAAAATTTTGGAGGTGTAACATTGAAAGAAGAGTTTTTCAAATAGACTGATATTTGGAAAAGCTGACAGTCACAAAAAAGACATCAGCAAAAGGCAATGTGGATGAATGCTATCATTAACATCACAACATGAACTTATAAGAAATCAAAACTGTTACTGACAGATACTCCTGGTGAAGTGTTGTCCATTGGAGTAGAAAAGGTCAGAATTGTCTGGACAACAAAACATCAAAAATATTTCTCCCTTCAGTCATCTTTTCTAAAAGCCCAGCCTTCTCTTCTTATTTTCAGTCTCCTCCTTTGCTTAGCTTCAAAGTATGTAGTATTCAAGGTGAAGTTTGATCAATGAAGAAGACTGTGAACGGAAGCTGTTATTTTCTCGTCGTTTGGAACACTATCCCCACTCCTTTATCTGGATATTTAATGACATTTTTCTAAATGACAAGATATCTTTTTCACCCTCTTCTTTTACTGTATTATAAACATTCTGAATATTGTTTCTGCGTTTTTGAATATTGTACAACCCACCTAATTTTTATCTTGTGCAAATTTGATAAGAATGCTCTCTCTTGACATCATTTTCTATAATAGTTTAAAACAAATCTTGAAAAGTTCTACCCAGAGAACCAAACTTTATTACTAAGTGCTTCATTCCAGTTTACTTGAAATCATATAATGAGCACTTTTGGAGTGGGTTTTTTTGCCAGTACAGTTCCATATAATTGTCATGCCATTCAGCATATTACTTTGCTAGCTTGTTAATCAGAATGTCAGGGGAATATCATTCAACATCAACTTATATGTTAGAGAACTTTTTCTTGCAGTAAGAATAATTGGCAGTGGAACCAATTAGTTAGAGAAATAGTGGTGCTTCATCAATGATTGTCCAGAAAGTTTATGACCTAGAATTTTTGAAGTAATTCAGCTTTCTACAACTTAGCAGCCACTAGATATGGTAGGAGGGGGGAGTTGTAACTCCAAGGATTTTGAAATTTCTGAAGAAACAAAAATACCAAAAAGTATCTATACATATAGCAATATTTGAATATTTTGTTCAGTATATGAACAATTCCCAGAAATTTAATTGCTTGAAAAGGATGTTATGTAACTTACAGGGATACAGGTACTCTTCAAAATTGTGTAATAGCAACAAAAGTATTTGTGATGGTCCTTAAATTGTTGTACATGATACTTGAGTAGCATTGGTGCACATAGTGTATTATCTAGACCTCTAGAAATAGTGCTGAGAAGAGCAACAAAGGTGATTAGGGGACTGAATGCTATTGAACAGTTGCAGGAATTGGGTATATCTAGTTTCATGAAAAGAACGACTAGGGGTGACATGATAGCAGTGTTCCAGCTGCCACAACCTATGCTCCAAAGCATCTGAAGGCAGGACAAGAAGCAATGGATGGAAACTAATTAAGGAGAGAAGCAACTTAGAACTAAGCAGAAATTTTCTGACAGAACAATTAATTGTGGAATGACTTGCCTCCAGAACTGGGGGATTTACGAAGAGATTGGATGGCCATTTGTCTGAAATGATATAGGATTTTCTGCTTGAACAGGGGGTTGGACTAGAGGACCTCCAAGATCCCTTCCAATTCTGTTATTCTGTAACAGATGACTTATCTATGGATTCAGTATATACTGATCTTTGCAGAAAGGAATGAATGATACCAGATAAATCCAAGCTATGCTGAAAAGCTAAAGCAAAAGCATGCCACCGCCCGGTGCCCCGGCCAGGACCCCCTTGAATACAAACAGTGTTTCTAGCAGAATACGTTAAAAACCAGAAATTTTGAAACAAAAGTTAGAGACTGACAATCTTTAAACACTTTGTTAAACGTTCAAACCTAGTTCTGTTATTATTCTTGATTGAAGAAAGAAAAGGCTACCCACTTTTACAAAGCTTCCTTCAATTTATTCCCATAATAGCAACACGCTGAGGTAATCTGGGCAGAGAGACATTGAGTAGTCCAAAGTCAGTGATTTCCTTTGGCAGAGGGTGAAACTGAATCGGAATTATGTTAGGTTCTAATCCAGTATCTTCACATTATACCAGACTAGCTCTATTATTACTGATGCAATTCATGCATAATAGATTGGAAGTAAGCCCTTGCACAGTCCTGATGGAACAGACTCAAAGGGCAGAGAAAACATCTTTAGAATTTACCTGTTAAGAAGACTGAAATTGAAAGAAAAGGATGTGAAGTTAATTCTGAATTTTGGGTGTAAACTGAGATATGCCCACTTTGACAAGGTGTTCAAATGATTTTTAGTGTAACTTGATTTGGTACAAGTAGTCTTGTGTTATCCCAGTGAAGCTTGGAATGAAGTGTACTTCATCTTATGATCTAATGCAAGGCATTGTGGTATATGTATTTATGGAAGGTCATTTGATGACTATTTGAAGTTATGACAACCTTGGAAACATCCTGTAAAGCACATTCGGCCATTGTAAAATGTCACGTTTTCTCCCTCCCCATGATTCAATGATCTTTTTTGGGACCTTGGCAACAAGGTCAGATTTATGACTGGTTGCCTACCTCTAGTGGTTACAGGTCACCAAGTTGCAAAAATATTTGGTGATTTCCAGCAAAAAATGCCCATTTGGGAGAAGAGATCCAGACCTAAGACTGTGAGGTTCGCTTAACAACCATTGTGAAAATGGTTGTAAAATTGAGTCCAGGTTCATGGTTGTCTTGACTTATGACTGAAATTCAGGGCTCAATTGCAATTGTAAGTCAAGGATTAAGAGAGAGGGGGAGGGAGGAGGGAGGGAGGGAGGGAGGGAGAGAGAGAGAGAGAGAGAGAGAGACTTTCTAATGTGTGAAAATTAAACTAGGAAAATGGACAGAAACATGATAGTATGTAAATAGAGTTCTGAATTTGGAATGTCATATGCTTTGAAAGAGACTAAAATGTAGTATTACTACTGACAACTTCTGTTTGTCTAGTAAAAAAACTCATTATAGCAATTAGAAGGTTGGTTGGACAGAATAAGGCAACAAGCATAAGGTGCATTGGTTTTTTTCAAATATAATTCTAATAAATGTGATGCATTGTTGTTAATGAATTCTGTAAACAAAGTAATTTTTTTACTTTTGTCATATCCATAGCAGCAACTAATTGACATTGGCTCTCAGAAAAGCCAAGGCTCAGATATGGTTAACATTGGGATGAGAGCTCACCAGTAAATCTCGCAGCTAAAGACTAAAATAAGAGCTTAAAAGCATGTCCCCCCCAAAAAAACCCATGCCAAATTACTTATGCAGTATTGTCAACTTTGTCAACTTTAAAGATGTGTGGACTTCAACTCCCAGAATACCCCAGCCAGCATACTGGTTGGAGAATTCTGGGAGTTGAAGTCCATACATCTTAAAATAGCTAAGAATGAGAAACTTAGCAGTTATAAATTGCTCCTCCAAAATCTATATGGAAAATTCCATGCAGGAGACATGCTCAGTTTAATTTGTTTTGTTAAGCCTGGTTTAGAAAAAGATTATTTGATATATTGGCTCTAAGGTGTTGTTTTCTCACAAGAAAAATAATTACCTTAAAAGCAAAACATTATTTTATGCCAGTTAACAAAGAGCTGGAGATATTAACATTCTGAACCTTAATCTGTTTTCTGAGAGTAAACTCAATTGATTTTAATATAATAAATGTTATCCAGGATAAAAGAATCTACTTAGTGCCTTTTATGTCCCATTTATTTCCATGGGGGAGAATTCAACATTTAATTAATGTATGTAAGTGAGCAATGATCACTTTTTTATGTCTTAGCGATATGAAATATTAATGTATTAACCTATAACGGGACCATCTATTTCAGTATTTTGAGATACATTTAATAGAAGCCAACATATGTTTACTTCAAAACAAAAACCACAGACTGCAACTTTAGAGTAAAAATCTAGGCATGTTATTTAATAGATTGGAATTAAATTTAATCTTAATGTCATTGATTTCAGTCAGATTATTTGACTAAAGAAGACTTCTGGGGGAGATATGCAGGGGTGAGATCCGACCAGTGTAACTATCGGTTTGGTGATTTATGTTTTGCTGTGCGCGCATGTGGAACGTCGTCAGCTTGCTGCCTGGATGGCTGAGTAGCACTGCACGCAGGTGCGCAGCATTTGAAAAAGCACTATTTTCCTGCTTTTTAAACCACAGCTGTGCTGCGCAAAGCAGCTGTGGTTGAAAAAGCAGGAAATAAAGGTCAGGTAAGAGGCCAGGTGGGTGGGTGGGCCAAAACAGCAGCAGACATAGAACCAGTTCTATGTCTGCTGCTCTTCAGAACTATCGGTTCTATTATTTTTTCTTTCTCTTTTTCTTTAAGTTTTTTTATGTTTTTACTATTATATTCAACATTTTAAAATCAAAATTATATATTAAAAAGTGTATTTTGACTAAACATGGGACTAACTCTACATGTTCTTTGAGGGTTACTTTCAATTAATTGAGGGTAAAAATGGACATCTGAATTCAATGGAGTACATTCCAAGTAAATGATTATAGAATTGCATTACTTGGAATGTACTGCATTGAATTCAAATGGCTTTTACACAATTGATATGTCACTGTTGCAGTATTATGGAGCAATCCTGATTCCAAGGTGCTAAGAAAGTTGATCTAGCACAACTGAGTGGATTGGATTAGAAAAAAAATCATTCCTGTTGGTAGTAATTGCTCTCCACCATCAAATTTTTACTTCTGCCTGGAGAAAGTTAGCTGTTGGGGTTTTGTGACTGAGGTTCTCTCTCTTCAAAATGATTGTAGTGTCAGCATTCCAAGTAACAACCTCCAAAACAGACAACTCTGAGACAATCATCTTCTCAAAGTTCCACTTTATTAGAGATATCATATTGGCACATCTGGGAAAACTCGAATCTGAGAGTTCCGGGTTTTCCCTTCCCTAAAAGAAATTCAAAGATCCATCCTCTGCCTTCATCAGTCCATCATATGGCACAATCATGTCTTCACCCCATCCAGAGACTATCACCAGTCACTCCCCTCCAGGTGCAGGGTGAAACGTCCTTGATTCTCCCAGAAATAATGTTATGGCTAATTATCCACTGTTCCTTAAAAAACCCCTCCCAAATTCTCAGGCGCTAAATGTGTCAGCCTAGAAGCTCCAAAAGGAAAATGGCTTCCCAGGCTGACAGGTGGCCAAAATATTTTATTTATTTATTTATTTATTTGATTTGCCAATTGTTTACAAGATAATAAGTATAAGTGTATACATAGTTGTGAATACATGAAATGGATACATATAAGAAAAAAATAAAAGAAGAATAAGAGAAACAATAGGACAGGGACGGTAGGCACGTTGGTGCGCTTTATGCACGCCCCTACAGACCTCTTAGGAAAGGGGTGAGGTCAATAGTAGACAGTCTAAGGTTAAAGTTTTTGGGGTTTGGGGAAGAAACTACAGAGTTGGGTAGAGTATTCCAGACATTGACCACTCTATTGCTGAAGTCGTATTTCCTGCAATCAAGTTTGGTGCGGTTAACTTTGAGTTTGTATCTATTGTGTGCTCTTGTGTTGTTATGGTTGAAGCTGAAGTATTCATTGACAGGTAGGACATTGCAATGTATGATTTTATATACCATGCTTAAATCAGACCTAGAAGACGGAGTAATTCAAGGTTTTCTAGTTCTAGAATTTCAAGTCTGGTGGCATAAGGTATTCTACAACGAGTAGAGGAGTGGAGAACTCTTCTTGTGAAATATTTCTGGACTTTCTCAATTATGCTAATATCAGATACGTAATGTGGGTTCCAGACTGATGAACTGTATTCGAGTATTGGTCTAGCAAATGTTTTGTATGCTTTGGTTAGTAGTGTGATATTACCAGAGAAAAGCTACGTAGGATTAGGTTAACAACTCTTAATGCCTTTTTGGCTATGTAGTTGCAGTGGGCTCTAGCACTTAGATCATTAGAGGTGAGTATTCCAAGGTCCTTTACAGAGCTTGGGTCATCAACAAGATCTTGACTATTCAGCTTGTATTTTATTTTCTGATTTTTTTGCCAATATGTAAGACAGAGCATTTATTTGTTGAGATTTGAAGTTGCCATTTGTTAGACCATTCTGATACATAGTCAAGATCTTTTGTAGGGTAGCAGTATTGTCTGTGGTATTGAACAGCTTTACATCATCAGCGAAAAAGAATGCAATTGCTCTTAATATGATCACAGAGGTCATTTATGTAGAGTATGAAGAGAGTTGGTCCTAGAACACTGCCTTGGGGGACACCACTATTGACAGGTACAGAATTTGATAGGACGCTCCCAATTTTGACCATTTGTTGTCTGTTTGCCAGGAATGCTTCTATCCAGTTATGCAGTTGTCCAGAGATACCATAGGATTTTATTTTTAGGAGTAGTTTGTCGTGTACCACTGAATCAAAGGCTTTACAGAAGTCTATGTAGATTGCGTCTATTGCTTTGCCCTGGTCGAAGTTGTGTCGTCCATATGTTTTTGCAGTGTAAGAGTTGCAGATTACAGGATAGTTTTTTTCTGAAACCAAATAGTTTATTGGAGAGTAGGTTGTTTGTCTCTAAGTGGAGCATGATGGATTGGTTAATAATTGATTCCATGACTTTACAGGTGACGAGCATAAGGAGATTGGTCTGTAATTTTAACTAGGCTTGGGTCTCCTTTTGAAAATGGGGATGACTGTGGCTTTGTGACCATAGGTTAGGCAAGGAGCTGGTCCTGAAAGATTTTTCAAAGATTATGCTTAGAGGTTTGGCTATGGCAGTGGATAGCTTTTTTAAGAAGTAGGCACATATTCCATCCGGTCCAATAGATAGAGATGGTTTTAGATTGCGTAGTGCTTTTTCAACATTGTCTTCTGTAAAATCGATATGTATTAGATCATTGTTGTTATCTGTGGTATGGCTAGGAAATACTGGGCATGATCCATTGCTGTTTACAAATACTGAGCCGAAGAATGTGTTAAAGATGTTGGCTTTAATGGTGTCATCGTTGCAGTCTTTACCATCAGGTCCTATCAGGGGTGGGATGGACCTTGAGTCTTTTAGTTTGTTGTTTACAAAATTGTAAAAAGCACGGGTGGAATTGGTGCTTATAAGGTTTTCCTCTTGTTTAATGTGATAATTGGTGCATTCGGTCTTTATCTGGTGGCATAAATTTTTGTATCGGCTTTTGAAATTGGCAACGTGACCAGATTTGTTTTTCCGCCAGAGTGATCTCTTTTTGGATTGAAGTTTCCTTATTGTTATGGGTAATCTGCTTTTTGTTTTGTTTTGGGAGTTGTTGTTGGTACATATAGTTTGATGACTCTTTTGACTTCAAGTAAAAATATGTTGTAATGGTCTTCAACAGTATTGCATCCAGTGAATAGAGATTGCCAATCAAGGGATGAGAGATCGTTGTCTATAAGATATACCTGAAGATAAACTGATATATATATACCTGAAGATATATACCTGAAGAGAAACTGTCAAAGTGGCATAGAAGGTAGAGGAGAGAAGAGGACATTGCAGACAAAGTTCTCCTGGCTAAAGTCATAAATCTATCAGTTCCCCACTCCTCAATTCCCTTCTTTGAGCCAGGGGCTGAATGGCTAATGTCAAATCATCCAACTAGTTGGAGTTAGTTCAGCTAATCCTCAGCCACGGCTATGCTGCCTTTAAAGCTTGAAAAGAACAGTTTTAGATTCCACATGCCACTAATAAATCAACCAGAATTCCCTGTTAGGTTAGTATTTTACCCTTCTTCTAACGACCATATATTCGTTTCATACATTTTTGACAATGGAGATTATTTTGTTTGAGTAAGAATAAAAACACTATTTCCTTTAATATCTGTTTTGGATTGGATAATTAATTTTGAATCCAACAATATAGTTCTTTAAAAAGACATGCTTTGGAAAACTGTTGTTCAGGCAAAAGAATTGAGTGTACTGCCATAAATCATTTTTATAGTAATAATAAAATGGTGCTACTGCTGTGAGACTTTTGCTTCAAATATTTATTTCTAAAGTCAGTTAGCAGTTTCTTAGTCATATAACATTTCTGTCTGTCATCTTTTAAAGGATTATTGAAATGTGTAATTTGGAGAGTCTCAATGTTTATGAAGGTTTATGAAGGTATGCATGGTTTCTCATTTAGAATTGTCAACTGTTACCATCATAACTTTTCAGCTAATTGATTAAAGATAATGATTATGAATCCCCAGTAGGGAATCACCTAGTCTATGAGAAGAGGTACAATTTTGGGTTTTTACCACAGGAAGAATATATTATTAAATAGCAATAGCACTTAGACTTATATACCACTTCATCGCCTCTCTAAGTGGTTTACAGGGTCAGCATATTGCTCCCAACAATCTGGGTCCTCATTTTACCGACCTCAGAAGGATGGATGGCTGAGTCAACCTTGAGCCAGTCAGGATCGAACTCTTGGCAGTGGGCAAGAGTTAGCCTGCAATACTTCATTATAACCACTGTGCCACCCCAACTACTCAACCAGTCTGACCAGTTTTACTATGTCAATATCATAGTAAATATTCCAGTAAAAATATCTTTATGATGTTCCCTACAGGAGAATTACCTTATATGGATTGTAAGAATTGTAAGAAGAAAAGATTGAGTTTTCTGTATCTCTTGGTTTCCATCTTGAACTCATATAGAAACTGTAATAGTAGCAGTATTTGAATATTAGACTATCTTTCCTGAATTTCATCTTACTGGATTTGGAGAAATTGCAAATGAAATATTTATTTGTGTGCCATATCAACTACATTTATTAGATTTTTACACTTATTACCTAAACTTTTCTTCATCTTTCTGCTCAGTATGTGAAAGTAGAGGTGACATGATCTGATTTGTTATTAAGCAATGAGATGGATATATTATATATGTGTAAATGTGAGAAAGAAATCTCACTCCACTCTACTCTTCTTAAGGCCCTAGGAGGTTCCCTGATTTTTGGAGGACAAAATTACTGCCTAATAAACAAGAACTTCCTTGAGGGAAGATGAACATTGCATGCAACAAATAAGAAATACTGAAAATGTTTAATTCTGAACATGGCCTCATTTTTAAAATAATGGAGTGTGTAGCCTTATGGCAAATATGCAACATAGCACAATTGACCTCATTCAGCCAGCAAAATATCAACTATAATTGTCATCTATTTCCTCATTCAAGGCTTTATTAAATAACATTCTGCTTCTTTACAGCTAAGCAATTTGAAACAAGTGAGCTTTGTAGATGTATCAACAAACAAATTCTTTTCAATCCCAATATGTGTACTCCGGATGTCAAATCTCCAGTGGCTTGATATAAGTAATAACAGTCTGAGAGATCTCCCACAAGACATAGACAGGTAGATTTTTATATGGTTTTTGCAGTGACAGTTGGGTTTAGCAAATAAAGCATTGCCTGGCTATTTTGTCAACATTTGTAAGTGATTGGAAAACTGTCAAGCTCATTTATGCTAGAGTCACAAAGCCCCAAGTTTACAACACTGTGGAAGACAGGGCTTCCTTGACTCCCCTTACAAAGCAATCTGAAACTGATCCACAATAATCTTCACTTCTCCCATCCTCCATTGCGAAGAATATACCCAGATAATATCACAAACCAATCAGTTTTGTTCCTCAATATCCCTGTGAGATTCTGCACTGAAATCCTTGCAATTTTTCAATCAGTTGTGTTTCCCAATACAGGTGACCCGGGTTGCACATTGCTATGATAGTTTGATGGGGAAGAGCAAAGATAATTATCAGCCAATGCATAGAGATGTTCAAAGAACAGGATGGTGTTTCTCTAACAGTGTGGAGAGGAAATCTAGCTTTGGAGTCCAGGACAAGGGCCTTCTCTGCTGTTGCACTTGCTCTCTGGAATATCGTGTCCTCCCCCCATGTAAGGTCATCCTCCAACCCTCTGACTTTTTGTCAGAGTCTAAAGACTTGGCTCTGCCAGTTAGTTTGGGGCCCCAATGGGAGAGCATCACAGTGGAGGTGGCTGATCAAGTAACAACAGATTCCTTCTCACCCATAGCCTGCCCCCACCCTCCCCATCTATAATTGGATCATGGTATTTGCTCATATTAATTTAATTATGTTTTGTATGTGTATATTTTGTAAGCTGCTCAGAGTTACCTTGTGGCAAGATGAGTGGTCAATCCATTTTATAAATAACCAATAAAGGAGAATATTTGTAGCTCAGGGTTGAAATTAGGGATTACTGGTGTCATTCACACCTGCCCGCCAGCAATTAGCCACTTAGATGAGTATAGAATAACTCCAAGATTAATATCAGACCAACAATCAAGAAGTAAACAATACCCCAATCAAGGTACTGCCAACAAGCCAAGAGTAAACAACCCAACCAAAGAACTTCCAAGATCACCCCTATCAACACTGACAGGGCAAACCACTAGAATATAAACTGAGAGCAACCCACATCCTTACTATCACTGATGATGTTACCTAATTTGGGTAATGAAATGTTTGCAAAAAAACCATCAAGCACAGAGAGTACCAATGACCCTTCATAAACAAACAAACAAAGTGTAGGCTGCAGAAATCCATCTGATTGGTAGATGGTGGCAGGTAGATTCAGAAAACCCTAATTTATCTTGTGGTCAATTGGGCGTTTTGCAGCCCAGATGTTAGGCTTACTTTCCATTGTCTTAGAGGTTCACCTAGAAGGTCAGGGGCGTAGAGAGAGAGAATAACATTGTCTTGAGGTTTGGGACAAGATGAGTCCCTGGAAAATAGACTACACAAAATTGGTAGATCTATATTTATCAAAGGAAAATAGCAACTTTACAGCAGTTTCCAATAAACTAAGGCAAGCTCAGAAATAAATTGTCTGAACTTCTAAAAACAGACACTGCAAGATCAATCAGGTCTGGAACTGGTCCTGAAGGAAAATGAGGTGGAAGTGTCCTTAACTCAGATACAGTAGAATTCTGCAATTTACTCACAACTCAAGTTATGTATTTGATAGATTAAGGTATAGAAATCAACCAGAGGAGTCTGTTGATAACATTATATGCCCATAGGATTCAGAAATCAGCTCTCTCCAACTAATATTTTCAGATTTAAAGCAACAATACTGGGTTTCCATGTACACACACTTTCCCGTCTCACCTAGCAGCATCGAAGCACACTTTTAAACTTGAAAATTTGGCAATTTCCTTTGATAAGTGTAAGAAAACAGTATGAATTTGTCTTGTTTTTCACAATTCCACCTTTGCAACTCAGAAAGAAACAAGTAGTTAAGCTGATATTAATAAATTTTTAATTAACTGCTTCATTCACTCCATTTTAATTTCATATTCATTACAGAAGTCCAAAACAAAAGGCAGTGGAACTATAAAAACAGGTTTTTGTGTGATTTATTGTTTGTACATGCTTGGTTTCATCTAGCATATTCTCCTATGTGCCGTATAAATAGGTATGTATAAGTTATGCATACAATTGGAAACTCTGCAGAGATAATGGATTGAGGGGCCACAAAATGGTGTTCATTGTCTCTGCCTTTCAAAAAATTGCATGTCAACAATCTTTCTGCTGCCACCAATGTGAAATCAAACAGCCATTCTGCCTTTTAACCTGGGATAGAAGAGAATATCAAGCAAATGATACTTTTGACACCCAGCAATTATTTTGTTGGTTTTGCACATTCCTCTTACTTTACGAGCTTGATTAAAAATATATCAGGTATTAATATATGTTATATTACAGGTATTAAACAATATATGTATATGTATAAGTTTGCAAATCTACAATGTACATTTAATTTTGCCATTTTGTTACTTTTCTAAGGCTAGAGAAGTTACAAACTCTTCTTCTGCAGAAGAACAAGCTGACCTACCTTCCACAAGCCTTGGTCAATTTGCCAAAACTCAGTTTATTGGTTGTGAGTAGTGAAAATTTGGTTCAGATGCCCACAGCCATCTGTAACTCTTCCACTGGCTTAAAGTAAGTCAATTACATTCAGACACATTTTCTTCCTTTGTATTTTGTCTTGTTATTTGTTTGGATTCTGAAGTGGGTGGATCTTAAGTAAAAGACATCATGTAACATGATCCCCCAAAGTTGTGATGCATCTACCCATGCATTAATATGAGTGAATACAGTAGTTTAATTAATTAATGCTGTGCATCTTAAACATAGTAGAATAAATACACAGCCTGTGGTTACTTGTGGATCACTCCAGTTATTGTCTTGGTTTTTAATTCCAGAATAGGCAGCACAATATCAAATGTAGTAGCTATGTCATAATCAGGAAGGAGGTAGGCTAAGATAAACATTTAACATGTAAGAACAATTATTTGCATTTATGGTTTAGCGCCAAAGAATTGAGGCCTTTGAACTATGGTGCTGGAGAAGACTCCTGCGAGTCCCTTGGACTGCAAGGTGATTAAACCGGTCAGTCCAAGAGAAGATCAACCCTGACTGCTTTTTAGAAGGCCAGATCCTGAAGATGAAACTCAAATACTTTGGCCACCTAATGAGAAGGAAGGACTCGCTGGAGAACAGCATAATGCTGGAAAAGATTGAGGGCAATAGAAGGGGATCACAGAGAATGAGGTGGCTGGATGAAGTCACTGAAGCAATCGGCATGAGCTTAAATGGACTCCAGAGGATGGTAGAGAACAGGAAAGCCTGGAGGAATGTTGTCCATGGGGTCGCGATGGGTCAGACACGACTTTGAACTAACTAACTAACAACAAAATGGTTTAGAGTGCAATTATGCATCATTGATGCATAAAGTAAAATCTGTGTGAGGCTGATGAATTGCATAATATTTTTTTTCCCAAATAAAAGACCACTCGGTCCATACTAGCATAAGGTCCATGGCCTCTGCCTCTGAAAACAGTCCTGTTCTCAGAGGCTAGTCAAAAATCATTAGGAATAAATAGTTCACAAAACTGGATAAGGAGGATCAGAGTTTTTTGTTAACAATACACAAATGAAGTTCTGGGTATTACATTGCTCCTAATCTCCTGCTATAAGTTGCCAATAGTTTTTGTATGTGTGTCAGTAGTAGTATTCAATTTTTTTTTACTACCGGTTCTGTGGGCATGGCTTGATGGGCGTGGTGTGGCTTGGTGGGTGTGGCAAAAGGATACTGTAAAATAACATCCCCATTTCCACATCACCTTCAAAGAAGAAACAGAAAAAAATGAAGAACCAACCCCAACCCAACCCAAATACCATAATAATAAAAAAAAAACAAAAAAAAAAATAAAAAAATAAAAAACCAAACACCAAACCCCCCCCCCCCACCCAGGGAAGGTTACTGTAAATTCCCCATTCCCTTCCCCACCCCACTAACCTGCTTTCCAGATCCATTCTCCTGTGCTGGACAACAAAAGAAGACCCAACCAATCAGCTGGGCCTCCAACTCAGAAGGCAGCAAATAGATGGGGGTCCAACCAGAGGTGGTATTTACCAGTTCTCCGTACTATTCAAAATTTTTGTTACCGGTTCTCCAGAACCTGTCAGAACTGGCTGAATACCACCTCTGATGTGTGTGTGTGTTTGTTTTTTTAAGAATGCCATATATATTAATATTCAATGACTCTGATGTGTCATAAGCAGTTTCAGTGGATCAAGACACATGGGGATTCTTTTTGATTGAATAATTAAGCTTACACTTTTAGTGTTTCCTATGCTTGCTTCTAGAAAAGACACTTCTTAATTAATATTTGTAATAGATAATGAGTGTTACGAACAGTGAACATTGTAGCAAAGTTTTGTTCATGGACAAAATTGGCTTTGCTTTGTAACAAAGTAGGAAGAAGAGAAAATTTATAGGGCTACAAATCATGTGGTTATAGCAAGTAACAATCTGCTCAGGATCAGAAACATTATATAACTTTTCGTGGTAATATGTCATCACCTTGCAGATTTATAAGCCTCAAGGATAACCCTCTTGAAACAACATTTCAGGAGATTCAAGAAATAACAGAAAGTGACCGCGATCGTGAACTCTTTGAAAAAGAATTTATGAGAGCCTACATTACGGATATACAAGAGAGAGGTATGGGTGCATCTAAATGAAACTCCAAGCTAATTTTTTTTACATTCTAGCTGATTTTCTGGACACATTTTAGAAAATATTGAATTGCATATGCCTGTTTGTTCCATGTAAAGCATTTCACCTGGAATTTGGTAGAGACAACTAAGCATTATGGGCAGGGAGAGTGTACATACCCTCAGTCCAGCTGTCTGCTAAATTGACATATCTGTCAACTATAGCACTAGAGACATTTCAGCCTCTGCTAAAAGTGAAGAAATAAAATAATTGTATTGGAAGTAGCAATGTCAGTGTTTCTATTTTTAAAAGGAGAGCTAGTTTCTAACTGTTATGATAGAAAAGTGCACATGGCATCTCAGAAAGGAAGGCGAGGGCAATTTTAGAAGTTTTCCCATTTTTCTCTAGCATCTAGCATGCTCCTTTATAGTAAAGCAAATGTTATCCTCTTGCTTAATTCCCGACAGACCATTTTACTTCCATATCTTCCAACAATTACGGAATGAATATGAAAGCAACTTCACAGAAGTGATGGTTTACAAATTTTGCCCTTCTCTCTGCCCATTCTCTTCTTTTAAACCATGTAATCAAAAACAAAAAAAGTTGCTCCTTTCTTTTCCTTTATGCTTTTAATAGCAGAACGACACACAGAAAGTTAAAGAAGTGAAGATTGTTCATGCATGGAAGTATGTCTAGAAAGCTCTCCACACATGCCAGGTTTCTTTTGAAGTCAGAAGTGCAGATCCAACAAAACTAAAATATGCCATAGATAGGATGGACTATTGATGCATGATAAGTGATGATAGATGGAAAACTAATGTGATAATATCTCAACTCCTGACATTTTTGTTTGTCCGTTGCTATTTATTATAGAAAATTGTATCAATCAATATTCACAATTATACTTAAGCACAGGGAATAAGCTTCAACATCTGGTTTATCTTCATTGATTGCTGAAAATTTTAGTAAACTGCATGGGAAAATTTCATTAACTGCATTAATTTCCACTACCAATGGAAATTAAACTAAGGTGAGGGTTAGGTCTCCATGGGGTCAGGGCAGAGCAATAAATTGTTAGTCTTTCTCTAAGAAATGCACAGTGATAGCTTACAGAAGGGGTGTCAAACTCGATTTCATTGAGGTTGGATTTAACCTTGATGGGCCAGGATGGGCATGGCCAGGGTAGGCATGGTCATCTCAATGTTATTCGTGTTGGGGGCACCTATGATGGTCTGAGTGCTCTGCCAGCAAAAATGGGCTCCCAAACTCTGTTTCATCTGCAACAGTGTCTTGCAACCCTCTGTCAGTGAAAATGGAATTTTGGAATGCTGCCTGGGGGCCTTGCAAGCTCCGTTTTCAGATGCAATGGCCTCCTGCAACCATCTGCCAGAGAAAATGGAGCTCAGGAGGGCCGCATGCAACTCTCTCAAACTCTGTTTTTGCTGGTAGTGTCACTGCAATCTGGCCCTTCGCTGTTTCCAGGGCAGATCTGGCCCCCGGGCCTTGAGTTTAACATCCCTGGCTTACAGTTTGGACTTGTCTGTGGACCACATTAAAGTACATGGGAAAATTGCTTTGCAAATGAAATGAAGTGAAATCACGGTTCGGGTTAGAATTAGGGTTAGAGTTAAGATTAGGATCAGGGTTTGGTCTCCATGGAGTCAGAACTGAAAACAAATATTTTCAGTGATAGATTCTTAGAAGTTCTCTAAGGAAAGGGATGGTTTTTGTTTGGAGTTGTTTATGGACTACAGTAAAATGGGAAAATCACAATGCCAATAAAAATGAAATTAGGCTTGCATAAGGAATATTGCCATTGTCAATTAGGTTAGGGATAGGATTAGGTTTAGGATTAGGTCTCCTTGGACAGGGACAGAAACATGTCAGGGATAGATTCTTAGAGATTCTTCAAGGAAGCTGCTAATTTAGTCTAGTTCAGAGTATCAAACTGGCAGCCCATGGACCGGATACATCATGCACAGGCCACACCCACCCCAGTTCTGTGAAAGAAAACAAATCGCAATACATCACATGACAGCAACATGACACCATGAGTTTGACACCCATGGACTAGTGATGGATTTCAAAGATCAGTCATTGTGCAGGGTGCCAAGATGTCTGACTGCCTGGGCAGTGTTTATTACATTTATAGGGTTTTTACAAGAAGACAAAGGCAACATAGATATAGCATCTGGATTGGAGAATAGATCCTACATGGGTGAAACCTCTCAACCACATTGGTACAACCTCCCAACCAATCCTTAAGACTAGTAGTGATGTTAGTAAAATGAGGTCACCTATAAGTCCGGAAAGTCTGGGACTTTCCACCTTCACCAAGATATAGCGAATGAGATCGTGCAAATAGCCAAGAGGCCCCATATAGGTTTTCTAGACAGCTGCAGTTTGCTGCTAGCATCTAGCGCCATCCATAGACTCTCAGTAGCTACTACAGACTAGTTTATGGACCACAGTAAAATTCATGAGAAATCCCATTGGTAAACAAAATCAAACTAGTTAGGGTTAGGGATAGTGTGAGGGTTAGGCTTAGGTCTCCTTGGAGTCAGGGCCAAAAACTAAGGTCAGGGATAGATTTATAGTGGCTTGGCAACAATAGCATCAGTTAAAGCTTTTTGTTCAGACTTTTTAATGGAAAATACATCAGAAAATTCCATTGCTAATGATAATGAAACTATTTTGGCTTTGGGTTAGGGATAAGGTTAGGTCCCCTTAGAGTCAGGGCCAAAAATTAACAGCTGAAATATATATATTCTCTAAGGAAAGAGGAGGTAAAAGCTTTTCGTTTGGACTGTGTACTATTTTATAATACATGGGGAAATCCCATTGCCAATGAAAATTAAACTAGATTGGATTATGTATAGGGGTAGAGTTAGGGTAAAGTCTTTTTGGAGTCTAGGCCAAAAACTAATATCAGGGAAAGATTTTTATTGGTTCTCTTAGGAAAGTGAAAGTTAAAGCTTTTCATTCAGACTTGTATATTGCAATCAAACCAGGGGTGGGATTCTACCAGTTCTCACCTATTCGCTAGGACCGATTGTTAACATTCTAAGTAGTTTGGAGAACTGGTTGTTAGAAGAAATTACTGGCCTAATCCTGTAAGGAAGGCAGGAAGGAAACATTCTGGTGTTGCTTACAGAAACTGCCTCTCTATTAACCCTTATTACATTCTAGGACTAGACTTCCTGTCTCAGGAACGTCTCTGGAGTTTCCCCCCTCCTTTGCTGGTACTTTGCTTGTGTGGAGTGACCATTTAAAGTTACAATGGCACTGAAAAAAGTGACTTATGACCATTTTTCACACTTATGACTGTTGCAGCATCCCCACAGTCATGAGAGGCCAGGCGAGGAGATGCGTGCCTCGATATGAGTGGTATTGAGTTGGCCACACCCAGCCAATAACATGACCACCAAGCCATGTCCACCCAGTCACTTGACCATCAAGCCACGCCCACCACCTAAGCCACGCCCACAGAACCGGTTGTTAAAAAATTTGAATCCCACCCCTGAATCAAACACATGGGAAAATCCCATTGCCAATGAAAACTAAATTAGGATTAGGTTAGGGATAGAGTTAGGCTTAAGATTAGGTCTCCTTGGAGTCAGGGATGAAAACTAATGTCACAGATAGATTCATAGGGGTTCTGCAAGGAAAGCATCAGTTAAAACTTTTCTTGTGGACTTGTTTAAGGAAAATACATGGGAAAATTCCATTGCCAATGAAAATGAAACTATGGTTGGGTTGCAAGTAATACTTTCTTAAATGTTCTCTAAGGAAACAAATAGTTACAGCCTTTTGTTCAGACTAGCTTATGGACCATCTCAGTCTTGTGTTCATCCAGAAGAAGCAAGTTTCTTCTAGTAGCAGAAGAGATTTTTCCCCATTTACTATAGTTAATTTTGTATCATCCTAACTTTCTTAATCTATTAATTTTTGAATCAGGATGTTTATTTGATGTAGTCATAAATCTACATTTGTTTTATTTTGTCAGAAGATGCCTAGATCACAAATGTTAAGTTATTTGTTTTTATTCCCATTTGGTCAAACTGTGCCATAAGTGCTTACCAATCATTGTCATTTTTAGAGAAAGTAGATTATTTACACAACATGAAACTAAATATTTACTCCAGCTGGGAGCTATTGAGGGAAGGAGATGACAAATGGATTACAAAGTGATGTTATAAGGCAAAACCTTTTTGGATAATGATCAGGAAAGTTATGTGTATAGTTGTGAGTGTCAGGCCACAAGCTATCAGGTATAACCATCATGTTATAGACTTTATTATTGTTGTTCAAAGAAACTAATCTAAGTCCAGAAACCTAAAAAGGATATAAACAGAAATGGGGTATGTTCCTTCAAACTATTAACAAGATACAACATGCTGTCATAAAATAAAGAATGAGTCTAACTAAGGTCTTAAATTGCCTTAGTGACTGACAGTGGCCTGTTTCAGTTTGCTTTATGCTGTAATAAAGTTGGCTTGATTTTAGCAAACCTTGTTAAGTGATCAGAGATACTATGGCCAGTAATTTGTGGTTCAGTGTGTTATAAATATTCATCTTACCACAGTTAATTCATTAACCAGGGATTTCTATGCTATATAAACCCACCTAATAAAAAGACACCGAATGCCTGTACCCATGGCACCAGTTTCTTAACTTGGATAGGGGAGGAACATTCATGTCATGTGGCCTCTGGGTTGATTTCAGTGAGATGAAACAGAAAAGGAATGAGATGGGGAGGAAGGTATGGTCTGTAATAAAACAGAGAGAAGAAAAGAATGGAGAATAGGAATGGGACAAAAGAGAGAGACGGGAATGGAGTGGCTCAGAGATAAGGGGGTAGGCAAAAGTCAAGTCCAAAAATGCTAGAGCAGGGTTTTCAAGCTTGGGGCCCACGGGGTGGATGTGTCATGCACTGCCCACGTCCATGCCCAGTTTAGTGAAGGGGAAAAAAGTTGCAATATATCATGTGACAACCTCATGATGATGCGAGTTTGATATCCCTGTGCTAGAGAATTCCTAGAAGTCTGGCACTCAGACAAATCTACCACCAATGGGCACATATGAATAAACAACATCTACATTCCATTCAAAATAGATAATCAAAAAGCTAAAAAAAAAAAGACCAAAACATCTTGCCAGCAATCAATATTCAGATTGAGATAAGAAGAGATAAACACCAACATTAATTCTAGACCAACAACCAAGAAGTAAACAATACCTCAATCAAGGAACTACCAACTCAGACAAACAGCAAGCAACAGCCTAATGAAGGAACTACCAAGAATACTCCCACCAACACTGACAGGGCAAGCAAACTCCACTCTCTTCTAACACTGATGATGTTACCTAGTTGGGTAATGAAATGTCTGCACAAAAACACCCAAGCTCAGAGAGCACCTAGGATCCCATAGACTAAACAGTCTATCAGGAGCAATCCAGAGCCATTCCAAACATTTTTCTTTCTCTCTCATGTACCAGTAATTGGTTCATATGATATCATAAATTCTAATCTTGAATTCAACAGGTAAAGGAAATGGAATGGAAATCAAAAAGAAAACTACAGTATAGCAGAGATAGAGCCCTGTTTCGTTCTTTGGCAGCAAAGCCTCATTACCAGAAGTCAATACCTGTGAATAAAATCATTTTATTAGTTTCTTGATCTTCAGGAGTGGCCAATAGAACATGAGTAGCAGAGAGGTTTATTTGAAGGCAGTGAGGAACTTACCTGGTATGTGAGAAAGAGCAGAAGATGGCTTGGGTCTTACCAGGCTGAATCATATATAGAGCCTATTTTAATGCATTCTCATACTTCACCCCAAACCAGGATCTGGAAATCGTTTCACATTTCATTTCAGCAAAAATCCTGAAATTTCAAAAGATTTGACGATCTCACAAGATTAGGATGTTTATTAATTTGTTAAAAACAATTGGGGGTTCTGGGAATTATTTGGATATTTTTTAATAGATGGAGTGTTATTTTTCACCCCTGGAGCATTTTTGAACATTTTCTTGCATGGTCCCTTGTTGCATGTATTTCTGGTCTATCTTATACTAGATTACACTGAATCCCATGCATCCATTAGAGACTCAGAAGCATCCCCGTTGTGTTCAACACATTATTCCCTAAGAACACCAGTTGTATTTCAAGCAAGAATAGTATTAAAAATAATGGGATTTTTCTATTTAAAATGGTACATGCATTTCAGTGAAACGATTCATAATATGAAAATTTATGCTTTGTCTTTACAGAGATTGTTCCTTGCTATACCACAAAAGTATCGCTTAGCATCCAAATATGAACAGTGGAATTTCTATAAACAGGAACTCTATAAAGACTCACTTCTGCCAGATGAATTAGAAACCATCCTCAGCATACAATGACAACAAAAGCTCTTTTTAAGAAGAAAAGAATAAGCTATCAACAAAAGTTGATGCATAATGGAAGATTTAAATGATTGGGTGAGCATATGATAGTTGCAATCATACGTAACCATGACTGCATTCACTTTGCAAAATGTTTCTGTTATGAAAAAAAGGATGTGATTATACTTATATACTTATATGAAAAAAGTAGAAAGATTTAGGTTATAAGGCTTGTGTTGTAATGTTTTTTTTTTCAGATGAAACAATAAACATTCTGATTTTTTTCTTATCCCATCATCAGGGATAGTCATTTGAGCCCTGTGATCCACTGGAGAATGATCAGAATCAAGGTGTAATTAACTGTGCTACTCTATGCATGTTTACTCAGTTTCTACTCTGCACAGCTCACTGCCAGGGAAGTAAACCTATTTTCTGAATTCATTACATTTACTGTAGATTCGATCTTTCACCTTGGAGTTCAAAATGGTTGCAGGGATGGGTAATTGGATCTATACCACCTTGTGAGACAGATCCATCTGACACATAGAGATTAGTCTAAAGTTACCCACTGATCTTCATGGAATGTAGATCTCAATCTAGTTCACCCTATTTGCGTTTCAACAACTTAATTACATTTTTAGATGGGATGAAAGATTTACAAATAAACATATTTTACAGACTTTATTTTGCAGAGGTTTTTTTTTACATATTTTACAGTGGTTGCCCAGGGATTGTTTAGGTAGTCTGACAGGATGATGATCAACTTGATACACTGCAGTTATATTTCTGAAACCACTTCCTAAAATACATTTCCCTCTGACTTCTTTTTGAATGGTAGTCTCAGACAAAGCTATTGCTTATTTTCTGAGTTGTGTAATGGCACATAAGAAAAAAAATGAAATGATTGCTTATAGTTAACTTGTTTACTATATTTTTTCGAAGCTTTTTTTTCCATTGCGACCTTAGACTTGAAATAATTGCTAGTAATAAATTGCCATACCGAACCAATTATGGTGGCTCTATTTTTTTCTTTTTTCAACAGTTTGCACTTTCACTAGAGGCCACCAGAACTTTAATTCAGAGCTGGAGGGCTACAAAATGATAGTCATAGCAAAGACACAGGAAACTTCTTTGCTGCCACCCAGTGTCTGCCTGGATTTTTGCAGTGCTGATGTGATAGCTCTATTCATTATCATCCCTTCCATATGTAATAATATTTTAAACTCAAGTGATTTTTAAGAGCACCCCTTAATGGTAGGCATGGAGGCATGGTTAAAGATGATGAGCTTGTTAGCTGGAAGGCTGACAGCCTGGGTTCGAGATCCAAGTGCTGCGCAATGGGATGAGCTCCCGTTACTTGCCCCAGCTCCTGCTCACCCAGGAGTTTTGAGATATGCAAATTTGAGTAGATAAATAAGTATCACTTCAATGGCAAGGTTAACAGCATTCTATGTACTTTGGCATATAGTCATGCTGGTCACATGACCATGGAAATTGTCTTCGGACAACACTGGCTCCTTTGGCTAAGAAATGAGATGAACACCGTCCCTTGGAGTCAGAAATGACTGGATAGGGGAAACTTTTAAATTTACCTTTACAGTAGTCATTGATCTGATATCTGTAAATTAAAATAAAGCCCTCATACAAAGAAACACTGAGATGGATTTGCAAAGAATGTATGATTTTCTGCTTTAATTTCTTACAGGAAAACATCTTTTAAACTGTTGAAAGCTGTTGAAATTATTTTTTAAATGCCCAGTTTGCTTAGGAAATTTCAGCCAGTCAAAATCTGTTATTTGGAGGTGGGTTTTAAAAAAAACATTTATAAGAAGTTACATAAAAACAAAGAACTTAAATTTTCTAGTAATCAGTAAAAGACCTTATGTGTTTTATCCTACATAGTAAATTTTTCTATTTGTCATTGTTAATAAAGTTTGCTTACAAAGATATTCATAGATACATAGCTGATTTACATAAAATGAAAACATCGGCAATCTTTAGGGTGATAAGAATTTATCTTGACAGACACTTATTTGGAAAGATACCATAAAACTTTAGATGCATAAAAAGAGCTAGACATGTTTCAGCGGCTCAAAGCTAGAAGAATATTTAAGAACTAAGCACTTTCATTAATATTTGTAACATTATTATTTGTTGGTTATTAACCGTTTTGATCTTGTGCATAAGACATAAGTGTGTTTATTTTTATTTGAAAAAATTACTTGTTTTGTAGTATGTCATTTTTGTTGGTTTAGTGCACATTAAACTTGTAAAATAATTTTGTTTTGCATAATCCCTTTTTCCATTCAATAAATACTCTATATTGATAATCCAATTAATCTGTACTGTACTTTCATTTGTGTACCGGGTGTTGGCCAATTTTCATCTAGTCTCCTATCTTCCCCTTTTGGGGAATTGGTTGAAAGGGTGGTTGTAGCGTCAAATGGCCCTGGGAGAAGCAGATTATCTCCTTCAATCAGATTTCAGAATAGGATACCTTACTGAAATAGTATTGATCATGGTTGTTCATTATCTCTGATAAAACTTGATTTGGGATGGTGCATCTATTCAAATCTCCTTGATCTCTCAGTGGCCTTGATGCTATGGATATAATATTCTGGGCAGAGTTCAATGGGTGGAATGGGTGTGTGTGAAGTATTCTCCTCATTCCCCCAGGATTGATTTTAGTAGCTGTTGGTAAGAAAGGAGCTATACCTGTGGGATCCCTCACCCTCAGGTCTCCTGCTCCTATATAACATCCACACAGAGTTCCTGAGTAAAATCGTCCATTGACAAATTATTAAGTATCATCAGTATCACCTTGTTGTCCTCTAGTGCAGAGGCCCCCAACCTTTTGGACACCAGGGTCCAGTTCATTGGAGAAAGGTTTTTCTGTGGACTGGAGAGGGGATGGTTTTGCATGTTGCCTGCATCCCATGGATGGGGCTTTGCTTGTTTGCATGCCCCAGATGCTGATATGCTGAGGACCAGTGTTGGTCCATGGACTGAGAGTTGGGGACCTCTGATCTATGGTCATTATGACTTTTTTCCTGCCATCATCTGGTAGTCCTAAACAAGTTACTGAATGAGTAACCTGTATGCCAGATAATTTGCTCTGTGCTCCTTAAGATGCTACATTTAGAAATGATGTAGGGATCTCTTGTTCCATGAAATCTTGAAGGTAGATTCTACTGCTAAACCAATCATGTCTTGAACATGGAATGAAAGATCAACATCCTGATCATCTCTGGAGCAAAATGACTTGGACTTAGAGATCCTGGTTCAGTCTTCACACACTGCCTAAGTCCATTCACCCATCATAATGAGCCATGGTGGCGCAGTGGTTAGAGTGCAGTACTGCAGGCTACTTCTGCTGCCTGCCGGCTGCCTGCAATTTGGCAGTTCAAATCTCACCAGGCTCAAGGTTGATTCAGCCTTCCATTCTTCCAAAGTGGATAAAATGATTGTTGGGGACAATATGCTGATCTGTAAACCACTTAGAGAGGACTGTAAAGCACTGTAAAGTGGTATATAAGTCTAAGTGCTATTCCTATCATAGAAGTATGGAATCATAGAATTTAGAAGGAGCCATTTAGATAATCGAGTTCAACTATCCATTCCCTGTAGAAATCCAAATGGCTTTTATCCTCTCTAGCTGACTGCATCCAACGAAGGGTTCCCTCTCAATATAATGTTTCCCATTGTCAAACACAGTGTTACTCCCAAGGCCTTCAACCAAAGAAAGGTTATTCCTCCCAGTCCAGTCACCAATTTTTTAAAAGCCAGTTTTTTAACTTTAATGACTGAAGAAAACAAAAATACTTTAAAATGTATAAAAATACATTGAAATTATCATGCTACTTAGATGATCCAATATGGATCTACTTCTAGTTCTTGCTTGTAGCAAAGAAGCTTTCACTTATAAATAAACTCAAATTTTAAAAGATAACTAAAAAAGTTAGTAGATCTTAGTTGGCTCTAAATCAATAAAGTTAAAAAGAAAATACAATTATCTTTTCTTTCCTCTTGACCAGTGACATTTAAATGCCACCTAGAAGTGGATTTTTCACTGTTGCAGGGGGTTGGGGAAGGAGAGTATCAATTTATCATAAGATCTGACAGCTTTTCATATAATGCAATTTGTTACAAATGGACTTCTGGTACAAGATGCCAAGAGGGCAGGAAAATATAAGTTTACTTTGCTTCAACTGAACAGTTAACACAAGGTTCAGAAGCAGAAGACACAAAGGAATACTTTTTATTGTTTAATTGCATTACCTTGCCTTTGTTTGACATCTGTTCCACAAATTCCACCTGTTTTCTTCCCCTTCATTAATCCTTACTTATCTTTCTTCTTTCAACTTGTGAATCTCCAGAAGACTGTTTACAAAATTAATTTGCCACTAATTACAACATAGGTTTTCTTTCCTGTTTTTAATAGATGAAGCTAAGGGAAAATCAGCACTGAAAGAGCAAAACCGTCAACAATATTAATACAAGTCAATGGGATTTTTACACAGATCCATTGAGTTAGGTCAGAATTAGCTAAAAAACCAATACTGTATTCCCATAATGACATCAAACAGTTTATTTGAAACCAAGAGAAGATATTTTCTTTCGTATATTGAGACAGCAATATTGATAGGTGACTTATTTTCCCACTGGTAAAAACTTGACTTTACTCCATCTCTCAACCTAGAAATTTAGCACTCTGGTCCTGTTGACAAGGGAATCTGCTTCTAATTGCAGTGATGAAAAATGATGGAATGCTTATTATAAAATTAGAGTGTTAAGTCTGACCTTTCACAGTAAGAATTTGACACTGGATGCTTGTATATAAACCACAGGACTTTGGTTGTGACTTTGAGATATAAATTTAATCCTTTCTCTCCAATACCTATGCTGGTGACTAGTTGTAAACAATACTTTTCCATTTACTCCATTCATTCACTATGCTAGGAGTTTTGACTATGCTAGAAATTTCAGGAAAATACATGGTGTCATTTCATCATCATAACCTACAAGTGGTTTTTCAGCTAGAAATACAGGTAGTTGTTGACTTACAACAGTTCATTTAATGACTGTACAAAGTTACAATAGTATTGAAAAAAGTGACTTATGACCGTTTTTCACAGTTATGACTGTTGTAGCATCTCCATAATCATGTGAACAAAATTCAGAAGCTTGGCAATTGGTTCATACTTAAGACCATTGCTGTGTTCCAAGGTCATGTGACCAATTTTTGCAACCTTCTGACAAGCAGATAACAATGTATGGTTTGATAGCTTATCAGAAGGGAAGCATTAATTTCATCATGGTGATTTCTGCATGTTCTCAGACATTTAAGGTTGGGAGATGCAAAAATGCAGATCAGTTTCAATGTGAAGCATTGGAAAGTGCAATTGTTCTGTTTAGGAAATGCCCTGAATCTCTAAGATGCAGTTTCACAATGCAATTCTATATTTGTCTTCATGAAAATAAATGTGTGCATATTCCTTAATCTGTATCATTTCCTCTTGACTTGTGGTATATGCTAATACACTAAAAAAATGACTGAGCAGAACTAATACATAAATACCAACACTTTAAAGTTCATATTAATGCATATTATGCATCTGAAACATTTTTTGAACATCCTTCATTGAGGCAGGGTGTTACATCTCTGGCAATTTATCAAGATTTTTTTAATAAAAAACATACCAAAGTCAAATTAGGAGGAATTTGATTATAACTCCATAGGCATTCAAACTAAATTTGGAGTTTATTTTGTAACCCTTAGAAAAAAAAAGAAGGGACCCACTTTTTTTGCTCTGTTATCTGTCTGAAATTCTATAAAAAAATTTATGTAAGCCTTCTATTTTACTTATATAAGCCCTCCAGAGTCATCGTGAATTGGAAGAACATATAAATATTCTTAATAAATTATAAATAAGATTCTTTTATTTGATTTTCATTCAAAGACAGAAATATGATTCAAAATGCATATAACATTGTCAGAAATGCTTTAAACCAGCTGGGTTGTTTCTTGATCTCACAGGCCTATGGTTCACAGCTGTAGTAAGATCGTAGAGAGGAACCCATTTAGTAGACAGAAAGCAGTTATGGTTCAGGAGAGCTCAAATAGTTTTTATTTACCTTATAACTTTAGCAGTTCACAAGCTTCAAGTATGAGGAATTCAGAAGCAAAGATATGAAAGCAGTCTGGAGTAGTCTAAAGGACTCAGGCCAAAAAGAGTTGCATAGATTTGTTCATGAATCAGTCAGAAGATCCACACATAGGACAAGATGCTAGAAAAATTGGAACACCATAGAAACATGGGTGTGGAGCAGGAGAATCCTTTTGGTCAAGAGGAGATGGTATGAAAATTGGTCTTATATAGGCATGACTTAATTAAAGGAATTGCTGCCTTCCTTGAGGAGTCATGATTACCACTTCTGGTCTTCTTAACTCTTAGCTACTCTTGAGTTGGACATCCTATTGGAATCTTCTTCCTCATTATCTGACTCATCCTATGGTTCATTATATCTGTGATGTCCTTCATCACCTTTTGACTTTCCAGGTTAACAATCCATGAAATCTGCTTCTTCATCACCTGAATTAGAGTTAGAAGATGCCATAATATCCATGTACCCTCTGAAACACCTTTGAAGCTACAGGGCTTATTCTGTGCTTTTCACCTATATTTCAGAGAACTGAGATTGTGAGGCAAGTGCGAATGATATGTAAGCAAGAGTTTGAAGCAGTATTAATATTTTTGTCTGTGGAAGATTGTTTTTTTTCTAATTTTTTATCCTGATAGGTATATTCTGTTGAAAAGTGATCCTACTACCATAGTTTTGCAATGAAGAAATATCAGGAGCACAAACAAAAATCAGTAAACATCCAGAGATCAAAAGCCAGGAAGGGACCAACGCAAACAGAAGCCAAATGAAAATCAGGATAATAAATGAAGAAAAGAACTTGAGATTCTCAGTGCAGAGATAGCTGGAATGTCAAAAACAAGAATATTGACTCCCTGAAATACAACTCTGTCTTTGAGAACTATGTGCACTGATTCGTTAAAAATCCTTCAAATTCCATACCCAATTTACATTTGATTTTGAGTAAATATCATATTTCAGGGTGTAGATTTTTGAGATGCTGGTGACTAATTTTGGAAAAGAAGGAAAGAAGCTTCAAATGCCATTTGCATATAAAAATCATCACTCATTAAAAAAAAATAACAACAAAGCTTTCCACTGGTCAAGCATGTACCTCCCCCTTTTCACATTTAGCCATCAGTTATTGTTTGGGTAACTTTTGCATTTGCATTGTTTTTTTTCCACTGGACACCCTTCCCTTTGATATTGGAAGGAAACCAGCACCGCTGGAAACTCTATGGCTGACCTGTCACTAGAGTTGTCATTACAGCTAGATGCTGTGGCCTGAATGTTTAATGCCTTATTATTCTATTTCATGTTGCTTATGAATCATTCTAAAACATTTTGAAAAACAAAAAAGAGCATGCATGGGTCAGACAGATAATTTTTAATTTAATTGCTCTTGTTATAGCTGACTAGTCTTGGAGAAAGGAATGTTCATTCTACTGTTGAGAAAGAAAATGTGTATAATTGAGTTCTGCCACTACCCTGTTTGGGGCGGCTCTAGTAATTAATTTGTATTTGGAAGCATTAATTGCCTTAAGGCAATAGTCATCCATTTAGATTCTTTACACTCCTTGGCATCCTGTTCATGCCACATAACATTAATATATTTCTACTCCTTCTGTGTCAAGATATTGTTGGGATGAGTTATGGCTGATGAGAATCCATCATTCTACCTTTTAACTGTAGGAGAAAGGGAAAAAAATAGAAAAAGCATCAGTGGCAGCTACAAGGTCTTCCCAAAATATAAATAAAATTACATTCTTATATGAACTTAGAAGCATTATTTCAATGTATAATACCTACCTTACTCTTTCAGTTTATACACCTAGGTATCAGTTGATATTATGCATGGAAATGTAACTATTGTTTTGAGTCTCCAAATGAAGATTGGAGACAGCTAACTTTAATTAGGTGAATATTGATTTTCCTACAGTATTTGGCTGGCATCCTGCCATCATGTGGGCATTTTCCAAAATACAAGCCCCATACTTAGTATGATACTTAATTTTGGCACCACAGTAACATTTTTGAGCCCCCCTTTTGGATACCTCTGGACTCTTCCCTTTTCATTCTTGCCCAAATAATATCTAAGGAGGGGCTTAGTTCCCTCCCCCTTTTATCTAGTGTGGAAGAGACCACCTCTGCTGGTTTTGGTTTTGAAGCTTGTCCAAGAACATGTCCTTCTCTTCTCCTGCTCTTCATCTTATTCAGAACCTTCTGTCAGAATTCTTCTTCACTGTTGCTTTAATTTGTTCTTTTGGGGCTCTTTTGAATGTCACATCCTCTTTCTCAGTCACAGCCCCCATTCCTTTCCTCACATACCATCTTTCCTCTAGTTTCTTCAGTGCTTTGGAAGGCCTGGAAAAGAGATTGAAAAGTTCGAGGAAGGAATGGAAGCTGTGACTGAGAAAGAGGGTGTAATATGCAAAAGAATCCCGAAAAAACACATTGAAGCAACAGTGAAGAAGAATTCTGTCAGAAGGTTCTGAATATTTTCAGTCTCTTTTTTGGAAGGAAAAGTTTCAACTTCCTCCCACGTCACCTTTGACTATATTCTCCACTGAGCAACAACAGGACAGTAGTTAACGGTAGCAAATAATCATGGAAGCAAAATGTTAGTAATGACTACCATCCTGAAATAGAATTATTATTATTTTCTTCTGTTCATTTATGTCCTATTCTAGGAGACTGCCAGGATAAGTCCCTCTGGTTTTCTTGGCAAGGTTTACCTTAAAAAGCTAATCAGCCCCATCTTTCATCCTAGTGATAATTAGGTACATGCACAACTATACATCTGTCTATGCAAGAAGGTCACAGATCTGGTTATAGATATTTCAAAGTAGCTGATATTTCTCTTCTAGATTACTTTCAGCTTTTGCATTAACTTGCACTGACTTTCTAAGATAAAATATGTTAGAAGAGGGGAAAAATAGATGTTTTTGTAATTATCCATTCATGATTTTGGTGAAGATAAGAAAGCATCTTGGGATGGGTAGATATACTTTCAGGCAAATGAATTATTGAGTTTAACCCTGATTTATTTAAACATTTGTGTTAACTAACATAAAAGGATATATGAGACAGAGAAACAACACATAGGTTTGAGTGATATGAATTACTGTATATCACTTTGGCTTCTAATGCTTTGCTTAGTTGCAGCATCTTAAATTTTAATTTTTTTTAATCAGGGATAAGTGCAGTGACTGGTTTCTGTTTTGTTTTAAACCATGGTTTAGTTATGCATTACAAGTATTTCTATATTGCTTACCATAATGAAGCAATTTATAAACTTTAAATATAAAGAAGGTAGAAAATCAAGTTCAACTGCAAATAAAAAGTAAAATAGCCAGAATCTTAATGGTTGTGGAAATGCACATGGGCATCCATGAAGGATATGCAAAAGAGGCAAATGACCAATTTGCTTCATGACATCATTGTGAAAATGATGTACCGTATTTGCCGGGCGTATAAGACGACCCGGCGTATAAGACGACCCCCCACCACCACCAGAAACGCTCCAGAAATCCCCGGGGCTGCAGCGGCAGGGCGGAGTGCCAGGGGCCGTGGGAAGAGCAGGAAGGCTGCAGCCTCGGGCGGAGCGAGGCGAGCGGGATGAAGCGGAAGCGACGCAGGGGATCCGGGAAGCCAGAGGCGCTTCGCTGCGCCCAACAAGCATCCGAAAGCCGGCAGTGGATATACCGGCGCGTATAAGACGACCCCCCACTTGGAGGCATGTTTTTCGGGCAAAAAGTCGCTCTTATACGCCGGCAAATACGGTAAATGTATATAATCTATGTAATTTAAATGGCAATGCAATTATAGATTCAATCAGTTTTATGAAATTGTGCCTTCTACTGAATATGCATGACAGGGCAACACAAGCAGAAATTTTTAAAGATACTCTAAAACTCATCAGCCCTTGATATAGTAGACAGTGAAGTTCATTTCACAGGGCAGTTATCTCCATGAAGAAGACTTGCCTCCCTTGGTGGGATTCAAATTTTTTTACCACTGGCTCTGTGGGCATGGCTTGGTGGGCGTGGCAGGGGAAGAATACTGTAAAATCTCTAATCAGAGGTGGTATTTGCTGGTTCTCCGAACTATTCAAAATTTCTGCTACCGGTTCTCCAGAACTGGTCAGAACCTGCTTAATACCACCTCTGTTGCCTCCATATATCACCTTCAAGCCACCTAGTAGCTGTGTTACAGACAACAAGGCTACTGAAAATAATGTGTGTTTTAGGTTACTGAAACCCTAATTTTAGATAGCTTGATCTTGAACTATCTGAAACTTTGAGTAGGACACCAACATTCTGAAGGTGGTTCCATAATTGACTTTTGAACTACACATTTCCATTGAATCCGAAACAAAACTGAGGTAGAGGAAGTATTGGCTTGGGGAAAATTCCAGTTGAGATGGTAGCATCTTTAGGAAAAAAAACCTCATTGCCTGAAACCTCATTGCAATCATTGTGGGAAATGTTGAACTAAATGAAATAATGATCCAATTCAACAGAAGATTGTTTGTTAGACTGTTTATTCTCCTTAAACTTTATTTGCTTCTTCATTATATCTCTAGACCATGCAACAACCACAATTCCCTGGGTTGTACAAATCCATTCAAATATGTCACAAAACAGAAGCTTACCCATTGCATAGCATTCACATCTCAAACCTTTAACCACTGAGTCATCATGCTCCCTGATTATAACAATTCTAACAGCAACTAACTAGCAGCAAAACAATAAAAATTTACTCTACCTTGGAAAGGAAATAAATAACAATTTTCAGTTGGTGCCAGAAATACCCAAATGTGTGTGATAGACAAACTCCTCTGGGGAACCCATTCTTGATAAAAAAATACTTCATTTTCTGACTGCTCATCTGGTCTCATTTGGTGGACGTATCTGAAGAAGATGCTCTGATGCAGGTAATAGAATCCAGGTAAATGAAAATTGGAGGATATCCTACCCTCATATGGATAATCTAGTTCAAAACTATTTCCAAGTTTTAAAGTTAAAATCACCAAGCTGACTCTGTCAGTGTAGACTGGAAAACACTGGCATAATTTAACTGAGTGTATCTGGAAATCCAAGTTATGTAGGAACTCAGAATTAGCAGGGATTAATGAAGCCATCCTAGAGTGCATTTAGAAGAGGCTAGAAGCTATTAGAGGCTTTCGGGAGAACTTGCTAAATATTGTGAAAGCAGATAAAGTGAACCAACAAAAAGCTGAAAGAATGGGGAATAACCAATAAGATGCTTAAACTATACAGGAATAGCTGTTTTTATGTGAGCCCTAAGAAAAACAACAGTTTATGATAGCCATGCCAGATTGAGGATGTTCTTTCTCCAAAATAAAAATTACTATTCAGTTATTACAGTTTGCAACAGAATATAGGATACAAGAAGATATACATTTGATGGCTGGAGCCACTTTGATAATAATGCTTGTTTGCAAGTTTTGTCTTCGGTTCACTAAATACACCCTGTGACCACAGTATTCCATAAGAAACTGTAGCTTTCCTCTGGTGATGTGTCCTTATTTTAGAATTAGCAAAAACTTTCAGAATAGTCAGCAATCTTACTTTCCAATTTGAATACATTTTTCTGAATTGTTATGCAAACTACAAGGAGGAAGAGAGCAAGTCATTACTTCATGATTTAAAAGGGACTGTGCTTATCTGTCTTATCCTATGTTGTGTACCGCAACTATATTTTCTGTAAGTGATCCTTTCTAGTACATATAAGAACAATATTAAATATTAAATGGAGTAACCTCTCTTGAAAAGACCCAAGCAAAATTGATATGTCAGTAGCATGAGAGTTTGCTATGATGTAAACTTGGTTTAATATTATAAGCAACAAATCTCTCCAAAATCTTCAGTGTACTCACACCTATAAATCAATGCTAACTTTTTTTTTTGGCTGCAGAGTTGTTCTGTATCCCAGAAATTGCTATTCAGTTTCTATTACTGGAAAATGATGGCATGGTTCTTCAAAAGATTCAGCTGGCAACATTTGCATTTAATCATTGTCATCATGGCTACTAAAAGTTAGCAAGAGTTTGCAGTCAAATTTTACTTGTGTTTCCACAAGCTGCTGCATCTGCTGTTCTTATTTTCATCTGAAGAAAAGGAAGAAAAATAACACTGAACTTATTAATATGATGAAAACATAGCAATGATGATATATCTTGATAGTATGGTAGTGTGTTGGCAAGTAGACGAAGTAGTGTTCCTTTTTTCCTTCCTAGTAGAAACTCTTCCTTGAGATCAAGCTATGGCTTCCTTTTCCTTTTGTTTGTAGAAATAGAGAAAAAGAACACAAGAAAAATGATGTCTTGGCACTGTTCATTTTAATAAACAGACCCTGTATTATTGACCTAATAAAATCTTCTTTTGAAAAAACTTGTGTATGCTTTTTAGAATACTTAAAATTTAAGTTTTCATTATATCAGCAAAATTATCCCTTGCTATGTTTTTGAAAAGCAAATTGCATACAGTAGACTAGGTAAAGAACTAGAATATCTTAAATCTTCAAAGGAAAAAGAACAATAGTTTTATTAACTGTGATTACTCCAAATGTAGTTCACTGGATTATTTTCTATATTGTGCTTAAGACTGCATGCTTAACAAAAGAAGAAAAATAGCTGAGTTTAGAAACAATTTAAAATGAAATATGACATGAATATGAATTCCAGTTTGTAAATTTAGCTTTGTAGCTGAAATGCTTTGGTTCTCCTGTGAAATTAGCTTTTTTAGCTATAAATATTTTTACCTTCCCTAATAAAAGATACTTGTAATCTATGGCTTAGAAAGCACTGTTGGAATGTCAATTTTAAGACAAAAAATGGGGTAAGGGAAAAGTGAGGGAGAAAGCAGGAGATAAAATTTTTGAAGCCAACCTGGGATAAGAATTGAATTTTCCAAAATCACTTAGAGAATAGAAAGTTCTAAATACCTTGAAGTTATAAAACCAAAAGAAAGCCTTATAACCTCAATTGCTGTTTGTAAAGCAAATCAAGGTGTTTACCATAACTAAAATCAATTTATTGCCTTTTGGATTCTTTAAATGTAGTTGAAGAGCTTACTGAAGGAAAAGTTGAACAGATTAAAAAAAAGGAAGTTTTGCAGAGATGAATTTTTAACCCAGAAAATAAGAGGTACATCTATTTATACAAAAGCTCATTTATCATGCCCTGGCTTTGATGGAAAAAAACTAAATCCAATACATGATGGTTATTTCTAGCTGCAGTTGCCATTGACTTTGTTAATTCTGTTTATTTTTTCCTTCTTCTACTATAAATGAGAGGTGAGAAAATTATTTCCCACCATTCTTATGGTAGCCCTTACAGAAAGGAAGAAACTCACATGTCAGAAACTGAGGCATAAGGGATATTTTTGGCATCATAATTTTCCTGACATTATCCAATCTTTTGACTTGAGAATCAGAGGGTTACAAAGACCAGGACTAGTTTTCCAAATGTTTGAAGAGTTCGGTACCTAATTTAGGTAATTCTGCACATTTGGTTCAGAGATCCTGTAACAACCCTAATTCAATACATCTCAAAAGCTCCTGACTGGGAAAGTTGCTTTATATGAAAGGCCCAGGAAGTGTCATTTGTTCACTCATGGCAGTTTTCCTTTCTCATAATCAAAATTAAGTGAGACCTGAAGAAGTTTCCATATGTTCTGAGATTATGAAGGATCTTAACGAGAACAAATAAACTGGTGCTGAAATTTGGCAAGATAGAGATACTGTTGATCGGAGAATCTATATCCCTACTTCAGTAATCACTTCCAGATTCTCTTTGAGTAGAGTAGGGTAGGATTTTACGGAAAAATCATGTTTTTGAGTTTGCTAGGAATTTCTTCAGCTATGCTTTAAATTTCCTGGTGATAACTAGTTCATAACATGCCTTCCACCATCTGCATATGTATAGGCAGGCTGCAGAGACAGAACTTAGCTTTTAAAACATATCTTTATAGTAGCCATATGCAGTTATTTGGACCTGGGGTTGTGCTCAGAAGATAATTCATGTTTATTTCAAAAATATGTTTAGCTTATTTTGTGGAACAAGCTGAATGGAACATATGGACTCATTTCATTGTATTTACAAGTACAATTTCTTGAGAGCTTCAGGGTTCTTTTAAGGAATTATCTACTACTTGATCAGCTGGCTTTAACACTTAAATCATTTTAAATGACACTGAAACTGCCATAATTGCTAAATCTGCAAATGTATAATAATGTATCTTAGATATGCAAGTCCTCATTTAACAAACACTTACTGACCATTCAAACTTCTGATGGTGTTGAATTAGTACTATTAATGATTGGTCCTCACAGTTATGGGCATCGCAGCACTTTGCAGTCATGTGATTACAATTTAGGCACTTGGCATGTTGCAGTGTCCCCATAGACCTACAGTATAGTTGCCATTTGTGACCTTCAGTGTTGGCTTTTGACATGCAAAGTTAATAGGGAAGCCAGCAGGAAGTCACAAATGGTGGCCATGTGATGTCACACTTAAAAATGGTGCAGGATTTCGTTAATGATGGCAATCAGAAGGGCCAGAACAGTAACATGAACATTGTGTTATATGACCACATCACTTAGCAATGGAGATTCCAGTATGAATTACTATCATTAAGCACAGATTACCTGTATCAGAGTCAATATGACTAGCAGGAGGAAGAGATGAACACATTTGGACAAAAAGTGGGTGGAACCTGCTTGTCAGGATCTGTCAAATGAATATATGAAAATAGTACTGAAATTCAAACATGGGATCTTTGTGCTGATTGCAAAGCAGCAGTGTATCTATGTAATCTGCGCTTCTCTCTTCATAATCTTTATTTCCACTCCAGTTTTTAGGGGGTGTTGCAGAGACCCTTGTAAACAAAGAGATGGGGACCTGAATAGTGAGTAACAGAAAGTAGATGCCGCACTTTCTCCTCATGTAGAAAGTCTGCTGAAGTTATTTCCCCCACCTAGACTCATGAACACTTAGGGATGGGATGATCCATAAAAACAGGCTTACTGAAATTGCAGTGGCCCAAACCAAAAATTCAGAGTGACACTCAAGATGAAATATCAAACTAGGAAAGTCAATGAGTTTGGCAGTAGAAGTTTGAAACTGGTTCTTCTTGCACCAATGGTATCAATAAGCCTCCTAGCCTTGGCTATGACCATATAAGCAAAAACTGGCTCCTTCCTTCCTTTTGAGTAAGGTTTTCCGACATGAAGAACTAGATCTCATCTAGGGCAGTGAGCTAAATTCCAGCCAGGCAGATGAGAGAGATGGGGAAATCTATTCAAACAGGTCTGATAAGGATAATTCTAGCAGGCATCTCCTCTACAGCTTCTCTTTGTCATCTTCTGTCTCTACCTCAAACTTCTTCTCCACCGCCTCCACTCCAACCTGCCATTTATTCAGAGTAGCATTTATGTTTAGCAAGCACTAAGTCTGCAGACATTTATAACAGGAGCCCCCAAACTTGGCAACTTTAAGACTTGTGGACTTCAACTCCCAGAATTCTCCATCTGGCTGGAGAATTCTGGGAGCTGAAGTCCACAACTCTGATTTAGAAGGTTGATCACAAGGAGACTGGTGGTGTTCCTTCACTGCAAGGTGAAACCACAGAATTTCCAGCTTTTCTATTGTTTTTCCAATTAGCCAACTGGAGGGAATGTTAATTAGTTTTGAATATTCTCAGCATTTTGAAGATTGATAGCAGAACTCATGGTCAGCTTCAGACGATCTTTGAGGAACTGGAGACTAGAAACAATAGTGATTGTGTGGAAGCAGCTCCTTTCTTCATGATGAGGTCTTTGAATGTTCCTCCTTTCTTGTATGCAAGAGGAAACAATACAATTGAACATCTGATATTGTTCTGTCTCACCTGTATCCACAGGTGAGAATCCAAAGTTCCAAAGTTCAAATGCTCAAACAGACAAACCCAGACATGGCAGAGTTAACTGCTTCTGTTTACACAGTCCTTGGCAGTCTTCCTGGAATCTGTCTGGCAAGTCCGAGCTAACCATAAATCAAGACGCTGCAGCCGAGAGAGTCAGACGCATTCTCCAAACCAAAAGACACTTTGCTTCGAACAAGGATTAAGAGCTAGCACGCTTCCTTATATCCCCTGAAGGGGCGTGTCAGTCTCTCTAATTAATCTCTGGCTTGACGTTTCTTTTCAAATTGTGATTGACGTTTCAATCTTCTTCTAGTCCTAACATCAAGCCAACATCCGTCAGTCTCGTCATCACTCGAAGCCTCTGGCACATTCTGTGGATCAGCTGCTGACACCTGAGGTATGAATGAAGTGGAAGGTTCTGGAGATGATCGTGTCTCCAACACTCTCTCATCCTCCTGGCTCACGTCTGCATCTCTCCTTAAAGCAGGCTCCAATTCCAATGCCAAACCCTCCTCATCACTCACACCTGTGTCCTCTGATACATCAGACTCCAAACTCACAGCAGGCTCAAACCTTCCGTCTTCAGATGCATCAGATTCAAAACTCACAGCAAGCTCAACCCTTCCAGTCACAACTAAAAATTGGAACAAAGGATATGAGGGTTCCATGCAGAGGTAGTATTCAGCAGGTTCTGACCAGTTCTGGAGAATTGGTAGCGGAAATTTTGAGTGGTTCGGAGAACCAGTAGGGGAAATTTTGAATAGTTCAGAGAACTGGCAAATACCACCTCTGACTGGCACTGCCCCCATCTATTCTCTGCCTCCTGAGTCTCAGCTGATTGGCTGGGTCTTCTTTTGTTGCCCTGCACAGGAGAACGGAGCTGGAAAGCAGGTTAGTGGAGTGGAGAGGGAATGGGATTTTGCAGTAACCTTATCCCAGGAGTGGGGTGGGAATGGAGATTTTTCAGTATCCTTCCCCTGCCATGCCCACCAAGCCACACCCACCAAGCAACATCATGCCCCACTACTGGTTCCATGATGTCATTTTAAACATGGTTATGTCATAGTGACTTAAGACTAGCTGAGGATTTTATGGATTTTTGACTCAGAATAGGGTTCTCTAATCCCATAAGAGTGCTGCTATCAGTGACTTTGAGTAGATATGAATCAATTTCATGATTCTTCAACAGATATAGCTAAAATAGATTTCCTGGGGAAATAAAAGTTTCTAAGCAATGTTAAGTTATAACAGGACATAGGAAGTGGAACCATTCACAGAGCTATTCAAAACTGTGCAATTCCATTGGGGGAAAGAAGTAATAAAAGCATACCATTAATTTACAGTAGCTTTGTAAGAAAAAAATAAAATAAAAGTGGTAATAGGAAAGATAAGAACATGGGGAAGAGACTAGGATCTCTCCTTCCTCTGACAAAATGATATACTTTTACCACTTTATGCTAATCGATTCAATGTTTCATCTCTTGTCTAAAATACTATTAAAGACAGCCAGGCCTCTCTTACAGTGTTCTGCAGTATGACCCACAGCATAATTAGAAAAAAAAATCATATGCAGATATTCCAATTTATTTAAAATTTAATTGACCTAAGAGAGAGCCCCTTTTTGCAATTAGTAAGAAGATTTTTTTGTCATGGTTTCCTGAGTTCTTTCTTCTTCCATGAAGCAGCTCTCCCAAAAGCACATGACAAGAAAAAATAATGACTATAGAAACCAACTCTACATCATTTTTCTTCTTTTTGCTCTTCTTTATGCTTGTGTAGCAGAATGTATACTGAAATGAACTCATTAACTCCACAGGTGGCCCGTTTTTTTAAAAAAAAAAAAAGAAAGGAGGAGAAAAAAAACCCGTAGTTTTTAACATTTGCAAAGAAAAGAAGAATTGCAGACTTACTGTGTTAGATAGCATACATCATCCTTGGTGCATTTTGCTGTGTTGGTTTCCCCCTACTGCTTTAGAAACTGCTGTGTGTAATTCTCTCCAACCTCCACCTGTTCTTAGGGTCTCCATTAGCACAGCAGCAATAGTGGCACTTTGCCAAGATTCTGGCTTGTCCCTCCATGTCACCTTTCTCTGACAACACACACAGTAGGCATGATTACTTCCACAGCAAGTCCGATTGGCTTCAAAATTGCCACTTTGCTTCTTCCCTTCTATACTGGTACTAAACAGAGAGGCCGCAATGAATTGTCCTCGACTGAAATGTGATGGCCTGTTTTCTGATGGATTTGTTTGCTCTCCAGCAGTAATTGAGCTTTCGGTTTAATGAGATGAGCGAGTGAAGAAAAATTATCCTTGGGGGTACAGCTCTTTAAGGCATCGTGACTTATTTTGGTATCTTATGATAGCATCTGGGCACAGTAAATCAGGATAGAGAGAAGTGATACCCAAGGATTAGCTTTTGCTGCTTTCTAGTCTTTCTGGATTCTTACAGTTCCCACCGTTAAAAAAACTCTTTGATATAAATCTGTGTTTCGCAACTTTAAGATGTGTGGTCTTCGGATGTGTGGATTTCAGTTCCCAGATAACTCTTGTATGGAATAATCCAACTTTCAGATATAAAGCAGTGTAAAATGTAATGGGCAATATAATATTTTGCTCTTCCTCCTTTCAATGCATACTTACTGTATTTTCTTTACAAATGGGTATTTATGTGGATACATACTGTGCCTCATCCTATAACTCTGTAGGGTTAAGAAATGCAAAAATAAGCCTTCTTAAAATCTAAGTATCTGCCAATGAATTTATTCTTAGGTGAAATAACTAACTAGTTAATGTATCAGACAACTTAAGTACCGGTAGCATATATATTATTTCTAAATGCATGCTACACTTTTATTTCCCCCTAATTATTATTTAAAATATTTGCATATAACTTTCCATTTAAGAAAAAGTATAAACAAAGCAGTATCTTAAAACTACTGATTAAACCATATTTAAAACACTGTTATATATGGAGAAAAAAAAGAGAGTATGGAGAAAAAAAAGAGAGTATACTATAAATTAACTAATGAAATATGAAGAGATAAACAGTTTAAAACATCAGAGCAGCATTAACAAACTTTGGGATTAAACTGTCTTTTCTTGGGCTCCAAAGACAAAACAAGTGGCGGGAAGTCTATACCTGGAGGGCATTTCAGAATTAAGGAACATCCACTGAAAAGATCTTCTCCCACTCAATAGCATAGGACAGCAGAACTGCCAAAGATGTCCTTAGGATGTGAGGTGGAAGAGGCTTTCTTCTATGGTAGTATCATGGAAAGATAAATAACCAAGGACGATTGGTTCTTTGAAAGACACAGCAATCAAGATCAATTGTTCTTAACCCGGGTGATATTGCCCCCTCAGGGGGTGATTTTGTTTTTCAGAGGAGTGATGGTACAAAAAGGGGGGGCGAAGGAATGGAAGGGAGCGATATGGGGGCAATGGAGCGAGAAGTTTTGGGGACACTTTTGAGACTTTTTTCGTACAGTGAACCACTGTATATCTGTCATACAAAAACATCAGATCGCTTGCTATTAGTGGATTGAACTGTGTTTTAAAATGTTCCTTCCAGCTAGCTTCAGTACAGAACGCCATACATACGTGAATATGCATCGCTCATCTTCATGCGCATCACTCTACCCATTAAATTTGTTGCTCTGATTTTTGTTGCTTTCCTTCTGTAAAAAAATTTTCTTTGTGTCTTTTTAACCCTTTTTACAGTGTGCATGAATATATATTTTCCTCGAATCTTAATTTAGTTTCAGAGTTTTCGTCTTGAAATTTTTAGTTCCTGCATTGCGGTTTGTTCTTGTACCCTTTTTATATTTCTTTTTGTGTCTTAAAATTCACTTGTAATTAAATCATTAAATGTTACTGTTTTTTTTGGGCATTTCATTTTCTTGCAGTTGAATTTTGTTTTCAGTGGTCATTGCATTTAAGTGTCTTGAATAAATAAGATAATAATGAAATACATGTATCACGAAGTTTGGGAGTAAAGTGATGGGTGGCATCAGAATTTTTCACACAGTTGAGATATGGGAAAAAGACTGGAAATAAATTATTTGCAACGATATGTCCTGATGACAATTTTAAAGAAAACAAAAAATGTGTTTGCATAAATTGAAGAATTATTTCCCTGTGTTGTGATCAAGAGTTTATGTTGGGGGAGGGGGGCGATGATAACTTCCTCAATGACTCAAGGGGGTGATTCTTTCAAAAAGGTTAAGAACCACTGATCTAGGTCACAGGGAGAATGGACCCCAAAAGAGGAGACATATTATTTCTGGATGGTGGAAAGCCTTCAGAAATGGTGTTTTGCCACATATACGAGAACATACAAGCCACCTCGGTTCAAAGCAGCCATGTTGTTTGTAAAATTCACATTACTTCTTTGGCACTGGCACTGTTCCTGACTGTTTCACCAGTTTATTGCCAAGTAGCATAAGGGCAGAATAGTTATTTCCACTTATATTTATATCATATTGGTTCTTTAGCAGGAAGACACAGTCAGGGATGGGTGGGGAAGTCCCAGTGATCTGGTGGATGACTGTTCAAAAGAGTCCTTGATATTTCTTAGACACTAGTTATATACTTTGTTGATTGAGTGTAGAGAAAGGGTGTGTTAGCTTGAAATAGGGCCATATTTAAAACAAAAATCAAAAGAGGCAGAAACATAATGATGCTGCTGCATCAACTTCAATTGGACACAGTAGCACTGTACTTTATTTAGTTATTTTGGGTGGAATTAAAAAGGCAATATGATAAATTTGATAAGCTACTTGAAGTTTACTCCACTTACTGTATTACTTCATTTCTAAGCAAAGAAACACCAAAACAGAAACTTGTTCCTATGTTTCAGATTGTGTATGCTACTGAATTCAGAAAGCACAGCTTGGGCTCTAGGAGAAACAGAAACGACATTGAGGCCATTTGCAGCCCACATAGAAGAAGAAAAATATTTTTTACCTCAAATTTAAATCATTTTCCTTCTTGTTCAGGAGTCGCTGAAATGCAACCACATTAATTCTTATGATATAAATAATCGTTAGCTACCTGTCATCTCTTTTCCCATGATCGTTTGGGATCATTGCTAAATTGCTATTGAAAAGATAGATGATGTTGTAAGATGACATTTCGCCCCAGACGGATGCCAAATATGGGCACCTAGAAAAGTGAGACATCCATTTAATTACAGTCCCTTCTTGTTTTATTGGGTTAGCATTACAAGACAGCAGGAAATGAAATGTTAACTTTCTCCTGTTGGTCCTGTCTTTATAAAGAAAACAGGAATGGATTAAGACATGTAAGTAAAACAGTGGAAGAAACCTTTTAATGAGCTTTCTGACTGTATAGCGCTTTTCAAGTTATACATACACAGTAGGCAACTTTTATCTTGCTAAATTATCTTGCAACAGATAACAAAGCTGTTGTTTGGGATTCCTGAGGTGTATATAACAGATGGCACTAAAGTGGAACTGTGGGTGATAGTCAAAGCAAGGAGGAGAAATTTTTTTGAAGTTGTTATATATAGATGGCCCAGAGGTGAAAATGTTTCTTTCTGGCTCAGGGGAAAAAAATAAATACTGGTATCAAAATAGACAGCTGAAAAATAGAAAAAGAGGCCAAAAGGACATGCTTAAAAGGAACTATAACTAGCTTCTGAAGTGTTTCTTCTACATAATACAAAAAAGGACTAATCAGTATGGTTGTTATCGCTGGGATATGACTAATTTGCCTCTTTTCTCTTGTGAAACTATTAGTAACAGTGTATTTCTTGAAATTTTAGAGGCACTGTGATTTCAACCGTAATTTAAAATTGATTTAGAACTAAATCTTACATTCAACTCTGAGAATCTCATCTGCCATCATCAGGCTTCTGTATTGTGTTCATCTGTGAGTCAGACTTTTACAGTTGTTTCAGTTTTAAATTTGGGGCTAGCCTACTGCTGTGCCAGAATGGTTTTTTCTTCATCCTGATTGGTTGGGAGTCTTGGTCTGTGTTTATTGGTCTTGGAGTTTGCTGTGTTCTGCTTGATTGGTGTTTCTAATATCTTCTGTCTGTTTTGTGGCTTTTTTTGTGTCTTGATTGCCTGGCAACATTGTGTTCCTGTATTGGAGGCTTTTAGTGCAGCTTGGCTCCGAGTAAATGGATGGCTATCATTTGTTAGGAAGCTAGGTTTCATCTGGGTGCCTGGTTGGGGTGTGTTTGAGCTGGAGGTATCAGGGGGGATCTGTTTGTGCCCAGGTGTTTGCTTGGCTAGTGATGTGGAGATTTTTTTGTTTGTGAGTGCAGGCTTCCAAATGATTGACAGTCTGGTGGAATCATCTCTTCTATTCACGCTTTCAGGTCTTTTTTCAATCTCTATGGCTTGTCTGATAATTCTGTAGCTGGGGTTTTCTATAGTGGCTAGGGTTTTGGTGCCATTGAAGTTGATGCTATGACCTGTGGCTTTCATGTTTTGGACTAGTGAGGAAGTGTGTTCCAGCTTTTTTACTGCATTTATGTGTTCATCCAGGCGGGTACTTATTCTTCTATTGGTCTGTCCAATGTATGTGGCCGGGCATGATGTACAGGGGACTTCGTATATGCCTTGGTTTTCCAGGTCAATTTTATCTTTGGGGTTTCTAAGGATGGCTGCTATTTTTCTGTCTGTTTTGAAGGCAGTCTTGATGTGATGCCTGTGTAGTATCTTACTGATTTTGTCTGTAGTACCTCTTATGTAGGGCAGGACAGCTGTTCCATAGGTCTGTTCATCTTCTAGGTCTCCATTATGTCTCAGTGTATTTTTGTGGATCAAGCCGGTGATTTTGCTTTTGTGGAAGCCGTTGGCTGTCAGTACTTTAGTCAGGGTGCATAGTTCAGTCTTTATGTGTGTCTTGTCTGTCAGGCGTTTGGTTCTAGCAATTAGTGTTTTGGCCACGGAGTTTATCTGTGCTGGGTGGTGGTGGGATTGGGCGTTGAGGTAGCGGTTGGTGTGTGTTTTCTTCTGGTATATGGTGTGTCCTAGTGTGCCATCTGTTTTTTGTAGATTAGTACATCTAGGAATGGTAGTTGTTTGTTTGTTTTCGTTTCCATGGTGAACTTGATTTTGGGGTGTGTGCTGTTTAGGTGTGTTAGGAAATTGTTTAGGTTTTCTTTTCCATGGGGCCAAATCACAAATGTGTCATCGATGTATCTTAACCATAGTTCGGGTTTGTGGGTGGCATTAGCCAGGGCTCTGGATTCGAATTCTTCCATGAACAGGTTTGCAATGACAGGTGATAGTGGTGATCCCATAGGGGCTCCTTCAATTTGCTTGTATCTTTGTCCTTTGTATATGAAATATGTGTTGGTTAAGCAGTGTTCTGTTAGTTCCATGAGGTGTTTAGCTGGTTAGTATTTATTTTTGCTGATTTCAAGAGTTTCTTTTATCGGGACTTGAATGAATAGTGAAACCACATCGAAACTTACAAGCAGATCTTCTTGTTCCATGTGTAGATCTTTGATCATTTCCAAGAAGTGGTATGAGTTTTGTACATGTGAAGCTGCTGTTTCAGCATGGGGCTGTAGCTGTTTTGCTAAGTGTTTAGCTAGGTTTTGTAGTGGTGCTCCTCTGGAGCTGGCTATGGGTCTGAGAGGTATGCCTTCTTTGTATATTTTTGGGAGGCCGTATAGTTTGGGGCATCTGGAAGATTATCCCAAGAGAAAAATCTCCTGAAATATTTCACATATCATACCACATTCTATTGTTTTGTTTCAATGCTGATCAACAACAAAAAGAAAGCCTTTCTCTTTTTTTGTTTCCATTTTATCATTTCTGCCTAGATCTTCAGTTCTTCTACCATCCAATCATAAAATCTTTAATTTCTTATCATTTAAAATAACTAAATTTCCTATGAAAGTGCTATTTATTTATATAACTATTTCCAGAATCTTATAGCAAAAATCATAATATTCCATATTTGTCTGACTGCTTAATTTATTTATAACTTTCTTAAGTTAAAATCTTATTTAGCTTTTTGCTGCTTATTTCAAATTGTTTATGTTCTTAAGTTTATAATTATTTTTTCTTTTATTCTGGGATGAAATTAAATTTACCTGATGACTTTGCAAATTTGTCATTTTGAAGATCTTTGTTATCCGTATTAACATAATTAAATAGCTAATTTCTGAAAGCGATGGGAAAGTGAGGTTAACAAATCCTGTGACCTTAAAAAGGCTCTACTATGGCTGAGTGCTTTCTTTTGTCTCCTGGTACTCAAATCTGCAGTAAACCATTGTCTTGTAGTCAGTCTCCTTGCAAGGAGCAGCCATCTAGAACTCAAGTGGGCAATCCCCCATCCTCTTCATTTCCACAAAGGTTCTGTGGGACTGGTCTACTTGATAGTCTTTTGGTTGTGGCTGCGACATTGTTTCTGTTCGTTTGGAGAAGTGTTAGCTTGACATTTCTCACCTAGAACTCTCCACACATACATTCTGTTTAATTCAAATGCTTGTCATCAATCTATTAGAGGCCCTCAATCAGGGATTAGAACTCTTTCAGTGGCCAAGAGCCTCACTTTGTTCCTTATTAAGTGTGGTAACAGGATCAAAAAGGGCAGGGTGTCTAGTCCTTTTATTTTATTGTTACTTAGGTTTACATATAATGAATAGGCTAGTGCCATGATGGTGAACCTATGGTACACGTGCCACAGGTGGCACGCAGAGCCATTTGTGCCGGCACGCGATCCACAGGCAAACTTACCTCACTGCACATGTGTGCGCCTCCCAGCTGATTTTTGGCTGGTTTGATGCCTTTTTGGCCCCCTAAGCTTGAGGAAAACCTCTGCATCCTGAAAAATAGGCCTGTTTCATTACTTCCTGTTTTTGGAAATACTGGAAGTGATGAAACGGGCCTATTTTTCAGGCTGCAGAGGCTTTCAGGGTGAAAAAGGCCTCAAACAGGCTGAAAATCAGCTGGCAGGTGCAGTCCAGGTAAGGGGTTGGGGATCACACGCACATGCAAAGGGGCATGCCTCCCCCCAGCACGCAGTGCCTTCTGGGTGCTGGCATGTGAGTGCATGTGTGCAAGCGTGCGCACAATTTTTGGCACAGGAGCCCAAAAAGGTTAGCCACCACTAGGCTAGTGTATGGAGGGGGTGGGGTCTGAAGAAAAGTTCAGGTTGCAAGTAACCCATTTATTTTGGGTCGCCCATCCCCATCCTTTATGCAGGTTAATAAAACCAATCTCTAGCATGCCCTTTTCTTTTTAATATGAGAGGCGAAACCTATGGCATAGCCAGTATAGAGAACTGCCAACAACTTGTCCAACCTTTACAACACCTTTTTAATGCCTGCCATTAAATATACCAGCCATTGTGAAAACAGTGAATCCAATTATTGAGACTTATTTTGTGCTGACTGAGATTTGTTCTTATTTATGGTAAGATGGCAATTGCTAGAGTACAATTTTCATTGGTTGGGGCTTATCCAAAATATTGGTTAAATCAGAGGTGAAATTTAAATTTTTTCCCCTACTGGCTCTGTGGGTGTGACTGTGGCTGTGGCTTGGTATACTTGTTATAATAGTAATAGCAACCAGGGGTGATTTTTTACCAATTCAAATCATCCCTACCACCTCTCCTGGTTGAATTTCACCCCTGGGCTAAACTGATCTATACCTGCAGTTTATACAGGCAAGTTGTTGCTTGCATGATGATGATAGCGATAGTAGTGGCAATGATCATGTCATTTTAATTTTCACTGAATTCTTTGCTGGACTTTTAATTAAAGTTGCTGAACTGCAATTTTGTTCTTCATATCCATCCTCCAATAATATTTCCTGGTTCTGATTTAGACACAGAAAAAAAAAGAGTCACATCTTTTTCCCTGGGTGTGAGTCTCCTAAAACAGGGGTCCCCAGCCCCCTGACCATGGCCACAGCATGCCAGGAATCAGGCCATGGAAACAAGCAAAGCCCATCCGAAGGATGCAGGCAGCACATGAAACCACAGTCCCTCTGGTGCACAGAAAAACCTCTATCCAGGGAACTGGTTCCTGATACCAAAAGGTTCTAAGAGACTGTCCATAATGACAGACAAATACTAGGAAGCTTGGGAATTCTACAAAATTTCTAGACAGCTATACTAACAGGCCTATACTAACAGCTATACAACAGAAAACTGGCAGTTTTCATGATATAAAAGTCACCCTATATCTATTCTGTTTGCTTCTCCCTTTTTTTTCTCATCCAAAAGCAAAATCATCATCATCATTATTATCATCATCATATCTCATAATCATGATGTCCTAGCCTCAATTCCCCCTTTCATCTCTACTTCAAGATATCTTTGCTTGTTCTTGTTTATTGATCTTTAAAAATATTTCTTCTTTCCATAAAATCATAGTCTATTCTATAACAACTTATCATAAGGTTAACAAACATGGTCTTGTATCAACCTTAACAATTCAACCAAGAGTTCTTTTCTTGATTGAAACATCACACTTTTAACATTATGGTCTGTTACTTCAAATGTTCCAAGCAATTCATTTCCAGGGAACAAAATAAAGACAACTGCAATTTAGGGGTTCTCTGGTTATGCAGAGGTTTCAGTAACAGTACAAATAAAAACAATCCCAGGAATGTAGAAATGGGTTTCTATCTCCTGGTATTTTAGCTATGCATAATAATAAATTCAATTTATCTTATTCAGGTTTATAAACCCCCATTATTAATACATTAGCTTTCCAGCACAATATTAATGTTTTCTCTTCAGGTATAACTGGAAATGCAGTTTTTTTTCACTGATTTTCATTTTTTATTGATCATCTTTGCTTCTCTCCATGAATTCAGTCATATCACCAAAAATCCTTAATTATAACTGCTCAGTTTTCAATGCTGGCCCAGTTCAGTGGCTTCCTGGGAAAGCTTTGTTTTGTTCTTTTGCTAATAGATAAATGCCCAAGTTTGAGGACATGGGGTTGGGGAGAAGAGCTGCTAGAAAATTCTTTTCAGTTATTGAAGGGAATTTGGGGAGGGCTGAAGCAAAGACTTATTTATTAATTAATAGTCATGGATGCACAAGAACAACAAGGGGAGCCTGAAAGGCCACTATTCTTTCTAAGTTCTAGATTTTAAAATATGGATATGTCCCTGATGACATTAAATATCACGCACAACTCTAAAAATGTTAAAAGGAATCCAGATTTGGGAAAGATTAGAATCTGTCCAAATTTCAACTATATTTTATAATTAGGTTTTTATCCCACCTGCAGGGGTGGGATTCAAATTTTTTAACAACTGGTCTGTGGGCGTGGCTTAGTTGGTGGTCACGGCTTGGTGGTCATATGACTGGGTGGATGTGGCTTGGTGGTCATGTTATTGGCTGGGTGTGGCCAACTCAATATCACTCACATCGAGGCACAACTATGACTGTGGGGATGCTGCAACAGTCGTAGCTGTGAAAAATGGTCATAAGTCACTTTTTTCAGTGCCATTGTAACTTTGAATAGTTACTCCACACATGCAAAGTACCAGCAAAGGAGGGCAAAAATACTCCAGAGATGTTCCTGAGACAGGAAGTCTAGTCCTGCCAAGAATGTAATAAGGGTTAATGGAGAGGCAGTTTCTGTAAGCAACACCAGAATGTTTCCTTCCTGCCTTCCTTACAGGATTAGGCCAGTAATTTCTTCTAACAACCAGTTCTCCGAAGTGCTTAGAATGTTAACAACCGATTGTACCCAATAGGTGCAAACTGGTAGAATCTCACCCTTGCCTGTAATTGTTCATGGATATATATCAGTAAATGAGCCAATTTGGAATGGTGGTTAAGGCACCAATCTAGAAACTGAGAGACTGTGAGCATTACTCCTGCCTTAGGTTCAAAATCAGATAGGTGACTTTGGGCCAGTCACTCTTTCTCAGTCCTAGGAAGCAGGCAAAGGCAAACTGCTTCTTAAAAGCTTGCCAAGAAACCATGGAGAGTTAGTCTAGTTAGATTCTGAGTATTGGATACAATTAAATGGAAGAACAAAAATATTTCAGTTCTTATAACAGTGAAAAACATGTGCTCTTGCAGACTAATTCTAAACATTAGTGGTTGGGAGGAATCCTAATTCACTAATCTTCCTGATATCAAACCCATCCTATCGGAACCATAAACATCTGGAAGACTGCTAGTTGGTAACTCTCTGTAATTGTTTGCTGCCATCTAGGAATTATCTGGATTTTGGCAACCTTAGATAGGGACTTCCATATAATCTTATCTCTTCGCTAGCAAGTAAAGTATGTTAACTGGAAAAGACAATAACATGCTTACATTTTTAATTCAGGAACAACATTGTGGGATTGTTTGAGTGAGAAATTTTTTTAGAAAATGGAAATAAATCTTTCTCCTTACATTTTATGCAGTTGCATTCCAGTTTCAAAATACAGTGAATTCTCTCCTTCTAAAGAGTAAACATAATCTATCCATTTCTGTCCTGGGTTGTTCACAATCCAATACAGTCTGTTTATTTTTCTACTCTTTTCTTTTTCTGTCTAATAGACTGTGTTTGGCCTTCTTGGCCAAGATATCAGGCAATTAGACTTAGTCTGAGGAAAACAAGCTCCATGCCACACTCTGTTAAATGCAGGGCAAAGATTTGACAAGTTTATTTATTTTTATTTTATTTTATTTGGTTTGTCAATTGCTTACAAGATAATAGGTATAAGTAAAAACATAGTTATGAATACATGGATACATATAAGAAAAATAAAAGAAACAATAGGACAGGGACGGTAGGCACATTGGTGCGCTTATGCACGCCCCCTACAGACCTCTTAGGAAAGGGGTGAGGTCAATAGTAGGAAGTCTAAGGTTAAAGTTTTTGGGGTTTGGGGAAGAAACCACAGAGTCAGGTAGAGCAGGGGTCCCCAACCACCGGGCCGCGGACCGGCACCGGGCCGTGGAGCACTCTTTACCGGGCCGCAAAGAAAAAAAAATTAAAAAAATGGCGGCTTTCTTCGCCTTCGGTGAATGCTGCTGGGATCGGGATCAAGGACACAAATGAAAGAAGGGGAGGGAGGAAGCAACCAAGCCTGTCCTGCTCTCTGGCTCAGCTCTCTCAGTCGCTTTCTCGCTCCTCCACCAGCCCAGGAAGAAACTGCTTCAAAGAAGCCGGGGGTGGCTTTCCTGTCGCCGCAGCTTCCCCGAAGCGCCCGTTTCCCCACCCCCACCCCGCCCGCCCGCTCGCTGCGGTTCAATCCACAGTGCTCCGTTCTGCCTGCCTGCCTGTCTGGTTGTTTGGGAGCAGCTTCGGCTGAGAATAATAACTATTCGCCTCTTTTTATCAGCCGAAGCTGCTCCGAAACGAAGAAGGCAGGCAGGCAGGCAGGTAGAACGGAGCACTGTGGATTGAACCGCGAGCGGGCGGGCGGGCGGTGGGGTGAAACGGGCACTCGGGAAGCTGTGGCGACAGGAAAGCCACCCCACCCCCACCCCGGCTTCTTTGAAGCAGTTTCTTCCTGGGCTGCTGTAGGAGCGATAGAGTGACTGAGAGGAACGAGGCAGACACCTGAGGGAGGGAGGGAGGGAGACACCTGAGGGATGGGGCTGAGGAGGCAGGGACGAGGCGCTCCCTGAACTTGGTGGTTTGCTGGCAGGCGTTTATTACCCGACTAGGTAACAACATCAGATGTTACCTAGTCAGGTAATGAAACGTCTGCAAGCAAACTACCAAACTCGGATTCTCTCTCCCCCCGGTCCTTGAAAAATGTTTCTGCTTGAAACCGGTCCCTGGTACAAAAAGGTTGGGGACCACTGAGGTAGAGTATTCCAGACATTGATCACTCTGTCGCTGAAGTCATATTTTATCAGCATGAGTACTGGCAATGTGCAATGCTTGTAGCTGTATGCGCTCCAAATTGCAAAACTGGATGCTGTATACTATACCAAGGTTTAAACTAAGCAGTTTCTGTGGGTGAAGTAACTACCTGGAAAGTTGAATGTTTAAAATACATATGGATGCTTAAAATACTAGATATATTTGGACATGTACATACATACATGTGGTGGCTGTACAAAAGGATCCTGAAGTAGCAGTGCTTAACCTTCTGGAAGATACAGCAAATAATGCTTTGAGAAAAGATACTTCACTTGTGCAGTGCAGTCTTGCAAATGCTTTACACAGACCTATTAAATAAGTGTATTCCATATCTGTCAAACTTTTGTAGAAGGTAGCTAAAGACACAGGGAAGTATAGTGATGGTACCTCTGCTAAATTTCATTCACTTTGTAGCTGTTTTTTGTGTGTGTTTCACATTGAAAAGTAATATACATGGCTATATCTCTTTGTACTGAATTTTTGTATAGCAATTAAAGCATTTTGTGCTGTTGTTACCTCTTAAAGACAGCCATGGCAAAACTATTTGGCAATGTATTCAGTGATGTCTCTGAGGAATAGAATGGAAAGTCATGAGATGAGCAACAAATTAGGAGAGAATTATTCTTGTACAGTGTTTTATAATTTATGACAATTTGGAAGATTATAGGAAAGCAACTATAGGGTGAAAGTTGCTAAGTCTCACAAAATGTGATTCCTTGTTGAACTTAATGTCACACTTCAATGATGTGTTATCTGCATAAATAATGAATTTTCACAAGAGAGAGAGGTGGAGAGGGAGAGAAAAGTAGAGTAGAGTAGAATAGAGTAGAGTACAGTACATTTATGTCTTGAGTATCTCCCTGTGGGTTTATTGTTTTCCAATAAAGAGTAAAGCAATAGCACTTAGCAATAGCACTTAGACTTATATACCACTTCACATTGCTTTACAACCCTCTCTAAGTGGTTTACAGAGTCAGTATATTATCCCCAAAAAGCTGGGTCCTCATTTTACTGACCTTGGAAAGATGGAAGGTTGAGTCAACCTTGAGCCTGGTGAGATTCAATCTGCCAAATTGCAGGCATCTGGCAATCAGCAGAAGTAGACTGCAGTACAGCACTCTAACCATTGTACCACTGCTCTCCTAAAGAAGCAGCACATGAAACTAATATCCAATTTGTAACAAAGAATTAAGGAGGTAATCTATCTACAATTTTTTTTCCTGGCCGTAAGTCCCATTCTACTTAGTTACAGAATACATCTCCCAGTTTATGGATAAACATCAAGAAGAAACATCCATCTATATATTATATCATTAAACAGCCTTCATTCTATGAAATAGCATTGCACCTCCTAGATTTGTAGCTATTTTATAATAGGATAAATCAAAGAATTGGACATAAAGAATGACATCACTGGATCATAATTGTGATTCCATGGGCTGGAGGGAAAACATTTCAGAGTTACAAACTGTGATTGCAAGAGAAAAGATCAGTGAACAGCAGCATAACAATATAAAATGGAACATTTATAGCTACTGTCATTAACTTCTCATTCTACATCAATCATTCTGGTTTCCTTGGATAAAGGTTAAGGTGGTGAATTTCTCCATTCCAACTCTATCTATACTTGCCGATTGACTGGATTGCAAGCCTATGTCTCAACCGAGGGTATCAGAATGGCTTTGTGACTTAGAAAACTCTGGCCTACAACATAAAAGAATGGACCCAGGGTTGCTCTTGCAGCCCATTCACTTCTGTTCCCTGACTAGCTATTTTCCTCTGCTTAATACTGTGCCCACCTCTTATGTCTTTATTTCCAGATCACAACTGACAGGATTTTTAGCACAGTTCAGCAGTAATTGCAGCAACAGAAGTCTATTGCAAGTAAGTCATGCACAATTAAGTGCATAAATCAGAAAAAGGAGCATTAGGTATTAGTCACTGCCTTGAGTTATTTATAGAAATAATAAAAGTGGAATAAAAATAAAATAAACAAATAAAGTTCACATAGAAATGAATAGGACGTGAACTGACACTATTGAACTAGGAAAGAGATCTTAGGCTTAGAGTTAAGTGCAGATGTTGAGCTACAGCTTCAGTGAAGAAAGGGAAATTCCATTACAGGCTCATTGATTGAGGAGGCAAAAATAAAGCTGCCAGTGCTGTAATGTTTCATATGACTGCTGCCTGGAGTAGTTTACAGAACTGCAATCACTGTTCCTCAGTTCTTTGTTCCTGGCTGGTTTTCCCAATGTACATGTGGTAATATGTATTTATTAAATTTATCACACCAAATAATGAAAAGTATCAAGGTCACTGTAAATAGGCAATTTATAACTCCAAACAAATATGTTGTATTCGTTTGGGTTTTTAATATATAATATTAAAATATTTAATATATAATATTGCCCTTTAAAATACTTTTGTCATGCCCCTGGTGGAGACTGACTCTGAGGGAGAGAAGGAATAGCCGATAGGGAGTGGAAGTGTGGCTCTGGAGGTTGTGAAGGAAGCTGGGGAAGGGCAGAGGCCAGCAGGGCAGTCAGAGGAGGACCCCTCTCCATCCCCTCTCCATCCTAGGGCATGCAAAAGGAGATGATAAGGGAGAGAGGTGATCTACGGGGGAGGAGAGGGCCTTGATCCTCTTCATGGGCTGCAGCTGTGACAACTGGATAAGAGGACGGACATGTGTACGGGCCAGTGCTGGAAACAAAGCATGGAAATATCTTTAGTTTATTGTTCCTCTCTGAGTTTGGAGTCCTTCCCAGTGTGTGTTCTGATATCTGTAGACATCATCAAGCCCTTATCTTGCCTGGTTTGTGTTGTTTTTTACTCTTTAGAATTTAAACTGCATTTCCTCCTTCTTGTAATAGCTTGTGTGGGAGTTTTTTGTCTCCAGTCAAGGAGAGCTTGGAGTTTGGAAGCAAAGTGAAGGAATAAAAGGGGCTTCACCTGTTTTTTGTGACTGTGTTTATTTTGTATCCCACCCTGGATGTTTTAACTACCAATCCCATATTTTAAAAGTAATCAAACTTAGATATTAAATTTTATATGGAAATAAAATAGAGAGCTGATTGCCCTATTAATGCAAATTTCACAATTTGTGTATATTAGAACACATATTTGAATGAGAATGAATTCCTTTAAAAAGTCATATTTACCAAGTGGAAGATTGACAACCACTGTTTCCAAAAGCCATTGATCTATCTTTCTATTTTAGTTGTACAAAGGTTTTATAGTCAAGCTTGGGAAAATAAGTGTTTATCTTCTGAAGAAATTACATTATTAGAACTACTCAATGAAATTTGGGGGACACAAAATTTTATATAAAGAATGCCAACATGGAAAAGACCTTTCCAACGGTGAAGTACAGTGCTTTTCAACTAAGCACCGGTATTTTGGATGGTGCTTTAGGACCCAAGTGATACATTTTTATTGTAATCAGTCCTGGTTTAATGACCTAAAAGTAGCAAGAATACTTGTTCTTCCAAGTGGAAAATTCAGAAGCAGCTCCCATGGAAAACAAATAAGTTTCACTTGATCTATGTTTATGACTGTTTATTGTTAATTCCTGACCTTGTTTATTGTTCTTTATTGTTCATGCCTACATTTATGGTTCATTCCTGCAGACATCATTGAGTAATTGCTAATTCTTTAAAGCACTAAGGCCTTTAGGTAGAATTGTTTGATAATTTGCAATTAAGGTATTATGCTAAGATGTGCTAGCAGGTAAATCCTTAAATCTGTTTTTTGTTCTAGGATTAGTACTATCTATTCTGTGGTATGATACAGAACTTTTTCCTCAGACTTTTATAAACCTTAAGGTTTATCAGGGCATATATCCACTTCCAGGCTGCCTCACTGCATTTACAGGGCATCAGCAGGAACATGTTGTCCTCTATTTGCTACCAACCCACTGTGAATGTGTCATGAGACTAACCTTGGGAGACATGAGGAAGAGCTGCAATAATAGTCTGATAAGAGAAATCTAAGTCGGAAGGAGAAATGGAGGTGGAACATGTATCCCAAGAGAGACTTCTCCTAATTCTTTGGAAACTAAAGGCAGTGGAGGGGAGAAACACTTTCAGACTTGCAAGATTCGGATATTGTAATCTTACAATAAAGGTAGTATTAGTACTCATAGTTTTGGTTTCCTATCTGGGTTACTTTGGAAGTCTGAATGTGACTTCTGCTGCTGTTTTCCTCTTCTATATTTAAAATAATTTTCTAACTTATGGTGCCTTAAGCATCATTTTGCCTGCTGTGTGGGTTACTTTCTTCTAGTGCAGCCCTTTTCTGTGATTATCTAATGTTTGTAGTAGTAGGAACACCCCATCTCCTGGATCAATGGTTGCACATACATTAAGAAAAACCCATCTTTTGCAGTTTCATGGAGTTGACCTCCTGATCTCTATTGCAAGTACTATTACAAGAGTATTCCAGTAGTTTGTTGGAGTTGCAACATTTTTTTAAAAAAAATCAATTTACTGGTGTAGCACTGAAACATGGGATTTCTTTTTTTCTGTTTTATCCAGGGCTGGGTCCATTGCAGTGCTTATCCATTTGGGATGGAATTGGGATGATACTCTCCTACTTATGAAATGGTGAACTAGTTAAAAAATAAAAAGTTAAATGCATAGCTCAAGGAAAGAAACTTAGTAATTAAAAAGGGTTTTGCTCAGTTTTGAATTGATAACCGTTCTAACTTAAGACAAATGTTTAATCTCTATACCAGTGGTTCCCAACCTTTTTTTCGCCCCGCACCCCTAAAGAAATTTCACTCGAACCTCGCACCCCCTGGAATAAAAATGCCAACATATAGCCAATATCCTATTATTTACCTGGACTTTTCTCGCACCCCCTGGAATATCGTCTCGTACTCTCAGGGGGTGCAAGCACCCCAGGTTAGAAACCCCTGCTCTATACTATTAGGACACAATCGCAATGGCAGTTGCAATTAAAGTTAGGAGTTAAACCAGGGACAATGCAAAACAGAAGCTTTTATTTTTCAAGTTGGTTAGGTGCACACAAATTTTCATGCCTTAACTTTGCAAATATTTTTTTTTTTTTAAAAGGAATGTAGTAGTACTTTTCAAAAAATACAATTGTCCTTTAAGACTCATTGACAGTAGTGAAAATGTTTGACAATTGCTTTCTTGGCATGGAAAAGTGAAAATAATGGCAGCAGAGGAATTGTCCAATGGAGGTGGAAGTGAGGATCAGGAGTGGATGTTAGTCAGCAATATGGCCTGCAGATGTGGCCAGTAGCTATCAAACTATCCCAATTCTAATAAAATCTTCCTAAACTATCTAAGCTGCTACAATTAGTGTGGAACAGTAGCAACTAAAGGTGCAACACAGAGGTGATTTGAAGGCATAGTTATAGCTTCTGTTGAAATCAGTCTGCAAACTCAGTATAGGGCAGCATAAATGGAGTCCTGTGATTGTAAGCAGCTTTTATAAATGTGTCACCAATGGATGGGAAAATGTATTTTAAATGAAGGTGTTGTTGTGTTTGTGAAGGGATGATTGGTATATTTGTAGAGATATTCTTGGCTTACCCTGCCTTTACTTCTGGGAACCTATTACAGTCACCAACCAGCATAATAAATGAAAAGAAACCTAATGAAGATCTGCTTAGATCTAATGTTAGGAATGTTGAAGGCAATGGAAAATTTCCACTGCAGTGAGCACAGAAAAGATCACGAGTGCAAAAGTTTAACAGAATGTCTGTTTAGATCTGTGCCAGAAGGGTGTGTGTATGTGTGTGTGTGTGTGTGGTGTCAAATAATGAAAAGTCCATAAGGAGGCAAAGGCAGCTTATAACGCTCTTACAAAGTTCTAGAAAAGTATTTGAGAACTTTGTTCATATGAATTGTGGTTAGAAAAAGAATCCATCAAAATGGTTTTTCAATCTTTACAACTTTAAGTTGTGTGGACTTCATTTCCCAGAATTCCCCAGTCAGCCAGTGGTGGGATTCACATTTTTTTTACTACCGGTTCTGTGGGCGTGGATTGGTGGGCATGGTGTGGCTTGGGGAGCATGGCTTGGTGGGCATGGCAGGGGAAGGATACTGCAAAATCTCCATTCCCTCCCCACTCCTAGGGGAAGGATACTGTAAAGTTTCCATTCCCTCCCCACTCCTGGAGAAAGATTACTGCAAATTCCCATTCCCTCCCCACCCCACTAACCTGCTTTCCAGTTCCATTCTCCTGTGCAGGGCAACAAAAGAAGACCCAGCCGATCAGTTGGGACATGGGAGGCAGAGAATAGATGGGGGCAGGGCCAGTCAGTATTTGCTGGTTCTCTGAATTACTCAAAATTTCCGTTGTTGGTTCTCCAGAACTGGTCAGAACCTGCTGAATACCAGCTTTGTCTAAAGTGAGAGAAATGCTGAAGTTAGATTGTATCGTATTCCTGAGATTTTTGTATGACTACTCCAACATAATACAATACAGTGGGGGTTGTCTCTATTTTTACATAGCACATGTTATATTTTTTGTAGTTATATTGACCCGAGATGGTATTGTATTTCTGGTTTCATTTTTATTGAATGTACATAAAAAGGTAATGGTAAAGGTTCCCCTCGCACATATGTGCTAGTTGCCTTAGGGGGCAGTGCTCAACTCCGTTACAAAGCCAAAGAACCAGCGCTGTCCAAAGATATCTCTGTGGTCATGTGGCCGGCATGACTAAATGCCAAAGGTGCACGGAATGCTGTTACCTTCCCACCAAAGTGGTCCCTATTTTTCAACTTGCATTTTTATATGCTTTCGAACTGCTAGGTTGGCAGAAGCTGGGACAACTAACAGGACCTCACTCTGTTATGCGGTGCTAGGGATTCGAACCGCTGAACTGCCGACCTTTCTGATCGACAAACTCAGCGTCTTAGCTACCGAGCCACTGGTTCCCTTGAATGAACATAGTCAGGTCTTATTCTATGGAGCTGAAATCTTTTTCAAGAGTAGACCTTATGGACCATTGCAGTATAGATGACTAGATGGTTTTAAAAAGTTATTTATAGGACTATTGGCCAATACAGGAATTTAAACTGAATTTCTTCATCCTGGTTTCTTGTGATTTACTGTTATTGTTAGTGTATTATTCCAACCAACACAATACCTATCATTGCCAACCAGCATGACAAATAAAACAAAAGTTGGAATATTTTTTTTTTAATATTCTACTTGGGAATTATCAATAACTAAATGACCAGAGTGTGGAATTTCAAAAAGATAGTTATGATAGATATACATATTACCATAATGGTAGCATTTTCTATCCTGATGGTCTATTTAGCTAGTAGTAGGTATGATACTCTTGAATTTTTATAACCTTGTAATGCATCCTAAATTTAATGTTTCCATAGTAACCAGTTGTAAAAAGCACGCATTCATTGGAGTTCCTTAGGAACTGTACTTAGGTTAAGAAAGCAGCTATTCCTTTATAAATCATATAAACAAATGTCATAGAGTAAACTAGTTTGTTCATAGAACTGACACACTGGTACAAACTGTTCTAAGGATTTATTGGTACTTCTTTTGGTTTTTGTATTCTTAAATACATATGATTGCTTTAGCTGAGTTAATGGATTGGATCTACATTATTCCAACAGTTATTTTGTTAATGCTTCTTCTAACACCTGGACATTGTAGGCAGAGGTCACTGCTGTAAACAATATGTATTTCATTGAGAGAAGATTGGACTATTACAATGCACAGCATTCTATTTCAGCTACTTTAAACATTTTTTGTACCAAATTTCTGAGCTCGAAAAATATTGCTTAGAATTTTTGATACTATCAACCTTGGTATCTTATTTATTTATTTTTATTTATCTGATTTGTCAATTGCTTACAAGATAATAGGTATAAGTATAAACATAAGAATACAGGAAATAGGTATGAATAAATGGAGATATTAGGACAGGGACGGCAGGCACAATTGTGCACTTATGCACACCCTTCACAGAGCTCTTAGGAATGGGATGAGTTCAATAGTGGATAGTTTGAGGTTAAAGGAGTGGGGGTTAGAGGATGTAACAACAGAGTCAGGTACTGCATTCCAGGCATTGACCACTCTGTTGCTGAGGACTATCCAGAAGACTATCTTCTGGATAGTCTCCAAGGGGTGGGCTCACTCTATTGTGAGGGCTCACTCTATTGTGTAATGCCTATTTCAGGGAAAAGGGAAGGAAATCATGTCCTAGGTTCTTGGTTTATGAAATACCACATGGATTGACACTTTCCCCTTGCCTTTTTAACATCTACATAAAGCTACTGGGGTATCCACTGACATGAATTATGTCAAAGTTAATGGTACTAAACTTATATTTAGAAGGCTTAGTCAAACAGATGATCCTGGCCTGATGTCTGGAGCTGTTAGGGAGTAGATGGGGAGAATCAAATTTAGGTTTAATCCCAGCAAGCTAGAATGGTTTGAAGTTAGGGACATTCTCCCACATTTTGAAAGACTCATGGCTGAATCCAGATCAGGTTCATAGCTCCTGATTGAGGGATATGTGAGTTACATTAGGGAGGACCTTTGCACAATTCCATCTTGGGTGCCAATTATGAACTTTCCTGGAGCTTGAGACACTACTCACTGTCACTTATGCCTGGGTCACTTCTCATTTAAATTATTGCAATGTGCTTTCCATGGGGCTGCCCGTGAAGTCCATTTAGATTTAAGAAGTGATTCAGATTACAATGGTCTGGGTAGTTCTGGGCACATAGTATATTAATTCACCCATACAGTGTTTCTACTCCAAGAGCTGCATTGGTTCCAGATCCAAATCAAGGTATCATCTTTAAAGCCCTGCATGGCTCAGAACCTAGGTACCTTCAAGACTACGGTAGTTTCATCCAATTATTTAGGTCTATCTGATAGCATTAGGTAGAAGAGACTGGGTCCCAAAAAAAGGAATGTTATTTTCAGGGATATTGGAGACAGACCTTATCAGTTACTACCTCTTACTTTGGGACAGCATTTCCTTTAATATCTATTTGGCCCCAAATTTAAGGCCATTTTGGTAGATGATTAAACCTGGCTTTTCCAGCATAACCTGTTGACAGATACATTATAAAGTGTTTCCATTTTCTGTTAAACTGAGTGTGTTTGTTATTCCAGACATAGAATGCTAGTTACTTGTTTTACCCGATATACCATTTAAAAACTTATTTTATATAATATGACTTATAAGTCTAAGTCTAAGAGATGTTGAGGCAATGGGGAAACATAGTAAATGGTAATAGATAAAAGTATATGCCATATTATTTTCTTATCTGGCCCAAATTGATTTTACTGGGGTTTTTGTTTACTTGTTTTTGTTTGCCTTTGATTCGGTCTTGACTCTTAGTGTCTGCCTAGGAAGTCTCTGCAGCATCCTTTGCAAGATTTCAGAAGTGATTTGCCATTGCTTTCTTCCTAGGCTGAAAGAGGATGGCTGGCCTAGAGTAATCCAACTGGCTTTCTGCCTAAGACAAGACTAGATACCTACAGTCTTTCTAGTCTGGTGCCTTAGCCATTACATCAAACTGGTTCTCCTTACTGTTTCAACAACATAATAAACAATATCTGAAACTTAGCACATGGGGAGGTGTTGAATTCAAAGGAACCCCACATTCACATCAGAAGGAAGGTAGTTTGCACAGAACCTTTGGTGCCTCAGAACAATGAAGGACCATCCCAATCTATATCTGGAGTTTATGAACAGGGTTATCAGTATATGGCAGCAGTCCTAACATTTTGGACACTTGTTGAAAAATAGGTAGAATGAAGGACATTATATTGGATTTTGTCCAGTGACTGCCAAGCATCTCTGCAATTCTGGGAATGATTTTCAGTCAAGCAATAACGTGGAAGACATATTTTTATTATAGTTTTCTCCACGTGGCTTTATTTAGCTGTCATTTTATGTTCATTATCAGTTTCTTCTCCCAAGTAACCCTTGCACAGGTTTCTGCAGCTAGCTATCAGAATAAAATGATATTGCAACAAAAATGATAACACACGGGCAGTGGCTTCATAAAGTAAACCCTGCCTTTATGTACTTTAGTGCTTAAATAAGACACAATTCTATAAGTTGCCCAGAGCTGGAAGACAATGTCATAATGCACATTGCAGCATTTTCTCCTCCTTGCCCCCCTCCCCATGAATACCTATGAAAATCTGATTACATTGTTACCTGTCAAGCGAAGTAAATTACTGCATAAGTTACCTTTCTTTTATCCTTCAATACATTATCCATTGAGGTGGTGCAGAGGTGGAGATTCGAAGGGCAAAATGTGATTCTGAATGTTCACGGTACAGAAAGACACATAATACCTGTCAAGAACATTTAAAGAAGTGATCTCTTTTTCCTGGGCTTATGTGGTTCCATTTCACAGCTGATGCCTGATCTTGGAAAAGTTAAGCTCGGATAATATCCCTATACCTACAGTATGTGAATTCTGAGTCATATTTTATCTTCTAGTCTGATTTTTCTGAATGGCAAATGGTTGCTAGATAGTTAGTACTTCTCTTACACAACATGGCATATTTTCCTTTTCATCTGCATTTTTAACCAATCTTTTGCATTCTGACATAGTACAGTTTGGGAGCAGTGAAATCAATTAAATATATAAATATTCTTATGGTGCAGGAGACTAAGAGAATTCCATAAAAACCTTGACTGTAGAACGAGATTTTTAAAACTGTCTCAGAGTCTGGAACCTATTAGTTTTTTTAAAAAAACCAAACCAGATCCATGATGAAGAGGCAAAGCTTTAATGAGAAAAAAATAACTGCATTCAACTTTTTTTCTTGCTCTCTTATGGACTCCTTTTCTATTTTTGAAATGGAAATGGACTCGCAAATGGACTCGCAACCGGCTGGCAAACTGTACTCAATGAATAGTCCTCAATGGGTCTAAGGTCTACATGGAGGGAAGTAAGTAGTGGGGTGCCACAAGGTTCCGTCTTAGGCCCAGTACTCTTCAATATCTTCACTAACGACTTAGATAAGGGAATAGAAGGGGAACTTACCAAATTTGCAGATGACACTAAGCTGGCAGGAATAGCTAACACCCAAGAAGATAGGCTCAAGATCCAGATGGATCTTGACAGACTAGAACACTGGGCCATATCTAACAAAATGAAATTCAATGTAGAGAAAAGTAAAGTCCAACACTTCAGCAAGAAAAACCAAAAGCACACATATAGACTGGGTGAAACCAGGCTCAATAGCAGTAACTGTAAGACGGATCTTGGAGTCTTAGTGGACAACCAGATAAATATGAGCCAGCAGTGTGCAGCAGCAGCCAAAAAAGCTAATGCAATCCTAAATTGTATTAACAGAGGGAAATCAAGATCAAGGGAAGTACTAATACCACTCTATAAAGCCTTAGTAAGACCACACCAAAACTGCATCCAGTTTTGTTCACCACATTATAAAAAAGATGTTGAGACTCTAGAAAAAGTACAAAGAAGAGCAACCAGGTTGATTAGGGGACTGGAGACTAAAACATACAACGAACGGTCGCAGGAACTGGGCTTGGCTAGTCTAGTAAAGAGAAGGACCAGGGGAGACATGATAGCGGTCTTCCAATATTTGAGGAGCTGCCACAGAGAGGAAAGAGTCAAGCTATTTTCTAAAGCACCTGTAGGCCAGACAAGAAATAATGTGTGGAAACTGAACAAGGAGAGATTTAACCTGGAAATAAGGAGAAACTTTCTGACAGTGAGAACAATCAACCAATGGAACAGAAGAAATTGGACTGCCCTTTGTCAGAAATGGTGGGAGGTTGGACTAGATGACCTGCAAGGTCCCTTCCAACTCTGATTATCTGTTCAATCTGTTAAATCTGAAAAAAAAATTGTTCCAAATTGTATACCATGCTAGTATATTCCAAGTTTTCTTTTAGTTTCTTTTCTCTTTAGTTTTTTACCTAAAGAAAAATATTTTTGTGAACTCATTTGGAATCTGCATCATGACACTGCACCCCCCTCAAAGGGTGGAGCTTGCAGTTCAATGACAGATTAGTTCTCTCTTCATTTAGAAGAAAGCAATGGGAGCTGAGGATTTCCATGGTGTTGCAGACAATTTTTCTGCTTGTAAAAGATTGTGACTCTGACATTAATTAGGCTGCTACTTGGCTGCTTCAGAGAAAACATTTGGTCTGTGCAAAGGGACATGGATTGACTTTGATGGAGGGCATGGAGGTGATCTCATTTCCTCTGCAGAAGCTAATATTTATACAGTTCCAGCTACTGTTCCAATTGGGACCCTCTTTGAGCAGGCCATACAATTAGCCACATTTTATTACAATCCTCTTGACTATTGCAGTGTATTTCTTGCAATGTATGTATATATGTATGTATGTATAAATGAATGAATAAATAAATAGAATATTTTGAAATTACAATTGGTGCAAAGTGTGTTGGATAAGGTGTTGACCGTTCAAAGTACAGGAATCCTATTATCCTGGACATAAAGAGCTGCACTGACTTCCAATTCAAAGTTGTGATATTGACTTTTATGACCCTACATCAGGGTTTTTCCATCGCTGGCTGAGGATTTCTGGGAGCTGAAGTCCACACACATCTCAAAGATGCCAAGTTTGAGAAACACTGTCCTAAATGGATCATGGGCTGACTGTCTGCAGGACCTTCTCTCCCACTACGAAACTGTCCAGCAATTCAAATGAATAGGGGATGCCTTTCTGAAGATGTATCCATTGTCTGAAGTTAGACTATCTGGTATATGGGTAGTAGCAGTATGTGAAATGGCCACACCAACCAGGACTTTCACTGTCCTGACATGTGCCTGTGTACTTCCATGCTGATATCGGATAGAAGCATGTCAGTCACGATATTTGTATCATGAGGTCCTGAAGCATGTTTTGTAATTTGCTCCTGTCTTCTCCCGCTGTGGATGCCTATATTGGAATGTCCTATATAGAAAAGTCCTTGGCTCCTTGGCTCCCAGCACCTCCAGTATTTAGAAGGTTAGTAAAGCACAGCCAACTTTTAATTTGCTTAATTGCTAATTTTAATATTTGATTTTTATCTGTATTGTCGCTGTATTTCTCTTTGGTTTACATTCTGTATTCCTTTGAGTCCTTGGTTATCAAGTAGAAAGACAGGCAGGATGTAAATCCAATAATGACAACATACATTTTTATGCATTCCGTTTTCTTTAAAAAAATGTAGCTTCTCTTTTCTTATTTTCACATTGTCCATCAACTTCTTTTTAAAATGTTTGCCCAGGGAGTTTTTAAAAACAGCAATGTTGGATCTGCCTTCTAGAAACAATTTTTAAAAACAATATGTGAAGGAAATATATCTTCTTAATTTGACCCTGTATATGTATTACTAAACCTTATATTGTATACAGCTGAAGAATATTGGCTTGGTAAACTTTTAATTCCTAAAGGAGGGCCACTAGATGGTGCAAGAGATATTTTGAAAATACCCTCAAAGGCAAGTCTTTTCAAGTCATGGGTTGAAAGGCGTATCAAGACTAAATTACACCAGTCATTTATAGCAATGACTTTTTATTATTAAATGTTATGTGTTCAACAAAACAAGCACAATACGGTTAAAATGTACCAAACTGGGAAACCTGTTTACCCTTTCAAATTAATCTCTTCACACGATAACAATGGTTTGGAAGAATTGATATTCAGAAATGCTGGAAAGCAACGCACTAAAAAAAGGAAAAAACAATTGGGATAGCATTAATTTAAAATTCTTTGCAAGCACAATTACATATCTGAAATAATGGAAACATCATTATATAAATGTTTTTAGAATAACAAATCATAGACGTAGCCAAAGAGGCTATGTTTCATTACATTAAGTCAATGTTTTGTCAACTGCTTTATGCTTAGGTGTAGAAATAAAACACTAGCCTTGAACCAGGAGTGATACCTTGAAGATAGAAGAAACATGGCAGTTTAATTATAGTGGAGTTTGTTATTGTTTCATCAAATTGCTTTATGGAAGGAAATAATATGAAAAGTATTCTTACACTATACATGTATTGCTTATTGTATTGCTGATTGCTTATTGTACCCTATGACTATTATTAAGTGTTGTACCTTATGATTCTTGATGAATGTGTTTTTTTTATGTACACTGAGAGCATATGCACCAAGACAAATTCCTTGTGTGTCCAATCACATTTGGCCAATAAAGAATTCTATTCTATTCTATTCTATTCTATTCTATTCTATTCTATTCTATTCTATTCTATTCTATTCTATTCTATTCTATTCTATTCTACTACTCTACTCTACTCTACTCTACTCTACTCTATTCTATTCTATTCTATTCTATTCTATTCTATTCTATTCTATTCTATTCTATTCTATTCTATTCTATTCTATTCTTCAACCATTTAATGACCATTTGAAGTTATTATGGCACTGAAAAAAGTGACATGACCGTTTTTCACACTTATGACCATTGCAGCATCAATGCAGCATCAATGGTCATTGCAGCATGGTCACGTGATCAAAATTTGGATGCTTGGTTCATATTTATGACAATTACAGTCTCCTGGAGTCATGTGATCACCTTTTTGCAATCTTCTAGCAAACACAGTTAATGGGAAAGCAGATTCACTTAACAACCATGTTACTAACTTAACAACCACAGGGATTCACTTAACAACTGTGACAAGAAAGGTCATAAAATGGAGCAAATTCAACTGTCTTACTTAGTAACAGAAATTTTGGGTTCAGTTGTGGTCATACGTTGAGGACTACCTGTATAGGGGCCAAGGCAGATCAGAAGTTATATATTTGTTCAAAGCTTCTTTCTGAAATACAAAGGGCTCTTTCTCTCCCTCCCTCCTTCCCTTCTTCCCTTCCCTCCTCCCTCCTCCCTCCCTTTCTGTCTTTCTGTCTTTCTTTTTTCTGTATTTATATCTGTTTATCAGTTATATGATTCTATAATCCAGGACCTTGGAAGAAAGTATAACCCATATCAAGATTAAAACCAATGTAATGAAAGGAATAACAATAAAATGTCACCATAAAAGATCATAACAATCGTCACCAGCAACCAAAAGCCCTAATTCATAGAAAAGGTCACTTGAATAAAACCAGCTTAAGGACATATTGAAATAATATGGGGAATAGTAAACTAAAGGCTCACTCTTGGGAAGCTATTCCACAGTTGAAATGTTATAGTTGAAAAGGCCCTTTTTTGTATTCTGTTTAGACACTTATCCTGGGGAAGGAGGAGAATGAATGAGGGAGAAGGTTTCTGAAGGAACCACTATTTTCATGCTGTTTAGGGCCTTAAATGCCAATTGAAGCTGGGGGGGTGGGAATGGGGGGGAATGGAATGTATAATGGGGGGGGGGAATTGGAATGTATAATGTTACCATAGCAAAATTAAAACTACAGATACAAGCTATTACTGTATGCTATTATACAGTCCAACTCTTGTCAGCAGTATCGCATCACAATGATTTGTTTTGGAAGTATCTGAGGGCTCTTCATACGTCTGAGGTAACATGCTACCCTTGGCACTTCAGCTAGTAGAAAACTATACTGGCATAAAATCTGCTGCCACACTGAAAATCCCAATCCTGCCACAACCATAATGCCAACAAATGGCCCTTATTTATGATGTATAATTGCATGTTAAAGATAGGTGGTTTCTCATGGCTTTTTCCCCATGTTCCTGTCACCAAAAAACATTAGCCAAAGGGAAAACATCTAAGAAACACCCGTCTGAATCTATGATGGGGTTACGATTGGAGCACAGGAAATTATGATAAATGGCTAGATGGGCAGGCAAGCCATCTATAAAACATGCACAAAAGTTTGCATAGATCAAGGGTGTCAAGCTTGATTCATTAAGGGCTGTATCAGGGTTGTGTTTGATCTTGGGGGGCTGGGGTGGGTGTACCCAGGGTGGGCATGGCCAGCTCAACATCACTTGTGTCAGGGAATGCCTGTGGTGGCCCAAGTGTTCTGTCAGTGAAAACAGGCTTCCAAGCTCCATTTTCAGCTGCAATGGCCTCCTGCAACCCTTTGCCAATGAAAATGGAACTTGGGAGGCCCTGTGCAACCCTCCTGAGCTCCGTTTTCTCTAGCAGAGGCACCCCTGGCTGGTTATTTGCTGTTTCCAGGGTGGCCTCGCAGGCCAGATCTAAGCACCTCATGGGCTGGATCTGGCCCACAGGCCCTGAGTTTGACACCCCTGGCATAGATGAATTCAAAAAGAACCTGGCTATTTTCAGGTATCAAATGAAAGTGGGTCTCTTTTTAGATAATGATTGGCTGCTACTTCAAAAAATGATAAAGCCATATTTGAAAGCAGCCCAAATAACAGCTTTTAGGGGTGGGAAAAGTAGTGTCATAAATCAGCAGAAAAAGTTGTCACTCTTTGACCCAGTTCATGGTTAAGCCTCCTCCGTGCTACCATTGGTCAGCTAATGTTCATACTGTTTAAGTTTCGAAGATAGAGATTGGCTGAGAGACTTGGCAGGTATAGGAGGAGAATCTGGTTTGGAAGAATTAGAATCTAGCACTACGCAGAACAAAAACATCCTGGAAGACTACATGCAGGAGTCAGAAAGGAGGGATATGTGCTCACATAAGCCAACAGGTGCCAGATGACCTTATCTGGAGGGGATCACCAGATGACAACAATAAGCAAATGAAGTATATCAGATTGCACTCTCAGCAAAGCTGCTGTTGTCTGTTTAAAGGGAAAAACAATACTTCAAGACTGGAAGACTAAGTTGATATGGGTTGGGAATAAGATGAAGTATTATTGTAAGTACAGGGCAGAAAAAAGAGATTGGTATGGTACATTAATGCTGCAGTTCATTTTAAGTGGGGCAGGAGTCACTTAAGATTTATCTTGAACAAATATAATTCTTGTACAATAGTCCTTGCTTTGTGACCATTTGTTCAGCAACCTTTTGAAGTTACGGTGGTGCTGAATAAGGAGGACTTGTGACCTGACCTTAAAGTAGTGGCCCTTGCAGTGTCTCTGAGGCCACGTGATTGTGATCTGGGTGTTTGGCAACTGGCTCACCATTAGGATAGTTGTAACTTCCCGTGGTCATGTGATCACCATTGGTGACCTTCAGTGAGAGCTTTTAACAACCAAAGTCAGTGGGAAAGCCAGCAGGAAATTTTCACACCCACATATCCTTCTAGAAATATACAATCACCTTTTTGGCAATACTTCAATACTTCAAGAATAATATTTCCAAAGCTCTTCAGGTATTGACCAATTCCAGATTAGTCCTTCCTTCTCATTAAGTGGCCAAAGTATTTGAGTTTCATCTTCAGGATCTGGCTTTCTAAACAGCAGTCAGGGTTGATCTCCTCTAGGACTGACCGGTTTGATTGCCTTGTAGTCCAAGGGACTTGCAGTAGTCTTCTCCAGCACAACAGTTCAAAGGCCTCAATTCTTTGGCACTCAGACTTCCTTACGGTCCAACTTTCACACCCATACATTGCAACTAGGAAAACCATAGCCGTGACTATATAACTTTTGTTGGCAGGGTGATGTCTCTGCTTTTTAGTATGCTGCCTAGATTTGTCATAGCTTTCCTCCCCAGGAGCAAGCATCTTTAAATTTATTGGCTGTGGTCCCCATCTGCGGTAGTCTTGAAGCCCAGGAAAATAAAACCTGTCACTACCTCCATTCCCCCACCCCATCTATTTGTCAGGAATTGAGAGGAATGGATGCCATGTTCTTAGTTTTCTTAACATTCTGTTTCAAGCCAACTTTTGCACTCTCCTCCTTCACCCGCATCAAGAGGCTCTTTAGTTCCTCTTCACTTTCTGCCATTAAAGTGGTATCATCTGCATATCTGAGGTTGTTGATATTTCTCCTGGAAATCTTAATTCCAACTTGTGATTCAGCTAGTCCTGCCTTTCTCATGATGTGCTCTACGTATAAGTTAATAGGCAGAGTGACAGTATACAGCCTTGCCAAACTCCTTTCTCAATTTTTAACCAACCAGTGGTTCCATGTCCAGTTCTCACTGTTGCTTCTTGACCCACATATAGGTTTCTCAAGACAATAAAGGGTAAGAATTATAAGATTTCTAGGATTTTTTGATATATTTTTATATTGTAAAGAATCAATAGAACAACTTTCTTTTTATTCAATTTATTTTTTCAGGAGAAGAACAGCAGAAGATTGAAGCTATTATGCTTATTGGGAATACTTTTTATGTTTCATATCAAGAATGTATAATTCTTAAATTTAAGAAATACATACAATAATTCATTTAATAAATTTAATAAATATAAATTTATGGTAGTTCAGAAGTTAAGATGCTGGGCTTGGCAGCTGGAAAGCTGGTAGCCATGTTTGAGATCCAAGTGCCACAGGACAGGGTAAACTCCTATCCTCTCCCAGCTCCTGCCAACCTAGCAGTTTAATATACAGTATAAAAATTCTTAATATGTAACATAAGTAGAATTCCCACAATGCATATATATGTCTGTGTGCTTCTGGGTTTATGTGAACTTGTAAGAAGGGAATGCTATATTATATAAAGACTACTTTATAAAGTTGTACATACCATTGCTACACATATTTGTAATTAGTGCTCAATTTAGAGGACTGAATGGAGAGAGAAGATGAGTGAAATGAATGAAACAGGTTGATTTATTTTATTACAATCTGCTCATTAGCATGGTATGAATATGGCAGGTTTCTTTATAAGAAAAAATATGTGGCTATGTGGCCCAACTAAAAATTACCATAAAAAGGAAAAATAATGACATAAAACATAAAGTCTTCCTCCTCCAGACACAGTGAAGATATACTATTGATCTCTTATATGTATGCATATGTGTGTGCGTATTATTAGGAGTGCATGAATTACCACAATTCACCATCTGAATTACACAGGATCTCTGAAACTAATCTTACCCATGAGTACATACTACCCATGAGTATTATCCAGAGTTGCCTGAATCATGAGATGGGTAGCAAATCAATTTGATCAATAAATCCATGGGCAGGTATCAATTATGTATTGTATATTTTAGATGAATTCTGTCCAGGCATCTTGTCTGAATTAGGAACTGAACTATAAGCAATGTTTGTAGAATCATCAAACATGTATTTAATCTCTCCATTCTCACCTGCACCACTCTTCCTCTTCCAAGGAATTATGAGGTGGGTTTCTATTTATCTTCAGATATACACCATATAGATTGAGGAACCTCCATATGATTTATAGATAAAGACCTGTTTGCAAAAGAATTCATAGAGAGCTTTTTAAAGACCTTCCAACAGTATTTAAAGATCAGAAACTAGAAGGGCAGGGCTGACTTGTATGGGGATCTTGAGGTACAACAGTTCATATTTTATTTGATTCCCTTTTTATTGTTTATAAATGACTCAGGGTGATGAATATAGATAATATTCCTTCTACCACATTGATAAAGAACAACACCAGCTCTATTGAGAAGGAACAAAAATCATTGGCCATGCTAGCACCCACCATGCACATAAATTTGTTGAGACCTGGCATTCATATTGACCTAAATCCAGCATATGAATATATAAGAAATCAGAACAAAAGAACAACCAATCAACAAAAGAACCAATCAGTTGCTCAGAATTTAAATATAGCTCCAAACGAACCACCAACCAAGCGACCAACTGACCATACTGGCACACAAGACATTTATAAGCTAAAGAGAATAGGACAAGATGTTACCTAGTTTGGTAATGAAACATTCGAAAACTAAATTAAAACAAGCTTGGAGAGCAAACCACTGCCAAAATCTAAAATCTGAGCTACAAATATTTTATATTATTTCATAATATTCCTTCATCTTCCTATTTCCCCACAACAACAACTCTGGGAAGTGAATTGGCCTGAGAGAGGGTGACTGCCCAAAGTTTTTAGAATAGCGTAGCATAGCATAGCATAGCATAGCATGGCATGGCATGGCATGGCATGGCATGGCATGGCATGGCATGGCATCCTTTATTTGGCCAAATGTGATTAGAGACAAGGAATTTGTCTCTGGTGCAGAAGCTCTCAATCATATATTGATTGTGATTGTGAAGCTCTTTTATCACATATTGCTAATGCAGAGACTGGATTTTCTAAGGAAGACAATCTCCAACTTTACTCTCCAGTCCAAAATGGTGATAGCATTCCAGTTTGCTTTGAAAACAAAATTTTCTTCTTTTCTCTCTCCTTCCCCCAGTGAAAAAAATAGCCCCAACTCTTTCAGGCTTTGGTTGTGTAGCTTTTATTTTCCTAGTGCAGTGCTGAATAAATAGCAGGTCCCAAATCTTTAGGAACACAGCATAAAAATGCCTGTACCCAGGGATAGAGATTATAGAGGAGTCTTTATTTCACTTTGCAGCAAGAAAGGACTAAAGAACATGCTCTCAGAAGTTAGCCAGATCTGAATAACTGCACTAAGAAGAATAAGGCATTGCAATGGAAGGAAATGAAAAATGGATAGAAGCCGCATAGGAAAAAAAAAAAAAAAGCTTTCCAAGCTGAATTACTCTGAGAAGAAAGAAAAAGCTACAGGACTCGGGTTGCTAATGGTTCCATTATTTTCATCCTGAGGCTGCCACTATAGGATAAATTTACCTGCTGCAAAATACTGCTCTGAATCACATATTTTGTTTTCTGGCAGATGCTGTGAAAGACAACAAATATATATATTTTCCTGTCTTGCTCCGTTTTTCTTCTATTGTGTGTACAATAGTTTTGAAGAGTTTTCAGAAGGTGCTTATTTTCTTATTGCTTAAAAGGGCTGTGCTTTTATTCTGAATTATACCCTACTTGAGAACCATTGAATCAAGTTATTAAAAAGGTCTCTGCAAATGACATGGATCTGATTTGTATGACATACAATACTGGAGATGCAGTCCTGATTGATAAACAATCTCATCTCTCTCTGTGTTGCTATTGTCAGAAAGAACATGTGTTTGATTGAATAGTGGTTCTCTGTAAGATTTCACCTTACAAACACATAGCCATGTCTTTGTTTATAGCATCTTGAAAATTCATCTGAAAATAATTAAAACAGTTCTGATTAATCTTGGATGCACTTGACATGGAGTTTACTATGGTTGGGAGACTGAAAAGTTGGTTGTTTGGAAAACGAATTGTGGATTGATTCTGCAAGTAGTAAATATTGGCATTCATATTTCAAAATTCATTCATATTTCAGAGGCAGTTAAAATGCAAGCTAATCATTGCCTTACTTACTCTCTTATATCTATTTAACAGTTTTGTTTCCATAGCTTTGCTATGACATTAGGTATCGGGACTGGATGATTATGGACTGAACTAGTGATTATTATGAATGATTGCTAACTTCCTAATTCTCAACCTTGATGGGCTGTTGATCTGCTAGATTCCACTTATTTTGACAAACTCTGTCTCAGGTCTAGTTTTCCAGCATCCATTGTCAATCAGACCTCTTTTGACACTGTTGTTGGACTTGCAGTCCTGTCTTATTTGGATTGCTTGATATTTAGCATATTTTTGTAATAGCGGTTTGATTCTTATTGTGCAATTATGAGTTAATCAATCTAGGAAATTACAAAAAAAGATATGTGAGATTATATTTAAAAAACAAAACAAAACACTGGAATACTTTAAACATTAGGGATGTTTATGTAATACTGATTTATATACCATAGCTTTGGAATTCAACTGTTTACCAGAAATTGTGGTTGTATCTGCAATAGATATATATTAAGAAATTGAAAAAGTGATATTATTTCAAATGTTAAGAAATGGTTGTCAGGAAATGTGTGATTTATCTATTATGGAAAAGACAATTTTTTTCTACTAATCAAAGGATATGGCAGAAATTCTATGATATCTTACAGTGGTATTTTTCATATATTAGTGAATTCATTGTAAATCAGTGACTATTAATAAATATAAAATGTAAAGCAGTATTATTCATTGTTTTTCTCTTCTTAGTTGGTATTTGTAGTTTGGGCATTCAATTTTTTGAAAAAAACTTTTTTAAAGATTAAACAAATATGGCTTGATTTGTTTCATAGTAATATTTGTAAGAACTAAAGAAATTCCTGAGATATGCAAGAAATTCCTGAGATATGTAAATGTACCAGATATGGAACAGGCTGTCTCCAGGGGTTATGATAAAACACTGAAAGATTGCCTTTATAGGTAAGTGATACATATAATCATGGGTGGGATACGACAGGGTTAACTACCGGTTCGGGATTTACGAGCTTCCCTGCAGGCTGTGACCTGCGCACCTGTAAATCGTCATCAGCAGCTGCCTGCAGAGAGGCAGCCTTTGAAACAGCCCTCTTTTCTTGCTTTTCTAACTGTAGCTGTGCCTAGTTCGGCAGCTGAAGTTGAAAAATCAGGAAATAAAGATCAGCCCAGGTGGGTGGGTGGGCAAAAACATCAGCAGACATAGAACTGGTTTTATGTCTACTCCTCTTCAGAGGCTACTGGTTCTACAGAGGTGGACAGAACCGGTAGAAACCCACCCCATGCATAAAATAATGTATTGCATAGACCTGCATAGAAGTAGACAAACCATAACCTTTGGGTCATGGTTCCAGAGATATTTCCTTACCTAAACAGAGAAACAGAATGACCAGTGGCAAAAAAATCAGTGGGAATGTTTCCTTGAGAAAATTGGCAGGGTTATCTGAAATCTTCCTCTCTTCTCCTCTCCTCTCCTCACCTGCCCTACTCTCCTTACAGGAGACCAAAGCATAGGTAGTAGGACACAATTAATATAAACATGAAAATAATTCAGTTGGACCAGGTCGCTGTTTTTGGTTGCATTGAATGGTATTTGTGTGCATCTTTGTAGAAACAGTAAGTTGATGATGAAGATTCTCTAACCTGCTCAAAGTTCAGAGAAATTGGGGTAGTCTATAAATTTTATAAATAAACGACCAAATTAAAAAAAAATAGTTGAGAATTCCTGACTGACTATTTGGATTTAAAAGTACCGGTAGATGTATTTACAAGCATTTGTATATTGTAAACTTTGCTGGTTGATCACTATATGTTGTCCTCTGAGAGAACAGTGGCTGTGATGCTGCTATTATTACACTTCAACTTAAACATCCTTTAGGAGTGGAATCCAAAATGAGGACAACATTGTGGAATTGCACAGCTGAAATTATATTGATCTAATACACCAGATAAATTGCTCTTTTTTTTAAAAAAAAAAATGTTCTTTCCTTTAAAAAAATCTCTGGATAATTGGTTGTTTTTTCTTAATTAGTTTCAGCAGTTGTCAAAACAAGATTTGTGACATCAGCCTCTTACAATGACAAAATAAAAAGAGAAATCAGAATCAGAAAAAAATCAGTATCAAGATGTGATACAAAAAGCCAGTGTTGTCAGATAGAATATGTTGCCTTTTTAAAAAGTTTCTTGTCTTCATTGTTATCAACTTGAAGAGATAGTAACAGTTATTACAACTAAAACTGGCTGTGACAATCCCTATTTCTCACTGGTATTTCTCACAGACTAGAGGAATAAATTAAAATGCTGATATTAAGAGTGGGGATGTTTTTAAATAAAGGAAGGAAAAGAAATGGACTTGCAGGGAGAGGATGAGATCATTTTCACATAAGAAAGACAAACTTAATTTGACTCTTAACACCAAATGTAGAATCTGCCTTGACTGGCTTAAATATTCAAATCTCCTTCCAGGTGAATTATTAATCATATATATAGGATTGTAGTCACTGTGGGAGCATAAGCAACTCAGCATGTTGTGTCTCCCACTTCTCTTGTCTCCTTTACCTGAGAAATTGCTCCTTTGGCAAAGGGACCTGCTGAGTGAGAGAGGCATTACTCCAGAACTCTCTCTTATGTCTCCACACAGAAAATAGTCCTACCCTGGAGGCTAAAAAAAGGGGATGAAATAGAAGGAGAGTTGAGAAAAGTACATTATATTATGATGTGCTATTGAGAAAGAGGACAGCAGGCAAGGAGCTACACAATCACAAAAATATCCAACTTCGTAAGGACAAGGGAATTGTGGCTGGCGTGTGGAAGGTAGCTGCAGGGCCCAACAGCTATGCCAACTCTACAGCAGTGCCAGGAGCAAATATCCTTTCCCAGTTAGAAACAGATACAAAAATCTCAGTTGTGGCTCAGTCCATAGAGGACAGAAACCGCTCTGAGAATCTTAACAAATATTAACCAATATCGAAGGCAGCTACATCTGGATAGCTAAAGAGTGAAAAGAAGCTTGATTTTTCTGCAGTCCACAACTTGGAGGCTGGCTAAGGACAGGGCCACCTAAACAATAATTAACACAACAATGAGCAATCTAAGTCTGCCTTCAAACAAAAACAGGAAGATAAAATAAATATATAACAAACTCATAACCATAAAAAGAATAAATCAAGTACATAACAGATCTATACGCAGTGACATAAATTGGAGATGTGTATGTTTATGTTCACATACACATATACATATACAAATAAGATCGTTTTGGAATAAATAGATAAGAGCCATAGGAATCAATACGAAATCCTAGAAATAAAAATATCGTCATATTTTTATTTTTCTGAAGTTCTCCTTGCCACAAAGGGAGACACAATTACATTTCATGAATGTGCTTTTTTATCCTTTTCCCCCAAAGAACCATTACAGTCACTTCATTTTCGTCATCTCTGTCCTCGTCATTTGCAGGGTTTAGGATATGGGAACTGATGCTGCCTATTCTCCAAGATCAGGTAGCTGCAGCCACCTATCAAGTGCATTCAACTCCATCACTGAACTTGCTCTTCATGCTTACGAGTTTTATTAACACAATTTCTTTTGGTATTTTTTTAATACTTCAGCTGATGAAGAATCTACAACTGCAACCAAATTGCAGCTTGGGACTTGATGTTTCCATGTCTATTTTTCCAACATTGGATAAATTGTACATTGACAGAGCTAAATAATTAATAATAATTAATGATTAATAATAATTAATTAAACCATTGTTTATTTAGTTTTTGCCCACCAGGAGTATTAGTTCTATTATTTGTACCCAGTTTTGGATGCCACCATTTAAAGATTCACTTAGAGAATCATTCAGCAGCAAGTTTAAAGCAAGCAGGGGAAAAACTGTTAAGAAGTCTGGAAACCAAATCTCTTAATAATGTTTACACTGGGGCAAAGAAGATGAAGTGTAGATGCAATGTCTCTTTCAAAGTATCTTAGTAATGACTGTTCATCATGGTTTGCATGTGACAGCACAAATTAAAAAAAGCACTGCTTTTGAAGTAGGCAAAGAAAAACTGCCTTCAATAGTTGGATGGAAGTGGGTTGAGGGTGATGCTATACATTTAAGATATGGACGGGTATCTTGAAAGCAGACATGGATGCCCCCTTAGTGTTACACTTTATTTAGACACACAGAAAAACACAAAGTCCACAGAATCTACCAATTAAGCCTTTTGGAAACTGAGTAACATGCGTCAAGAAGATTACAGATTTCCAGGAATATAAATATAAATAACTACCAATAAATCTCTGAGGAAAGACAATATTTTGGTCAATTAAATGAAATAACCATGGTGTCTTGATTTAGAAGCTTTGAAACTCCTAAAACAAGGATCATTTGAGCATTATTATGGTCATTTTTTATAGGCAACACTTTGTATAAGGTATGCAAAAAACAAAGAAGCTGTTAGAAGGCAGAAAATATAACTTCTTCTAGTGGCTTTTACAGAGCAGACAAACAGATGATTGTTGCAGTTTCCAAGAAAGAGGGGGAGAGGAATTTTAACAAGCAAATTTATTTCAATTATGATGAATTATTTAGCCCATCCTTTCTCTCACAATTCTTTAATTTCTTTTGTGAGATCACTTATATAGTAGTTTTATAACTTTTATATTTGTCAGTAAGACTTTATTATCTACTGTAAATGATTATATCTCATATATTTTCAACGCTATTTTGTATTTGCATTTAATATTATGATGCTAAGTATGTATTTGATTGAAAATCCTCATTAGAATCAGCTGGTAACACTTGCCTTCTTGACACATATTATTAGTTTGGCATCAGAAAACCTGGCACGATAAAGTCATTTTCATCTGTTGTCAAATTAACAAAATTTGAAATTGTTCCATGCTTGTGGCCCAGCTAGCGAATTTCCCCCGTGACCCTTTTTCATCAGACAGACCATTATTATTTGCATAAAAATGGACTGAATTAATTCATGTGATTGTTTACTAGGAAGCCATTGCCTAATAGTCTTCCCCTTCCTTCACTGAGCAGGTAAATGAATGACTAACTATACCAATTTTTATGTGAAGATACAACTACATTTTATGTGAAGATACAACTGGACACATGTATGACTCTGATCAATCCAAGACTTCCTTCAGTAGAATGGAAAGGCAAAGCTGGGCAAGGTCTACTGTTGTCCCCAATTTGGGTCTGAGCCTGGTGCCAAAGCTGACGAAGAACACCAGACATGAGGTATAAGATTGTTTCCTTTCCTGGGACCCCTTTTCTGCTTCAGCAAAAGGGGTCCCAGCCAGCAAAATGCCAGGACCCTGAACAAAGGATTTAACAAGCTTTTGTAGTATTTTCAAAGTGGGATAAACAAGCATTTTCTAATAAGCATTCTGAAAATTATCTATTGTCTTCATGCCATCCCTATTTCTCTTAACTAATAAACACTTCAAAAGCTATCTAACAAGTATTCTTTTGTCTCTATTTTAACCCTATCCCTAAAACTTAACTAATAGGCATCCTAGAAGACATTTAGTAAGTCTTCTATTGACTCTGTCTTAGCCCCCTTCCTTATCTTAGCAATGTTTTGTATGATGTGCCTGTCAGCTCTTGTTTTCTACATTGAAAGGGGCCCCATCTGTCCACACTCCCATTTCTTTTATCTTTGTTATGCAAGCCTTGCAAATATGCATATCTCCCTTCCTTCTGAGTTCATGCCACAACCTTGTATTTTTATAGCAAATGACCCTACAGCAAATGGCCCATTTCTACTATATCTTGCACACTTTAAACTAATAGAGAAACAATTGCTTAACCTATCCTATAAAATTTGAATTAGTTAAAAATCCATAATCAAATTTAATTTTGGTAGGTAGTTCTCTGTAATTACAACATGAAAGGGAACCAGACCTGCTCCAACCCACTCAAAAGCCCACCAATCCATATGGGATTCACAAAGTCTTTCACATATATTAGTATACACTGTTAGTATAATAATGGCATAGAACAACTCAAAGAAGTAGGGCAAGATTGGAAAATGTGAAGAGACCTGGCTCATAGAATCTCCAAGAGTTGGACATGACTGAATGGACATCATCATCTTAAAAGTATATACTAATATATATATATATATATAGTATATTACTATTAGTAACACAGACATTTCTGCAACAACATGGGTAAATTTATATTCCAGTTAATTTTGTGTATTTACAGCAAAGAAGACAGATCTATACAAAATGTCTTATGTTTTACTTGGATACCTTGGACCATAAACACTGGCTGTTTGATTTGCCAGCTGTTTGTCTCCTGCTGCCACTCATTTGCTTATTTTGATAACAGTTTTACATTATGCAAATCTGCAGTTCTTGTGTCAAAGCTTTCATGAAATTGCATTATTTTAACAAAGCACTTATGACACACTCTAATTTCCTAGTCTTAACTAAACAGATTTCACAGAGCAAATTCGTATCTTTTGTCTGTTCTCGCATACCACACTAAAACATGGGTTTGTATAATAAATCAAAATTGAATGGGTTCAGCAAACAAACTAAGCCAAAATTAGCAAACTATCTATAAATCCATTTCTACACAAGATAAATTCTTGACATTTTTAAGTTTTAGGAATATGATGTCTAGTGTCTCAAGGAAGGCTAGCAAATTGCAAATCACCTCTCCCTCTGCCCAGTTTTAAACCAATAGATCCTGCTCTATTATCTGGTATAATTATATTGTTATTCAAGTGTTGCACTCTCGTGAACTATTACTGTTCTCCTTTTTTCATTTTTGTTTTGTAAGTGCACAATTTAATCATATAATCCCTGATAATGCCCCACAAAAAATACATAAATTCATATAAGGTCAATCAAATGCATACATAATTCACTGATAACTAATACATCTCATCAGTCAATATCCCAAAATCTCACTATGATTGAAGGCCTGCTGGAATAAGAAAGTATTTAGGGCTTCTTCAATTTAAGGAATAGTGGAGGAGGTTGTGAAACATAGCTGTATCTGAAGATGGCAGGTTCAAGAGATGATAGCAACACATCGTCCTTCTTCAATCCAGCTGCCCCTTTTCAAACCAGCTGCCTGAAAGACCCAGGAGCAACATGGATGAATCCCAAACACAATAGTATTCATACTACAGAGAATGCATGTATACATGTGTTGCCCTTAGATAACCAACTGTTTCCCTTGCTGTCTCCATTTTTCTCTCTGACATTCATATAACTCAGAGCACTTCCAAAGGCATGTTTATAATCCCCAATCTTGCCAAAATGTTAAGAAGTCAATGGTGTGATCTTCTTCACTCCTGTGAGAAATACCATGCGCTAATCCAAATGACTAATAGACAAGTACAAAAAATGGCATCACATCAATTATGTGACCCCCATGGAATTTCCACATGACAAAATCCCACGATCTAAATACCACATAGAAAAGGAGAAAATCACTTCATATTGAATGTTTCTGCGCTATTATAGACACACAGTTCTAGAAAATATGAATATCTATTTAAGCATCATTAAAAGAACAATTGTAAATGTGGAGTACTATGGATTACAATAAGCTAAAATGCAAACAGTGTTACCTTCTTTAAACACTTTTAAAACTGAGATTAGAAAAAAGGCAGGTAGGGAAGCTTAGAGTAAGTACTGCATAGAGTAGGATCTAGCTAAGTTCTAGGGGGATACTGTAAAACTAAGAAGACTTGTCATGTTAGAAGTGTTAATTTATTATTCCGATCATTATAGTCTCTCACTGGCATTAAATATAAAAGTTAAGGGAGGGGGCAAAGCAATTTGTGCATGTGTTTAACATATTAACTCAAAGTTAACCGCACCAAACTTGATTGCAGGAAATACGACTTCAGCAATAGAGTGGTCAATGTCTGGAATACTCTACCCGACTCTGTAGTTTCTTCCCCAAACCCCAAAAACTTTAACCTTAGACTGTCTACTATTGACCTCACCCCTTTCCTAAGAGGTCTGTAGGGGGCGTGCATAAGCGCACCAACGTGCCTACCGTCCCTGTCCTATTGTTTCTCTTATTCTTCTTTTATTTTTCTTATATGTACCCATTTCATGTATTCACAACTATGTATACACTTATACTTATTATCTTGTAAACAATTGGCAAATCAAATAAATAAATAAATAAATATTGCAATTGTCTAGCGATAAAGCAACTTTTGAGATTTTTTTTCTTTCTTTTTTATCAGAGGTGCCACACTCAGTGAAAATGAAAAACTCCTTAAAAACCATATTATTTTTTGCTGCTTAGATGAAATTTGGAAAGCTACTATAGGGAAGTGGGCAACAAACAAATTTAAGAAGGAGAACATGGCACAGAAGTCCATAATAGGACAGTGATGTCATTTCTAATATCTAGGAGAATTTTCAATATAGGAGGACTATATTCTCATCAGTGATGAAAGGCCTTAGATATAAGGTTTCATTCACATTAACAACAACAACAAAGAACACTTGATGTTGTAACTCTCCATAGTTTTGTGCCTACTGCCTACTTTAGGCTCATCTTTACTTCTACTACACATTTTAACCTAAGACTTTTATTCCTTTGTCTGAATCACTCTCAAAAGCTTCTGCAACTTTCCCAAAGCTGTTCATTATGTTTGCAAAAGACTCACAGAACATTTGTATCATGGTACTTCCTTGCATTTCCTTCAGATCCATTCACAGAACCTATTGTGGTATCCTTGGCACAGCCTGCTGGCCTCATGTCCTATTGAACTTTTCCTTATAGATAACCTGAAGATGGTAAGTATGAATTAATCAGATATGGGGCTGGTCTTTTTTTGATAAGAAAAGGTGAGACCTTCCTTTTATATGGCAGTTTGGGGTGAAATGGACCCCATGTGGAAGTCCCATCTCATAAAAACCCGTTCTTTGGAAAACAATACTCTTGCTGTATCATTTAGATCAGGGGTGGGCAAACTTTTTGGCTCGGGGGCCGCATTGACTTTTAAAATTTGACAGACGGGCCGGGTCAGCACAAGATTTTTTGGGAATCGCCCCCCCACCCTTTCTCCCCCCTCTTCTCCTCCTTCCCCTCCCCTCAGAGGCCCCCTGAGTCAGGAGTTGCTACCGCCGGCGCGGCTCCGCGTGGCTCCAGTCCCGCATTGCCTCGGGAAGGGAAAGGCAAAAAGGAAGAGCCGCGGCGGTGCTTTGCAATGGCAGCAGCGGCACCGGAGGCTCAGGCTCATCGGCTCCTGGTTTTGCCTTTTCCTTCCCAAGGCAATGTGGGATTGGAGCCGTGCGGAGCTGCGCCGGCGGTAGCAACTCCTGACAGCCCCAGCCGGACACCTGAGCGGAGCCGGGCGGAACTGCCTGTTGCTGCTGCCGGAGCACCGCTGGGTCGCCTCCTCCAAGCAGCCCGCCCGCCCGCCGGGCTTCCTCCACCGCACGGCTCGGGGCCAGGTGCGAGCGCCTGCGAGTTAAAAGGAAGCCGAAAGTTGCTGGGAAGTTGCTCGGGTTTCGGGCTTCAGGCTTAAACTTTGCACAGGCAAAGTTTGCAGGCGGGCGCGTCTTCCCGCCGAGGAGCGGGAAGGGTTCCGCCTGGTGGGCGGGCGGGCGGGCTGCTTGGAGGAGGCGGCCCGGCGGTGCTCCGGGTTTCCCCTCCGCCGCACGGCTCGGGGCCAGGCGCGAGCGCCCGTGAGGAAAAAGGAAGCCGCAAGTTGCTGGGAAGTTGCTCGGGTGCTGGGAGCAGGCTTTTAAAGTGCCGCCCGAGCAGGACCGCCGAGCCGGGAAACGGGGCACCAAGGCAGGGCAAGGCTCCACCAGCAGCGGCCTAGCTTTAGGTGGCTCCAAGCAGCCTGCTCCAAGCAGCCCGCCTGCCCGCCGGGCGGAACCCTTCCCGCTCCTCGGCCGCTTAAACTTTGCAAAGTTTAAGCCTGGAAGCCCCGGAAAAAAAGGGGGATCGGCAGGGACTCACCTTCGGAGAGGTCACACTCGAAGGTGATTTCAAACTCCCAGCCGAGGCCTTTGCAAAGTTCTTCTTTTCTTTCCTACCCCGAGAGCGCTCCGCACTGTTTTGCAGCTTTGGGGGCCACGCAACGCAGGGCAATACGCCACGCCCAGTGATTTTTTTTCAGGGGCAGGCCGGATTGGACAGACCAACGGGCCGGATGTGGCCCGCGGGCCGTAGTTTGCCCACCCCTGATTTAGATACACATTTCTACTACTGTTACCTTTCTTATGTGGCTATCTGACACAAGTTGCTTCCCTCTAATGCAGGGCTGTCAAACTCCCAGCCCACTGGCTGGATACATCACACGCTGGCCATGGCCACACCCATGCTCTGTTTAGCAAAGAGGGGAAAAGTCCTGATACATCATGTGATGCTGCTGTGACAACGTGAGTTTGACATCCCTGCTCTAATGCATGAAACAGCTGGCTCAGTTTTCTTTTCCCACTGTCATTTTTCTATTTTCTATTGACCTTGAATGAAAACTGATTAAACATTGAACCTAAAATAGAACTACATTGACATGGATTTATTTAACACTTTATCTGTTTTTTTTTGTCATAATTAGTTATTGTAAAGGTCCTTACACTGGGCACTGTATTGATACTCAGTTTGCTATATGTTGAACCAATCCTGCATTGTTTTTTATTTTAAAAATGCATACTCATCTGTAATATATGCTTTCTGAAAAATTGTAGGATTCTGCAATGCTTATTATTATCCACAATATTTGTCAGATCAACCTCATGGTGTTGACTAGTTGCTTTCATTTGAAAGCATTATTTTTGTGCTGTCTTGTCTTCAGCACTAGTGCTTAATCAATGTTTATGAAAGAGTCACCTTGAGTTTTAAGCTAAAGCTTCAGTGTATTTTTCTTCTTGCGTGTCAAACTGTAAAAAAAACCTGATCAAGTCTTTTACAAGTACCAGACTTGTCACAGATCCAAGACAGGTTTGTTCAGATACATATCGCAGAATGCCTTTGCTCATTTTGTGCCTTTAAAAAGTAAAAAGAAGAGGACGTCTCTTTTCTTCTACTTTTCTTAGTTATAAGGGATTTGAAAAGCTTTGATAAGCGATACTCTGATCATATCCCATAAGGGGATTAAATAAAGAAGAAAAAATTCAAATCATATCTGTGCCATGTGTGTTTGTTATATCTTAGACCATTCTATATACAGCATAGAACTTATTTTTCACAGTCTTTTAAAATTGATTTTGGATGAGGTTTTAGTATGGGTTAAGGTATAGTTTAATTTAACTAAAGTTGCTCATGGGTACTGGGGATGATAATTTGTAGAAAACATTGATTGCATTTAGTCAATTTTTTTAGTTTCTGGAGAAATAGAATAGCAATGTCATTGAAGGTAGCTTGAAATTATTGGATAGTCCCCCCCTTCTTTTAAATACTGTTTATTGCTGCAATAGCCACAGGAATTGTTATATGAAATCCATAACAGAGTTTTACAATTTAAACGGTCAACTCTTCCAACTTTCCCCTAATCTAAAGCTATGATGTCCTTCCAGGGCAACCACTAGGAACGTAATGTTTTAATCTATCTATACATAGACCTATGGCAAATCTGAAGCAATTCCTTTGATGTTGGTAAAGTAGCAAGAGCTAAGTAGCTTTTCATTGACTCTGCAATTAATCATTGCAGAATACTAATTAAATAGTTATTCCTCTCCTCTTAAGAGCGGAAGACATTAATAATTATTAAGCAACATCTTTCAGCATCTATTTGTTACTGCAAGTCTTCTTCAGGCCAATGGCTCAGAAAAGCAATAACGCAAGATGTAAATCATCCATGGATGCCTCATATCAGCTTGGGGCAGAAAGGGGGAAAAAGGAAGAATACAATAACTTAATGTGAACATTTTTGGGAAAAAGTAATTTAGAGAAACAATTTTGTCTCTTATGATGCTTGACTACACACAGAACAAACATCTGCATTTGATGCAAAGTAAAACATTATAGCAACAGGCAGCAGATTCAAAGATAAACTTAAACAATAGCAATATTGGTAGAAAGACATAAATCAAAGATACTGCATTCAAATTTATATTCACTTATGGCCATGCATACTTTAAAAAAAGCCAAAACAAATGCAGTTTAGTCTCAGGATTTCTGAATATATGGGCATGCTGGTCAGTTTTTGACCTGTGATGTTTCTTTTGGATATCATAAATATTTCAGGAATGACAGCTCACTGTTTGGAAGGATAAAACATTACTTTTTTTTTCTGCAGAAGAGCAAAACCTCACTTGTATCCTGCAAGAGATGAATTCATTTCTGAATTTTTATATAAGCAGATATAAAATCTTATATAAGGGATGAATTCATATTCATTCATTCATATATACTTAAAAGCAGTAAGGTATGCTTACTCCATAGCTAATCTTAATCTGAAACAAAACATTAAAATACAATAACCACACATGAATGAAAAATTAAAAGATTTTACAAGGTTACCATATTTGGTTTAGGAAGGCAATCCAAAAGTTCAGAACTTAACTACCCTACTCCAGATGATTTCAATTTGACCCAGCTTGACCAGCAGAATCAATAGAACAGCTTCCATACTATTGTTCTTTGCAACATGTTAGAACTCTAGAGTAATGTATCAAGGCAGGAGTTTTGCAAAACTAGGACTGGAATACAGAGACTTTGGATCCAAAAAAAGTTAAAAAAAAATCAACTGGGATTGTCACTCGCTGAGTTTGCTTAAAAAAAAAAACACTAAACAGGCCCTCACCCACATACTTCTTTTTATGTCACTTAGGCATCCCATTTCTCAAGTCGTCCCTGTGCTTGGTTTTCCAGCCTTGCTCTCAGCTATTGACACATGGCTGTCAGAACTTCAAGCTGTCCAAGACACCCTCCTGCAGCTGCAGGTGGTCAAGTATTTTTGGAACGGGGAGCAGAGGATGCAGGAGAGATATCTATTCCCACAAATGCAATGCTATTAGGTTCCTTCTCTATCAGCAGAGGGCCCTCCCTAAGTACTGTGGGTGCTAGGCAGCATGGCACACCACCCAAATATGACGTGAAGCCTATGTGCCCTGTAAAAGCAGCTGGTTCCCAAGCAAACAGCAAGTCACATTGAATCTATTTGATTAGCCACTTGCTTATCAGTGCCAACTAAGCAAAGGGAGCTACAAAGGTATGGTTTCATCAGGAAGGAAATCCGAACACCTCTACTAATACCTCTTGGTTTCTAGAAGCAACGCTTGCATATGGAATGCTGTGTTCCATGTCTTTGATTTCTGCTAATACTCTGGATTGTTCTTAAGCATCACTCAGAAACACCGCTCAGCACACAAAGGCACCCTACTTCTTTCTTGCTTTTATCCCCTTGCTTCCCATCTCCAACCCAAGTACTTCCCCAGCATGTGCTTGACACCAACCCTGCCTGCAGAGGTACTCATGCTTGCATGCTGCCTATATCCAGCATTCAGCCAGGCTTCAAAACATATTCAAAAAACAGGAGGTAAAAAGCTGGACCATTTGGCTGAGGTGCTGGCTATGTGTCCATCAGCCTCCTGTGTTGTAACAACCTGGGTAATGGGCTGTGTGATGACAAGAGGCTGATGGACACACAGCCAGCACCTCAGCCACACAGGTTCTTACAAAAAAGCCAACCAATCTGGAGACATCAACTCCATCAACCAATCGGGAAATGACAACACAGCCAACCAGCCCACTTGCAGCAGGACCAGCATACCAAACCTCCCCACCAGTATTTAGAGAAACGGCAGCTCTGATCATGCTTTGCTCGCACAAGCATGAAGCCGAAAGCACCAGCCTGAAGATGGTGAGTGGGACCTTGTCAAAACGTCACCAAGATGCTCTCAATCTTACATGGGAAAAGACCCGAACACGCCAAGACCTGCATACCTGTACCCGTGAAAATCTAGGAAAACAAATATCCTACCTCTATCGGGAGGAAACCTTCCGGCTGACCAGGACCTACAAGAAACTCGAAGACCGAAGAACCACCATCTTATGTGACCTCACATTCCTATACAATTGCCAAGACAAAAAAGTGACCCCCACATGCTTCCAACTCAAATTCCATTCCAAAACCTCAACCACTGAAAGGATCTTGTAAAGAACGGAATTAGCCCTAATCAGAAATGAACTCCACAGGAAAAGATTCCTACTAGACCAAACCAACAGGGATCTATTCACTCTCCACCTCAAACTCAGCAACGAAATCCACCCAGCAGTCTGGGACAAATCCAAACAACTAGCCCTCTGGAGAGCCGAAACAGAAACCTCCCACAAGACAGACACACACACCAACAAACTCCACAGACTAGAGAAATGCCAGAAGCCTAACCCCCCCACAACAATGCATGAAACAAACTGTACACAACATATGAGACAGAACCCTCACCATAGCAGAAACTAATGTCCTTTCCAAGGGATTCAACTTTGCAGTCGCCCCCAAATGCATCCCCACCAAAAACATCATATACGGAGTTGAAGCTAGCCTAACCAAAATTAATCCAGATGTAGCCAATAAAATCAGACTTGAAGTCACCAATGTCTTCTGCTCCAGCAGTCCACCCAGAAGCAACTTACACAGAGAAGAACAAAAAGCACTCACCAACTTGAGGAAAGACAACAACATAATCATTTTCCCAGCAGACAAAGGCAACGCCACGGTCGTGATGAACACATCGGACTACCAATCCAAACTATCCAACCTACTCCAAGACCCCACTTACAAACCTCTAAATACAGACCCCACCACCTACCTGGAAAAAAACCACCAAATCCAAAATAAAAGCCTCTCCCATCAGTGAAGATCCAGCAAAGAATCATCCCCAGAGAAAAATCATCCAGATGCCCTAAGCTCTATGGCCTCCCCAAGATACACAAAGAAGGAACACCACTCAGACCCATAGTCAGCTTCATAGGCTCACCTCTACAGAATCTTGCCAAATGTTTCACCAAACAACTCCAGCCCTACACAGAATCCATCACCTCACATGTACAAAACTCTTTCCACTTCAAAGAAACAATAAAGAAACAAAGCCTACAACCCAGCGACCTACTTGGGAGCTTCGATGTCATATCCCTCTTCACCCAAGTACCTATTAAAGAAGTCTTGACAGCTATCCAAAACAAATACAACCCCCCCTAAGCATATCCTAGATCTGACCAACCACTGCCTAACCAACACATACAACAATGGACAAAGATACAAACTGATAGAAGGAGCGCCTATGGGATCACCCCTCTCACCCGTCATCGCTAACCTATACATGGAACACTTTGAAACCAACACTCTAGACAAATCTGAACACAAACCCAAACTCTGGCTTAGATATGTAGATGACACTTTTGTAATTTGGCCACACGGGAAAGAAAAACTGGACAACTTCCTCACACACCTCAACAGCCTACACGCCAAAATAGAATTCACCATGGAAACAGAAGCCAACAAACCAACTTCCCTTCCTGGATGTCCTAATTTACAAAAAACCCAATAGCGCCCTAGGACACACCATCCACTGAAAGAAAACACACACCAACTGCTACTTAAATGCACAATCCCATCACCACCCTGCACAGATCAACTCCGTAGCCAAGACCGTCATCTCCAGAACCAAATGCCTAGCTGACAAAGACCACCTGAGAACAGAATTACATACCCTCACTAACGTATTAATTTCCAATGGATTCCAAAGAAACACAATTACCAACCTAATCCTATGGGAGACACCCCCAGAAAACTGAGATACAGAACAGGACAATGGATTGACCTCCTCCCCTACATCAAAGGCACCACAGACAAAATCAGCAAAATTCTCCACAAACACAATATCAGGACAGCCTTCGGCACTGACCAAAAAATAGCCAACATCCTAAGAAACCCCAAGGACAAGATCCAGCTAGAAAACCAAGGAGTTTATGAAATACCATTGCCCAGCCACATACATTGGACAAACCAACAAGGGAATAAATTCACGTATCACAAAACACAAGAACACAGTCATAAAAGAAGAAAATACTTCCTCCCTTTTCCAGCACCTTAAAGCCACAGGACATGAAATTAATTTTGAGGGTACCAAATTAATCTCCAATACTGAACACTTCAACAAGAGAATAATCAGGAAAGCCATTGAAATAGAGAAAGACCCCAATAACACAAATAAACGGGATGATACTTCCTGCCTACCAGATATCTGGAAACTAGCCCTTATCAACAAACGAATCCCAGCCATGAAAACCAACACTGGACCCAAAACAACACATGATGCCACCACCAATCTCCCTCACCAGACTCAAACCCAAACCCATCCCATAGACGAAAGGCAACCACCATCCAGAAAACAGACCACAGCTGCATCACCAACTGCCACACACCCCAACCCCCAAACCAAGCAAACTGACACACGCCAGGAACACATAGCCAGACCTCAAACTCAGAGCCAAAACAAAACCCATAATGTTACATCACAGCCACCCGCTCAGGATATCACATCATGGAACTCAGGAGGTTATACCACAAAACCTCAGGATGTTACAACACAGCCAACGCCCCAGGAGATTACAGCACAAGACCCAGGAGTTCACAACAATAGAACTCAGAAGGTCATCACACAGCCCATTATCCAGGTCGTTACAACACAGGAGGATGATGGACACATAGCCAGCACCTCAGCCACACAGGTTCTTACGAAAAAGCCAACCAATCTGCAGACATCAACTCCATCAACCAATCAGGAAATGACAACACAGCCAACCAGCCCACTTGCAGCAGTGCCAGCACACCACACCTCCCCACCAGTATTTATAGAGAGATGGCAGCTCCGATCACACTTTGCTCGCACAAGCACAAAGCCGAAAGCACCATCCTGAAGACAGCGAGTGGGACCTCGTCAAAACATCACCAAGATACTCTCAATCTTACATGGGAAAAGACCCGAACACGCCAAGACCTGCATGTATTTATATGTGTGTATATGTATATGTATATGTATATGTATATGTATATGTATATGTATATGTATGTGTATATGTATATGTATATGTATATGTATGTATGTATATATATACACAAACATATGCATATATGTATATTGTTGGTAATGTTGATGCTTGGCTCCTGCAATACTAATTAAGAGACAACTTATAATTGGAGTTTAAATAAGGGCCATAACATTATTGATCATGTTCAGCTGACAATTAAGCAGTCATTCAAATAAATCACACTAGGCTTTTTTGTCAATGATTTTTCCAGCCTGTGAGTTTGCTAGATCATCAGGAATATGTATGTATGTGTCACAGAGAGTTAGGTATCCAATTTAATTCTGCACCAAATAAAGTCCATTTGTCCCAAAATTAAATCTCAATTAATATTGGAGTACTATTAATATAATCATTAGAGCACTGCTATAATTATGACTGATTCAGCTATGACTGATTCAACAAATAAACATTTATAAAATGGCCTAAGAGACTTAGGGACTTTTGCCAATACTAAGTTACGGTACTACTGATTTATTCTTGAGTGGCTAGAGCATTATATAGCAGCACAACATTTGCTGCCTTCGCTATTGATCTCTATCCTAACTGTATTGTTTCTGTTTCCAGTCTCTGCCCGTCCTCTGACTTCCCTCCAAGACAATAAGAGTGAGGTGGGTACACTTCCAAACTGTACTTTGGACAGCAGCCCCCTTCTTCCCAATGAATAATTAAATTTTAATTTAAAGAATGTAAAAAATAATTTATTTTTTAAAAGGAAAAAGGGCCCAGGATCTACAGAGTGACATTTTACTTACAGTATAAGAGTTTGTCCCTGTCTTAGATAAAATGGAAGAGCAACAGTCTAGTTCATGAGTTCTCAAAGTTCATGCCTTTTTCTTTATCTTTTTTTTTAAAGCTTGCCAAAGACAGCTCTTTAGAAATGCATGTGATTTGTTCTTCTGGAATCTAAATCAGCTTGTTTATTGATTGATTCTAGCAACTAATGGGAAACAACCTAATCACCTTTTTACTGTAAAGAGCTATTATAATCAGATTTAATTTTGGGAAGCCTAGATTTACTGTGCGGTTCATTGCCTTTGATTTTATTGAATCTGCCTCCCTATAGGTCCTGTACTTTAAAATAATTCATGTGTTGCCAAACTCAGGAAGTTTTCAGTAACTGGATAGGTTTTGCATATCTTCAATATCATTGCATTCATATTTCTTTTTGTATTGCTAGTAAATGGAAGAATAATATTCTGGTATGCTACGCTTTAATAGAGAAATACAACCTTGCACTTGTGCTGAAGTGATGACAGATGTCACCATTCTGTCAAAGGAAGGATTGTCAAATGTAGGTCTGCTTGGAGGGGAGGACAAAGAAGCCTTTTCAACATCTTACATTGGTCTGCATTGCTGTGTGGCTTTTCTTGACATTATCTTAATGCTTTGGCTCTTGGAGTTGTTGTGGCTGTGGTATAACTAACATTCTGTCCACATAGCAGAACTTCTACCACAATCAAAAATTCTTCAGCTGCTATATTTTGAGTATAGAATTGCTTCAGAAAAGTTAATATATTTATATGTATCCTTTATTACTTATTAATTTCGATCTAGTCTTTCCATCAAAGAACAGATTCCACTTCTCTACAAATTACAAACTCCCGGTTTATTAAACAATGCATTCTTTGACAAAGAATGCATTCTTTTTTCCATCAAATCATAATGAACGCATGCAAACAAATTACCAAAATATGAAAAGCTTTTAATCTCTTGAGCATTATATCAACTTTTCCCTTAACAGTAATATGTTTTAGATGAAGAATATTCCTTTTGTTGGAGGAAATTTAGACCATTCACAGCATGGATGTTTTTGAATTTTAAATCCAGGTTTTAAAAAATGTCTAATAGATATTCGTAAGTCCATCAGTAAAAGCAGGAATAGATGCCTAATGTCAAGCAACTAAGAAGTGGGTGCATGTAGGTTCTATTTTTGAAAATATATTGCAGAGGAGTTGTGATTCATACCTGTTCTTAACATCTGCACTCGAGCTCTCACAATAAAAATGAAATAAATAGAAGAATTAACTAGCTTTCTACATCAATAACTGAGACAATGAAGTATGAACAGAGTTTAATTTTCCTGTGTGACCCAGTGTGCTATGTAAAGCATGAATTTAAAAAATGATAATTGCATTTGGAGGAGATCAACACAAGAAGGAGTCCAACTTTGTATCTTTTATTCACTGCCAATTAGCAAAAGAAAGGAAATAATATTTTCATTTCATTTTAAGTATTATAATAATAGTTGCTTATTTTGTATTTAATTCTTATATACTGTTCAGTCTAATGGCGAATCAGTCTATGAATATAGACCAACAGTAGTGAGCTGAATTGGAAAATTGTAGATCTGCAGTCTACCCTGGTGAAATGCTGTGCATAAATTTTTCTTATCCTTTTACTTGAGGTAAGGGCTTCTGAAGATTGGTGGCTTGCTTTCTTCTAGAATTTCCTGAATACCTCTTGTCTCTCTTCCAATATTTATGCTAAAACAAGCACTTGCCAATGAACTTTAGGTTTGCTTCAGGATTTCTTCTCTTTTGATTCTTGTTCTATAGTTTACTTCATTCTTCATGAATTCCCTTCCATCTGGGATCTTCAACCTCTTTTCATATCACAGCATGAATACTTTCTCTCCAAATATTTGAATAAACAATATTTGAATAAACATATCACAGCATGAATACTTTCTCTCTAAATATTTGAATAAACATTGTAATATAATTGTAATATGATGTGGAAAATAACTGCCTATGAAGCATATTATAAAGGGAATATCCCTTTCCCCCCTAAGCTTTCTACTGGTGATGCTTTAGACTCTGCTGAGTCTTTATTTTGGGAACTGGAAGGTGTCTTTAATTATGTTGAAGAATCTGTTCTGATTCTATTTTATGGCAATGAAATTGTGGCCAACCATTGGCTTGAGGCCCCCAATATAGTGGATTCTTTTTATTCTCATCTCAGAAGTGTTCACAAAGAGCCATGACCCTGTCACTGTGGGGAGAATTGCAGGATTCTCACCCCAGTAATTCAGACAAACTGGGAAAGGTAGATAGAAGGACCACCAGGATCACCAAGGCACTGGAGATTAAGTCTTATGGAAGGAAATTGAGGAAATGAGGTTTATTTAGCATTGAGAAAAGACAGCTGACTTGGAACATAAGAGTGGGACAACTGAAGGAATGCATAAAGAATACAGATCTTGTTCTATATTTTTCCAGAGTGAATAACATGAAATAATGGTTTTAACTTACTGGAAGACAGGTAACAGCAGTGTGACAGAATACTGAATTATCATGGGAGGCTGTGGGCAACCCATTCACCGGCTGTGTTCAAGCAAAGGCTGGACAGCATCCATCATGGGTGATTTAATCCTGATTCATGGATGGAGGAGTAGGTTGGACCTGCTGGCATAAACAACGCTTCAACCTTATGATTTTATGATTTACCAGAATGGCCTTGTCATCCCAATTCTACTTTGTGTGTGTGTGTGTGTGTGTGTGTGTGTGTGTGTGTGTGTGTGTGCATGTGCCTGAGTTTCATACCCAGGTCCTACTTTATACAGTCCCATCCTGCTATTTTTCTACTCAAACCATATAGCAGCTGCAAAATACAGAGCAATGTATCAGTATGTCTGCAGCTCCTTCTGTCACTACCTCAAGAGATGCGTTCCATTAAAGATCACCAGTGAGGAAGACTCAAATCAAACTAAGCAGAGCTTGCCTGCTTTCATAATTTTGTTCTCTAAGGAAAAATAAAGAGCGGGAAGAGTAGAAATAATGAAGAAGTATTATCTTTGTGATAAATGTTGGCATTAAGTCCCTGGCTCACACATGCTTTTTACCTATTAGGAGCATTTAGCTTGGATTAAGCTACCCTTTTCTCATTTTTCACTGAGATATAATGAAGTTCTACTTATGTAGATTAGAAATGAGTTACCCCTTACTATTTCCAGAATTCCCTCCTCTTGTTTTTTTTGAAATAGCAATAGTACTTAGATTTATATATCACTTCACAGTGCTTTACAGGTTTCTCTAAGTGGTTTACAGAATCAGCATATTGCCCCCAACAATCTGGGTCCTCTTTTTACTGACCTGGAATGATGGAAGGCAGGCTTTGACCCTGTGAAACCTTGACCCTGTGAAAATTGAACTGCCAAACTGCAGGCAGCCAGCAGTCAGCAGAAATAGCCTGCAGTACTGCATTCTAACCACTGTAACAACACAGCTCTTAAAATTACTACTCAAGCCTAAATAGATAGCTAACATGAAATATATTGATAGTAAATCATATTCACTTTTATTCAGATATACTTCAAAGTAGTAAGATGTTTATTTTATAGCTAATCTTAATCTGAACAAAACATTAAAAGATAATAACCATACACGAGTGAAAAGCTGAAAGATTACCTTATCTGGTGGAGGAAAGAAATCCAGAAGTTCAGAATTGAATGAGCCTAGTCCAGATCATTTCAGTTTGACCCAGCTTGATCCTCAGAATCAATACAACGGCTTCTATGCAATTGTCCTTATCAAGACTGGAATATTTTAAAACTAAGAGTGGAATACAATCAGTTTGGATCCAACTACTTTAAACTGGGTTAATCAAAACTATCCTTTTCTGTCCCATGATTTGATTTTGATTTTTGTCCAATGCACATAGCTAGCAGCTCACATTCTTACAACTACAGCTATGGGTGACTTCAATATGATTTTCTTTGTACTAATAAAGAAATTTAGGATCTTAGCCACAAGCACTGCAGTTTTAAGAAACATTGGAAATCATTTCAATTATTACTCGCTTTCTGACTGAAAAACCTAGAATCAATAGAGTTAGAATGAGCTGATTAGTCTATCGAGTTCAGTCCCTCGTGTAGTGAAAGAATGCAAATTAAATCACCTCAGGCTGAGGACTTTCTAGCCTATGATTCTCTAGAAAATTAAATCTACTGCTGAATTGATCTTAACAGTGGGAATCTTTGTCAACATTGATTCTGAATCTGCCTTTTAAAAACCTTTTAATTAAAATATATTCCTAAATATATTTTTGGTAATAATTCCCAGACCCAGAGGGACTTATTATCTTCACTATGTCCATTGGACTCCAAATCTAGCAGAATTTCATGGAATGTAAAAATCAAAATTTATTTGTTGCATCAGTTCTTTTATAAGTCCTCCTAGCTGGCCATAACAGGGAACAAGGCACTAGTAAAGAAAAGCTTCTATTTTACTGTACTAGTTAAAAAACTTTATAGATGTGGCTTACCATAGAATTATTATTTTTTATTATGGATGCTGCCATTTGGTTAATCATGCTAAGTACAAATACTTCTATAGTTCTTGGCTCAACTCTAATCAACAATCAGGTTCTTAAAATGTAAATTTATGAAAATCCTTCATCCCAAGGTGCATCTCAAGTACTTCTGTGGTTCCTAGAACAACTCTAGTCCAGCATATATCTTCTAAGCTTGTATAAGGAAAAATAAAAATAAAACAAAAGGTACACAGCACCTTTCCCCTAAAAATTAGAAAACTCTTTATGCAGTCTGGGTGACATTAATCAATTTTTATCTTATGTGCCGGAGAGAAGACTCTAAGAGGACATTATTTAGAAAACATAAGGAGGCTTATTTATGCCAGTGTGAAGACTCACTTTTTCACAGGAATGAAGATAAAAGAAAAAAAAAGTCATTTTTAGCTTTGCTTCACCACGAATTACTAGGAAGATATGAAAGTTTGTGAAAAATACTTCATGAATTAGATACATCTTGTCTAGCAGTGGATGACTTCACAATTTCTTCATAAATTTCATTAAAGGGCAAACATATTACCTGGCAATTGTTAGGGAGATTGATCATGTGTTGAGGTTCCGTACTAAAAGTATAACCAGATCAGACTAACCAAAACTTTATAAAATAACATTTTCCAACAGTGAGATGGATAAAAGACTTATTTAACTGAGATTGGAAACAGAAGGGGAAAAGAGGAGACTGGGTTTTTACTATCTCTGGTGGACAAAGAAATCAAGACACAAAACAGAACTGACTGCTGTAGCTGTCAGGTTCAAGTTTTTTCATCACAAACTTGAAGTAAATCTTTGAAGCCGCCATTTTGAATACATCACATTCATTATCTATTCCTAAATGTAGTCACTCATCTGTCTTTTTTTTTTTTTTAAAAAAAGGAAGCTGGAACTTTCAATGTTAAAATAATGTTCAATGCTTAGCAGCTGGCTGATTTAGTTAGAAGCTACAGGTGCTTCAGAGGGATAACCACCTGTTCTCTATAACTGAGAGGGGAAAAGACTATTATACAAGCAATTATATTACATTAATTGTAACAAACTGAATAAATTGGAATTGTTTTAAAATCCTGGCTTTGTATTTTTTTATTTTTTTTTTGCCAAGGCAGAATTAATGGAGCAAAGGGATTCCAGGTGAAAGCTTTTAAATAAAGATAGGGTAACACAAATTTGATTCTTTTGATAAAGCATGCAGAAGAAACAATCTGGGAATTTAATGTGTTGATATTTCAGAGAGAAATATTGAACGGGCTGTCTCCCTGTGTTACTTTGAGCATGTAGATGGCTTTGCTTCTATCAGATGAAATCTCATTGACAATATACTCTTCAGTATTTTAGATCTTCCTGTCTATTTAAATTTGAGCTTGCAACACACTGCCCTAGTCTCACAAGCTTTCCAAGAACAGAACCGAAACTTGACTATATGTTTATGTCACTTTAGATTTTTCTACAAAATGTTTAAAGATACAGTTTGGGCTTGCTTGTGAAAGACCTATGTGAATGTTAACAAAAGTTAGCAAAATATTTTAAGACAGCAAGTCATCTGGATGGATCTCAGATAATTACTTAATCCTCTTTCTATGCAGCACAGGAAGACACATCAGCAAATGATATCTGCATTCATGATACTCCCTGAAAATATACTAACCCAAGAGATAAAAGTCTATTTGCTGGGTGTTGTTACTGTGATTTGTTCAGGGTAATGAAAATTTTATTTTACTTCAGTCTTTATAATCTATGTGCTGAAGGAAAAGTAAACTCACAGAGCTATTTCATGCCTTGTGATTAAGAGCTTGGTGATTTAGAGTGACTTAGCCTAAAAACCTATCCTTTCTTTTAATGTCTTTTCTTTTAAACAAGAGAAGAAAATAATGCTGTTTTCAAAAGTGCAGTCTTGATAGTCATGTACCCCAGATTAAAGTTCTGTACAGTCTAGTGTGCCTCTGAATGTATAGTCTTTTATATTTGGGCTTCTCCCTTTATTTTGCTTGGATACTGGCATCTACATGTGCAAAAGCAAGAGACACATAAGGCTATATCAATGGTGTTAATCTTATTTTGATGCTGATCAATTATGACCAGATACCTGGCAAGAGTTCATATTACAAAGTAGCATGCAGAGCAAAGAAAGCAGAAGTTAGTAGTTTTGGCTGCATAGAAAAAAAATGCACAAATCTTATCTGCTTCTACAATTGAATTCTGAATGGATTCAAGGGTTTCTTTCACGGGCGGTTACTTATTCAGGTCCTGGTCAGATTTGGCTATTCTTAACTTTAGCAAGGATACTTTTGAAATTAGAGTTTAAAAAGTTGTATGCTTGAATATATTAGTGAGACAACGGGGCAAACATAAATGGTAGGACTACTGTTATATTGTATATTATATTTGTGCTTTTCAGTTTGTTTTTTTCAGAAGGAAGAAGCAGAATATAATTTCTGTGTGAAATCATCTGTGTTTAAGAGAAAGCTTCAGATAAATCAAAACATGGTTCATCTAAAGCAGAGGTGTCAAACTCACATCGTCATGGTGGCGTCATGTGATATATTGGGACTTCCCTCCCTCGCTAAACTGGGTGTGGGCATGGCTAGCATGTGATGCATCTGGCCTGCAGCCTGGGAGTTTGACAGCCCTGATCTAAAGTTTTCATAGCAAGCAAAGACAAAAATAGCAATGCAGTTAGAAAAACTAATATGAGTGGAATCCACTGGATCCCGTTGGCTTTCTCTTCAGCCATGGGACTTATCCAGTGTATTGGGAAAGGAAGTATTATGTTGTGTAACTCACCATAAACAAAGTATCACCATTAGCATGATTAGTTTCAGTGGAATGGATCTTCTGCAATGAAGGGCATCAGCCTAATACTTTGCAAGGAGATTATAATTCTTTCAGGAATAATAAAGGAATAGTATGAGGATGAAATATGGATTTATTAAGTAACATCCCAGCTTTACCACTCTGGTTCCTTGGTTTTGAGGAGATGCCAATATTGCAATATTGCAATGTGAAGTATTTCCACAATCCCTCAAATTGAGCACCTTTTGTTTGTGATGAATGCTTTTCACAAGTAAGACTGTCAATAACTGAATAAAAAATTGCAAGTGATTATGGGAATCTGTCCATACTGACTAGTATGTTTACACCAGTATGTTTAATAATTTTATGCAATTATATATGCTTTATCTGACAAAGAGACAAAGATATAAATAATGAAATATATCCCAGACACAGGAACACTGATCCAGGTTATTTGAGCATATAGAATATTTGCATTCCTTCCTGGAAATAAAACATTTGCTGTAAATGGGTTTTTTCTACATTAGCAGAGGTGATTTAGAAAAAGAGACAGAAAATATCAGTCAAATAGTCAAATGAGAGTATATATAGGAGCACAAGCACGCTTGTAGATTTGCTGAAGAGATAAAATAATGTTTGCTGGCAAGGGAGCTTTCCAGTCTGTAACAATAATATTGATACTACACTGCAACATTTTTATTATACAATTATCCTTCTTCATTCATGGGATTTTATCTGGTCACAATCTTGTTATCTTTTATTTGTAACTATTCTGCATTGATCTGGTAGCAAATTTTGGCTGATTTGTTTCTTTTTATTACTTGCTTTTTGTTTCTCTATTTCTTTGTTTCAGTAAATACTTTTATTTTGGGGGTGGGGGGGTAGCATTATTTCTGCTGTCTTCCTGCCTCATTTGTATTTGTTTTGATCACTTACAGTATTTCCAGATACTGGTTACTGATGTTTTAAAGTTCCTAAAAGTTTTAGCTATGGTTTAAGTAAGTTAGGCCGAATCTCAGTGATGGAGTTATTTTTATAATTGTCCAGATTAAAAAGTGCAATAATCCAGTTTCTTTGCCTCACACCTACATCTTGCAAAGCATTGACTTTGCCTCTGATGCTTGCAGGTAATTGCCAACTGTGAATTGTCTTTTCATAGAAGCTAAATCCCATTTATATTTTTTTTGTAAAACCTCTGACTTCTTACAGTATAAAGGCAGTGCTTAGGCAAATCATAGCAACTGACTCAATCACAGCAATCAAGATGACCAAAATCACAGTGGTATTGAATAGTAAGCTGTAGGTCCCAATTTCAATCAGCAGGACTTGAGAAATCTGATCAACACTAGGGTGTATGGCACAAAGCTGTGCAGTTTCAATTCCCACTAAGGTGAGGCTGGCCAGAACCTCTGACAAAGGGGACATCACCATCTGTTTTTCTTGTGAGAACAGCAGTGTTAACTATTGAAATATTTGGTTAATGGAAAGGAGAAAAGCTGTGGTACAGCTTGCTGACCAGATAAGGTGACAGGAACAGGAAAAGAAAGAAAAGAACAAGCATATTATTCCCCTTTTCTTGTCTGCCAAAAGAATAGTATATTTATGGATAATTTTAGTTGCAGTTGGATAACTGACAGGAAAATAATTGTCTGTATAATTCCTTTGTATATACCCTCAAAATATTTCATGTCCCTCTTTTCACACTCATGGAGGTCAAATGGCTTAAAATAGCTGTCTTGCCTCTTCAACTTAGCAAGCAATTTCTGAGATGAGGTTATTCCCTTTCTTGTAATCAGTGCTGCAAAAATGTATAATTATGAATGACTGACATTGATTCCTTGCCCTTCAGGTGACCCAATCTTACTGAAAGCACGAGACTGTTAATTTTCACACATAAGTGGTTAAAATAATTCAGCTTGTTACAACGGCTTCACAACACATGCAAAAATGCTAGACGTTTTGTTTTGCAGCTAGAACAGGCTAATTAAGATATGCCACACAAAATGTATTCTGACAACTCCAATTGCTACAATAATGGAGCTTGGATCTACATTCCTAGCAGCTGTTACACTGAATGAGGTTTTCAAATCTAGACTGATTATCATTTTTCATTAGGATTTTATGGATGGATTTCTCTTTATTAGTTAAAACCCATCAAGATGGACTAGATGTTTGTGTATTATCTGTAAGATGCTCTCAGGCCTATTATTAGTACACTGAATGGATAAATATAGAAATAAATTGTAGCTTCCAAAGGTTTTATCTGAATTATAAGATTATCATAATGATCAAAAGTATCTATTTTTAGGGTTCCTCGCAAGATATCCAAAAGCGCAAGCATGACTACAGGCATGCTTGTTGATTCCTATTGGGTCAACCCAAAATTACTGTTTAATTTTATATGTATGTATATATGTATGTATGTATGCGTGTGTGTGTATATGTGTGTGTGTGTGTTTGTGCACACACACACATATATAGAAATTAAATATAGTGTATTCACACACATATATACAAATATAGTGTGTGCATGTTTGTTTGTGTGTGTGTGTTTGTACACACATATATAGAAATTAAATATGTGTACAATTTAAAATTTTAATCTAAAAATTTTAATACAAAATAAGGTTTGCTGCTGAAATGTGCAGGGCATTTTAAAATGATTACAGTGATAGCTATTGCTTGCTTAAAAAGTATTTTGCAGAACTTTCTTCATAAAATGTCTACTTGAGTTCTTTCTAATCTCTTTTTAGTACTTCCTTTCTAATCTAAAAACCCCTTTATATGCTGGAGTCTTTCTAGCTGTTGGAGAATTGAAATCAAGCTCTTCTCTAGCAAGATCACTTTATTCCCACGCCCCTCCCCCCAGGTAATTGAATCAGGATGGTTTTTTAAAAATCTGAATTCAAGTTTCATAAAGAGGTTGTCTGAAGCCTTTCAGAACCATGGTTAGTCTTCCATTCCATTCCATTCCATTATACTATTGCATGCAAACCTTCTACTGTAAAAGTATAGGAACATGTAACTGGCCAAGTGTGGTTGAATTCCAATGTCCATTGATGTGCAGAAGTGGTAGTTCAGTACAGATTCCCCAACTGTGTTATATACAAAGTGATTGAAAAACTGTGTCTAAATGTATTACTCTTCTTTAATGTAAGCTTTCTAACAACATTTTTCCAGTAAAATATGTAGCTCTATCAGGTCCATGCACCAAGAGCCTCTTTCATATTGTTTCTGGCTTACTTTATACAAAGGTGTAAGATCTAGCAGAGGATTAACTCTACTTAGCTTGAGTTTTGCAGACCAGTCAAAGTCAACCAGATATCACCTCATATTTTTCTTTTTAAGCCCCTAGGAAATGACAGCCTCATTTAGAAAAATGAGACAATCAAAAATTTGACCATTTGCATTTGATTTTTAAAAAGGTAAGAAGAACCCACTGGAGAGAGATCCAAGTTGGAACTTGGAATCCAAACCTTAATCTGCAATATTTCAGGTACAAGTATGGAGATTGATCTTGATGTAAGAAGTTTTCTGAGGACTTGATCATAAATCATGGTCATCATCTTCCCTTCCTAAAATAATATTCTTCCAAAATGTTTCTATTGGCATATCATCTCTGTCTACTAATTTAGAAATATGTCTTCTGGGAAAAAGTGATTACTTCAGCTTTGTTTGTGACTTTAGAAAATTTAAGACAAAACAGCAAAGAATTCAATCAAACCTTGAAACAGCACATATTCTCAGCTTTTTCATTCTTCTAAGAAAAGTATTTGCTATATGTCACTGTTTACTACCATGGCAAGTTGGAAAAGCCTAGAGATGAAACGGAAAAACAATTGATTAAATTATATAGTCTGTCATGAGTTTTTTTTAAAGGCCTCATAATTTTTTCAATGTCATGAATATGAATGGAGTGCCAGCTCCCCTACCCTAAGAGTTCATACAGGTGGCTTTTGAAAATAAAATAGGGGGCGTGCATAAGCGCACCAACGTGCCTACCGTCCCTGTCCTATTGTTTCTCTTATTCTTTTATTTTTCTTATATGTACCCATTTCATGTATTCACAACTATGTATACACTTATACTTATTATCTTGTAAACAATTGGCAAATCAAATAAATAAATAAATAAAATAAAATAAATAAAATGTAAATGTCTGTACCAGTCATTTTAAAAAAAATAAAAGCTGATTGAAATTGCTGTTGCAAGAGGAAATCACATTAACAGTTATTACTCTGTTGATTCATTTTTCTTTTTGCTATGCAAAAGGAAGATTTCTCCCTTGAATGGTCCTGTTGCTTTGACAAGGCTTCAAAATCTATCAGATGGTGGGATGAGAATCCTAACAAGTTGCAAATGATATTCAAGTTTAGCAAGGCTTCCTGTTTGTTGACAGCTTTCTAGTAATTGTCTACAAAGCTGACATTTAAATAAAGATGCGTACATTTAGAGAATGTAGTCAAAGGTAATCTTGCTTTTATTGGAGACTTGTGGTCCATTTTAAAAACTGCTTGTAAACTTTTGATGATGGAGAACATAGCCTATTCAAAATATAAGTATTCAGGATCAAAACAGAACTAGCAAATTAAACTTTGAAGACAGTAGCACGAATATGTGTAATAAAATACAATAAGTGTCTTTTTCCTACCTGGGAAATAAAAGTGTTCTGGGTTGCAATTTTTTTTAAATGTATAGAATTTCTTTATTAGGTCCACTTCTGGGAGCCACACTTTCACACTAACTGGAATAGATTCAGTGAATAGCAATGGGGAAGACTACGTGACTGGAAATTCAGTTTTACAAAGAGAGATTAAAGGAGTTGGCAATGTTTAGCTGTGAAAAGAGAAAACAGTAAGAATATAACACTCTTAAAATACCTGGAACACATAACTGTAACAAATTCTCTCACCGTAGAATGCAGAACATAGAATAATAAATTTAAGTTAGATGAAATCAATTCTAACTCAATGATAAAAAAAATATGATTTTTAAAAATATGATTTAACTTTTGTGGTTCTGTAAAATGGGATTGGTTAAATTCATAGATCACAGTTGGATCCATGTTTTTAGATGATTTTAGTCTTGAAAGCACAATGTTACTACCAGATTCAAGCCAGAATACTCCAAATAACAATGTAAAGGAAACAACAGTGGGAGAAGGACACGTTGACCTCCTTATGCTTGGGAACACTCCATAAACATGTGGTTGTTTATGATGAGAAAACACTGGTTTAGAATTAATCTTGGCCTGATTTGTGTGGGCTATTCTTATGAACTTATGAAGGAAAGGGTCTATGTCTAGGTGTCTCATTAGAATTCAGAGTGCTACATCAGTCCTGCATTTTCAGTGGCCTTCAAATATCTTCTGCATCAGCAAAATGAAGGAATCCCCCTGAACATTTTAATTGAAGACGTCAGTGTACCATTTTGAATGGATTGATCTAATGATCCGAGTCAAAGCAGCTTGACTCAAGAAGTTATCACTTTGTGTAGGCATATTAAAACTTATTAGCAGTTTTTATCCTAAGGTCCTTATGGAGGTTCCACATTTTTTATCATTCCAGTGCCCCATAGCTTTCAAGCTGCCAAAAATAAGTTTCAAATTTACATGATGGCTTTTTTCATACAGTATTTTAAAATGTGAAAGAGAATTAATGAAGTCCTTTTAGTTTTTAAATGTGTAAATGCTTATCGCAAGTCCATATCCTATTTAGTTTAAGATTCTGTGTTCTAAAGTTACCCATCAGATGCATATAGGAGAATGATGGCTCTCTTCCATGGTTACAGTATAGCAGGTAGTATTTGAAGGATGCTGCCAATCATTGAAGAATGGTAAGAGAAGAAGCCAGGTTTTTCATGATTTTTTTTAATCTAGTCCTTTTTAAATCTGTCCAAACTGGACTAACTCAATTTTGACAGTAGAAAATTCCACAGATCCACAGATTAACCATAGAAACAAATAGCAAAAGCAATAGCATTTACAGTGCTTTACAGCTCTCTTTAAGTGGTTTAGAGAGTCAGCATATTGGCCCCAACAATCTGTGTCCTCATTTTACCCACCTTGGAAGGATAAATGGCTGAGACAACCTTGAGCCCGGTGATATTCGAACTATCAAATTGCAGTCAGCTGGCAGTCAGCAGAAGTAACCTGCAGTACTGCATTCTAACCACTGTGCCACCACAGCTCAAATAATAAAAAGAAAAACCTTTCAACTATATCTGGAAACACATTTCTGGACTGTAAATAGCAGGATATTCATTGGGTAGTAGCAGTGAATTAGTTCTGACTATATCCCTTGCAGTTGTAACCATTTTGAGTGGTTGCCTGGAATTCTGTAGCCCAGATATGCGGTGCCTACTTCCCCAATAATCACTACCTATGATGTCTCCCTTGGATGACTCCTCAGATTCTTCCTCAGAGGTCGGCTCAAGGGAGGATGAGCTAATTTCTGGCATGTCAGGAACTGGTATAATTAATGACTCTGAACAGCTGGTCCAAAGAGATTTACAGGGAGCTTCAGCTGGGGACAGATTGCAGGGGTGGATGGTCAGTGAAGAAGAGGAGCTACCTTCCACAGTGGATCCAAGAGCATGCAGGGCAGAGATAAGACAAGAGCAACAGAGATCTGCCAAATTACTCAGGATAAGGCCCAGTCTGCCTTGATGGGCTACACTGGAATGCTATTTATCACAGAAGGCAGAGGGAAGCATTGCTGGGAACAACGTGTTTGGTTTCTGACTGTGTGTGTTTGTTCCTTGTGCTTCCTACTAGAATTTGGAGACTCTGAAGTTCTCTTGCCAATTGAGCTCTTGTGGATATATTTCAGTTTGGCCTAGTGGATTAAGTTTGTTTGGTGGATTTATTTGTTGAAGTACTATCCCTTGTTTTATTGATTATTGGTCATTGCTATGTAGACTAGCCTTGGCCTGCTGGTGGCTGGGTTTATTTAGGACATTCTGAGGCTAGATGAAGGGAATTCCTGGGGAACATTAATAAACTCTCTAAACCATACTTATCTCTGGATGTGAGTGAGTGGGGCAGCACACCCATTGGACTTCATCTTCTTAAAGAAAGTGGCTGAGTCAACAAGGTTTTTACCGATGTATAGGATGTGACTCTCTTAGGAAAGGAAATTAAATCAAAAGTTGCAAATAAAAATTATCCATCTGGTTGTATGGATAGATTAATCCAGATCAAGGCCATAGCAAGAGAAAAAGTGCTAAATCCCTCTACTCCCCATGCTAGCTTCCCAATGTGAATTCTATTATCTTGCTTTAGGTAAAGCATAAACAAACAAACCAGAATATTTATGTAGAAGCTTTGTCTCTAAAAGTATGGATAGTTTAGTTTTCACATGGCCTAAGCATTCTAAGGTCATTATGGTACATAATAGCTTTTGTCATGGCCCTTATTCTTGCTGACAACTTGGAATCTGACTCAACTATAGCTAGGAGTACAGACTGGAAGGATTCGATCCATATATTCTCGACCATGCCTTGTGTATGAAATTATGTTTATATAAAGCACCAAACAGAACAAACAAAGAGTACAGTCACCATGTGCCCTACTGCTCAACTATAGAACTGTAACAGGAAAAGGAAAATCTAGTTAGAACAAAAGAGCTATGCTTAGGGGTTCTGCTATGGCAGAGGAGAGCTTTTTTAAGAAGTATGCACATAATCCATTGGGACCAATAGATAGGGATGGTTTTAGGTTTCGTAGTGCCTTTTCTACATTATCTTCTGTAAAGTCAATATGTAGTAGATCATTGCAGTTAGTTGTGGTACGATTAGGAAATGTGGAGCATGAGCTTTTGCTGTTTACAAAGACTGAACTGAAGAATGTGTTGAAGAGATCGGTCTTAAAAGCTTCGTCACTGCAGTCTTTCTCATTTGGTCCCTTTAGAGGTGGGATGGTTCTTGAGTCTTTAAGTTTGGAGTTTATAAAATTGTAGAAGGAGAGGGTAGATTTTGTACGTAGGAGGTTTTCCTTCTGCTTGCAGTAATAATTTGTGCATTCTGCCTTTATCTGTCGGCATAAGGTGTTGTATCGGTTTTTAAAGTTTGCTATGTAGCTAGCTTTGTTTTTACGCCATAGTGGGTTTTTTTTAATTGAAGTTTCCTTATTGTTATGGATAATTTGTTTTTGTTTTGTTTTTAAGGTTAACTAATGGTACATATAGTTTAATGACTCTTTCAAGTTCAAGTAAGAATGCATTATAATAGTCTTCTGTAGTATTACAGTTAGAGAACAGAAAGTGCCAATCAAGAGATGATAGGTCAGCATCTATGAGATCATAGTTGGCTTTTTTGAAATTGTATTTCGGAAATCCATCATTATGATCTTCTTTGTGAGGGCGTAAATTGAGACAAAAGTCAATCATACTGTGGTCGCTGTTTGAAAAGGGTTCTTGTATTTGTAGGCCATAAATTGAGTTTGAGCCGTTGCAGAAGATGAGGTCAGGGCAGTTGTTGAGTCTAGTGTTGTTTGTTATTAATTGATCCAGTCCCAGTGTGATAACAGCATTGTACAGGATTGCATGTATGGATTCGGATGTACATTCATTTAGGGTCCAGTTTATAAGAGGTAGATTGAGGTCACCAAGGAAAATAAGAGGGCATGGACAAGAGGTAGCCCACATCAGCAGTGAAGTTAGTTTGTTTGCATGAACTATGTCATAATCAGGGGCTCTGTGGCATAGTAAGAAGCGGATAGTGGTATTTAATGACAGTTCACAAATGATGGTCTCTGGAAGAGTAAGCTCCTGTGTAATTAGAATCTTTTTTAGATTTAGGGATTTTTTTTATAGAAGATAGCACCTCCACCTCCGCTACAGATTTCGTGATCTGACCGATAAACTGATATTCTCTGACTGTGATAATGGAGTCTGGAAAAGATGCATTCAACCACGTCTCACAGACAAATATAATATCGAACATGGCTGTGCTTAGTAAGGTGAGGAATTCATGCATTTTGTTTGTGAGGCTTCTTGCGTTGAGTAGTTTGCATTTTAGATATGTAGTAGTGGATCTGGAGGAAGTAAGGGGCGTGCATGCCTAATGTTGGATGTTGGGGTGATGGTTATTGGGATGTAAGTTGAAAGTCTTGCTTTTGATACATTCTGTGTGGTAGTCAATGTATAGGTTAGTATTTCCTTGTTCTTGTAGTCTTTTGAGTTCAGAGCATAGCTCACAGGACTGTACACGTTGCTGTAAGGTTAGGTCAGGATAAGAACGGAGATTCTTATGGTTGATATTGCACTTGGCAAGTGAGTTTATAGTGTAAATGAATTTTGGTTTGCTTAATTCATTTTTGCAAACAACCCTGAAGAAGCATGGGGCCAATGAGCCATCACTGTTTTTGAACTCTGGGCCGATGTGGGAAATGTCGAGTATTTCATCAGGGGACATGCTTCATGCTTGATAGCCACTGATGATGTTGCAGACATTTGTGATGTCATCATTGTCATTGTTGTCTTCTAGACCAAATAAAATGGCATTGAGATGTTTCCGTTCACACTCGATGGCTTCTTTGATGAGGATTGGGATATCATTATTTGTAGGATTTGTGATTTTTTGTGGATTGGGTTGTGGTTGCAGTTGTTGGGTAAAGATGTGGTTTATAGTATCCAGGGATTCTACTATGGTGTCAAGGGATGATATTCGTGTTTCTATAGTATCAACTCTTTCGAACAGGGCAATATATTTGTCCAGTTTGGGTCTGCACAGTGGACAGAAGTATGGAAACACATGGTTGGATGATTCTAGGAATTGAGCCATTTGCTTGGGTAATCCCAAGCAGCCATGGTGAACATAGTTGTCAGATAGGGAACATTTGATGGAATTTTCATTCGCCTTTAAAGTTTCTTTACATATAAGGCATGTGCAGGAGTCTTGTGGGTCATTGGTAGGGATTACTTTTGCTTGGGCTTGTGGTTTGGCATTGGATTTTTTCCTGGCATGGTGAGTTTGTTGAGATGGTTCTTTGATTAAATTGTTCAATCAAACAAGATCAATAACAATACAGTGACGGTGGCCCAGGTAACATTATATCATTCAAAATCAGTTCCTTACCGAACCTATGGTCCTTAGCTACAGTCATCCCTATCTTCAAAAAAGGTGACCCCAGCCTGGTTGAAAACTACAGACCAATCTCACTGTATTGTGTCATGTGCAAAGTCATGGAATCAATCATTAACCAATTCATCACCCTCCACTTAGAGTCAAACAACCTACTCTCCTAAAAACAATTTCGTTTCAGGAAAAAAATGTCCTGCAACCTACAACTCCTACACTGCAAAAATATGTGGACTACTCTACTCAACCAGGGCAAAGCAATAGACGCAATTTACATAGACTTCTGCAAAGCCTTTGATTCAGTGGTACATGACAAACTGCTGTTAAAACTAAACTCTTATGGCATTTCCGGATCCCTTCATAAGTGGATTACTGGATTCCTGTCAAACAGGCAACAAATAGTAAAAATAGGGAGGGCTATATCAAACCCTGCTTCAGTCAACAGTGGTGTCCCCCGAGGCAGCGTTTTAGGACCCACACTCTTTATACTCTATATATACCATAGATCCAATCTTGTAAACACTGCCATCTACTGGCTAAATACTACTGTAATTATTGCATAAAAATACATCCCAGCAATGAATTCCAACTCTTTATGCACCAAGTTATTGTGTACCCCAAATTCTCATTTTCTACAAGCAATGCCCTTTTTATATGTTAGATTTTGTATCACGTCTTTTTTACAGGAGCTCAAAGTAATGCACGTGGTTTTCCTTTCTCTTATTTTTCTTAATGACAACCCTGTGAAGTAGGTTGGGCTAAAATAAAATGACTGGTCCAGCTACTCATCAAACTTCCATGGTTCAGGATGGACCATTGCTGGTCCAATATGTTAACCACAACCTCACAGAGGGTTGACATCAGGAGATACAGGAACAGATAGGATTTTGTCATTGAGGCACAACAGTCTGTAATAAATTATATACTGGATGTTTAATTGGGGTATCTGTATGTAGAAAATAATATGTATGATTTGTAAGACTGCTTTTAAAGCAGAAGGTCATGGTTTCACTCCAGACAAACTAATTACCATAGCTTTAGTTCTTTAGTTCAAACAAAGATTGGACTAAGAATATTTAAAAGGATTACAGCAAGAATGAAGAGTTACATTTTGGTGATCCTAGATGCTCTTGTTGAATATAAACAGAAAAGTGTGTTATGCTTTTATAAACAAAAGTAATTTGTAAGGTGGGAAAGTTATCCATAATGCTCCTGGGAATTATGAAGTACAAGATTTGGCAGTCATTGTATTTGGTTAAAAGATTTTAAACTATTGTTAACAAATACACCACAATTTGATATCCTTTTGTGATCATAAGGAGAAGTGTTCTTTTATTTGCATAGTTTAAAACTGCAATTCTGTGTGTGCAGAAAACTTTTGAAATCAATTTTCAATTTATAGTACACAAATTGCAAGATACTTCACATTTGCTTTTATACCATCTGTTCTTTTCAAGGATAATTTTAAGTGGATCTCACTTGCATCTGCTTTTGCTTTATAAAGGGACTATAAACACTGTTCCCACTCAGTATAGTTGGAATTAAAGCAAATAAATAGACATTTGTAAAGTAATTGCCCCATATTCATGGTGAAATATTTGGTTTATTGACTTACTACTCCATACTGTGTTACTGAACAGGATGTAAATACTCGGTTTCCTGATAATTAGAAATTGTAATCAGTGGATGATGCTCATCTTTCTGGAGTTCTGATAATTAAAACTTCTAATCAGTGGATGGTGCTTATCTTTCTGGAGTTCTATTTTGAATGTTTGATTTAATGATTGACATACATATCTATGAATCATATGTTGTACACCGGTGAAAATGGGTTATCAATTTATGATTGTTTCATTATTTTCATCCTTAGCTCATAGTTACAGATTTGGATCTATTATATATGTCAGTTTGGTGTAGTGGTTAAGGCATCAGTCTAGAAACTGGGAGATTGAGTTGTAGTCCTGCCTTGGGCACAAAGCTAGGTGGGTGACTTTGAACCAGTCACTTTCCTCTCAGCCTCAGGAAGGAGGCAATGGATTCATTTTCATCACCCATTCAGACAAAAATTCTGATTATTGTCTTAAGGGCACCATAAAAGGCTGTAGGATTTACTACGAGGATAATATAGGTGAGGTTATCTTGAAGATGCATGATGCCTCCTCCAATTTGGATTCCAGACTTCTTCCTACCACTACTTTTCTATATAATCTCTGGGGGGGTTTCAAGTCTTCCTCTGTCTCCTTCCCCATAATTATACTTCCATTTGGTCTGTCTCCTGGCCAAAAACTTCACAGAACAGTTTTCATCTGCATCTTGCCTTGAAGCATTTTCTTAAATCTATTGGTAGTGCCTCCTCTCCCTGGGAGAAATATTCATGATACAAGTTAGTTTCTCCAATCCACATTAGCACACTCTAATTTATGCATATGCAAACCAAAAATATATGCTATTATTTCTATTATTCGGTGTCAATTAAATGAGCAACAGAACAACATTTGAGGTGATAGTACCTGCAAAATATCTGATAATTTGACTGTGCAAGTGTATATTACTTGCATTTTGCTGTGAAATCAACAAGCAATGTTCACCACAACATCCAAAAATTTATATAGCACATATTTCTAATGAAGTGTCCTCTAGATGCCATGTATTATGTCTCTGAGTATTCCCAGTTATCGTAAGAACTAAAGGATGCCAGTGTGGAGAAGAATGCACAACTTGCTTCTGTCCTATTATTATTATTAATCTAAGACCATGAGCTTGAAAATGTCTTTGGGGATGTGAATGATAGAGTTATTGAATTCAAATTGTTTAGGGTGAAACTAAGTTTTTCTGGACAGCGACAACTATATTTGGTCATGGATTCCAATAAAGAAAGTGGAAGAATCAGTCCCTGCCACTAACAGTATGCTTTGACGGGGTTCCAGGGACCCATTACAGAATTTACTTTCTCATGATTTAAAATTTCTCCCTTCTTATATGCCTTTGCCAAAACAGCTATTCTTCCCACTGGCCCGAAGTCATTTCTGCCCTTGCAGATTGTTGCCTAGAAGTGCCACAAATTGCAAATGCTATAATTTTCAGTCATAAAGCATGAACTGAAGGATCATCAAATCAAATAGAATGCAAGAATTCACAGCCTCCATGGTGATCATAGGCTTGTCCCAAGTGATCGCAGTTTTGTAGTTGTCGGTAGTCATGTTAGAAGTTGTCTTTACTTTGGAGCAATTGTTTGTACATCTAGATTTGGAAGTTATTACTATTCTCCCTTTGTCATGATCTGGTCACTGTCTGATCACCGTCCAGAAAAAGTTGAAGATTGAGCTATTCTGTATTTGAGTCATGAGGCTGAATGGGTGAATAATGTACTGTATGTGTTATATCTTTTAGGTTATTTGTATTGTTTTATTATTGTCTCCATTTTATTTGTGAGCTACTGAAGCCTGATTAGAATGTACCAGGGTAAAAATCCAATCAATTAATGCATCAATTAGTTTCTGCCTCTGAAGAAGTTTCTCTGTAATTTTGTGTGTGTGTGTGTGTGTGTGTGTGTGTGTGTGTGTGTGTGTGTGTGTGATAGAAAGACACACATAAAACATTCTACATGCTTTTTAAAGTGACCAATGCATTCCTTGGCTGAAAAGAATTTCAGCCAAGAATGAATAAAATTCTCATTCAGTTTCATCAAATTGGATACTGATTTCGTTATTCTCTGGGAAGAAAAGTAGATGCTTATAATAGTCGAACAATCAGCTTGGGCTCCTCAAAACACACAGTGCTGCATAATAACATGTGATAAGTTCCTAATAATGGATGCAAATGATTCATTCAGTCAGTCCTTTTTTTCGTGACCTGTGGCATATTTAAAGCTCAGTGCACAAGCTGTAGGATGATTCTGTTGCCATCCTTGTTCTAAAAAATGACAGAGAGGAACTTGAAAATGCAACAGAACTTTAGAAACTTCCATTTTAAATGTTTTTATTGTTATGTAACCAAAGTCATGAAAATTAGGTAACCATTCTTTTTGCATACACAAACTCCACACACATGCATGCTTTGCTTTCTCACACAAATACAGAGATGCATTTGCTGGCTGTATCAGCACAATCTATTGTATTTAGTTAGATTCACTGATCTATTCACGCAGAAATGGGCATTTTGTTTTACAAGGTCTCATCAATAATAACCAAAGAACATTATTATATTTTAAATGTATGTTCATTACAGTTAAAAATTCCTTTGTAATACCAGTAGTAAAGTCAACTTTTAGTTCCATTTGCATGTTCTAAAATGTAGTCATCAAACTCCTTTGTTTGTACACAAAATCCAATGTATAGTCATTCACGAGTAATTGTGCCATCTGACAGATATTAAGATGAAAGAATAAAGATGGTCCATTATTTGTGGTGTTTGACCAAATGAATGAAGTACCCAGAATAGATACATTACATATTATGCCTGTCACAGATTAAGAGATTCCTAACAGTGTACAAGAGGGACGCGGTGGTTCAGTAGCTAAGACACTGAGCTTGTCAATCAGAAAGGTCAGTAGTTCGGTGGTTCAAATACCGAGCACCATGTAATGGAGTGAGCTTCCATTACTTGTCCCAGCTTCTGCTAACCTAGCATGTATAAATCCAAGGAGAAAAATAAGGGACCATTTTGATGGGAAGGTAACAGCATTTTCATGCGCCTTTGGCATTTAGTCATGCTGGCCACATGACCACGGAGACGTCTTTGGACAGCACTGGCTCTTTGGCTTTGTAACGGAGATGAGCACCGCCCCCTAGAGCTGGAAATGACTAGCACATATGTGCGAGGGGAACCTTTACCTTTAACAGTGTACAATTCAGATAACATGGAGGGTACAAGAAGCAATTATAAATATATTTATAGATAATTGAAAACCAATTCTCCTGCTTCCATACCTTTCCCACTAGGGAAACAAGTACTACTTGCTCTCCTTTCTGAGAGAAGATCTCTGAAGATATGTATTTTCCATTGAGGGAACTTTAATGTGAGCACACCCATTTGATTTCCCCTTGTAGCTGACATGTTCCAACCATTGGTAGCTTAGTAAAAACTGAAGAAAACAAATGTTATCATTTTGACTAGCCCCTAGATATAGAAGGGGACACTGGAAGAAGTCTTGTCAATTTTATATGAGGAAGGAGGGACGATATCATTCTTTTATAGTTCCATTATTGAACTTGTAAAAAGAAAAGAAGAAAAAAAAACCCAGCCTTCCACCATTTTACCAGTAACTTGTTAAAAGAAAAAAAAATCTCTTTCATCAGTCAAAGTAATCCAGAAAAGAAGCACCACCACCAGTTGTACTAATTTTATCTTTATTGTTAGATTATAATAACAAACTTTTGCAGAACAAGATATTTCTTCTTTTCAATATATATATATATATATATATATATATATATATATATATAAAGGATTGATATCTGAAATGTGATTCATACCATTACCTTTTTCTATGGGCTGAGGTATGTTGGTGGCCCAGTCTATGGCTTTCCCTCCTATCTCCCAAGGTCATTCCCATTCATCATTAAGAAACACAACACTAAAAAGTATAGATATGCCTGAAGAAATCATAGGCTATTGCTTCAAATCATGACCAAACTAGTTGCTTACCTCTCAAAGTATTCTGATCAGTCTGGGCTTTTTAGCTAAGATATTCTCCATTATTAGATATCTGGAGATTTTAAACTAGAAATATCAAAGATGGGATATCAAATATCAAACATGGGACATCATTTGATATCAGTTATGAGACATGGGATCTTCCACACAGAAAGCCTCTGAATTATAGCTATTCCTGAAATAATTTTATTCAACATTCTTTGTATCCTGATGTTATAATGTGGAATAAAGATCTGATAATACTTGATAAGAACAAGTTAAGTATTATTCTGTCACTATATTTGTTATGCTTATGTTTTCATTTAGGAAAATAATGAGATTGATGGCATAATACAGGCCATAATCTTTGCTTAATAAATTAAATCTGAACTGTAAAAAAGACATGCTGAATTGGCAAAACTTCAAAGAATAGGGGATAGGTCAAATATGAGAGAGATGAATAAGAACTGAGAAAAAGTTTTGAATATGGAATGATTTGGCATTCCAATGAAATGATAAGACTAATCCACTATTTCTTCCATTTTTCTCCATTTTTCAAGAAGGCTTCTAATTTCTAACAGATGCTTACAAAAGCAGCATATGAATATCTCACTCACAGATTTTAACAGAAATGCACAAAAATGCATTGAAATAATGAATTTCAATGGAAATAAGCCACATTGATCATTCAGGAGATCAATGTAACACCACCCAGAATGTATGTAAAAACAGAATAATTTCTACTACTCAAGGAAGGAAGCAATTACATGTAAACCTTGTATGTGGGAGTATGGCATAACTATTATGTATAATTATATCTTTTTCTCTGAATGATTAAGGGGAAATGGGCTGTATTTATCATTCTAAATGGCAATAAGATGTCAACCAGACCTTTCAGAAACAGAGGCATTGTTATATTATAAAAGTTGGAAAGAGGATAAGATGGAATGAAAGTGTAAAGTAAAATCAACTGTAATTGTATTGATTTGATACATTTAGCTGTTAAGAGGAATTCATAATCAAATGATTTTCCTATTCTTTCCTGAAGGTCTTGCCCTGAGCCAAGTGGAAAAAGTTAAATAAAGTCTTGGTACACCTGAAAAGTGTAAGATTATCTCTTCCTTGGCTTAATGAGCCAAGGTGAGGTGATATTTTTTATTAACATATTGATAACTTATCTATAATTGAAGCTGGGAGGATTGTGAGTAAATGTGGGTTGCACATTATACATGCAATCAGTATAATTAAGTGCAGTGGGGAAAAGTATTCAGATCAGGTATGTTGGTATCTGAAGACTCATCATCAAAGTTCCAGGCCTTTACATGTGTGTTTGACATCTACAAAAATGTAGAAAAGAGTTGGGGCTTAAAATCTCACTACTGCAGCTATCACATTGCCTGTTTTGCCACCACTGCAGATGTCACTGGGTGAATGGATTATTTTTGTAATTTATAGAAATTAGATGTAGATTGTCATAAATGTTTCATAAATGACTAAAGAGTTCAGTATATATTGTGATTTGAAGCATACAATTAAATTGCACATTTTTATTTACTTATATGTATTTAAATATCACTTTGTCAAATTTATACCCATATTTTTATTGCTTTTTAACAATTCCAAAGGTAGAATTATGAAACTATATATACCATGCTATATTTAAATAGATACTAAAATACTGTTTGAGAATGTAAAAGAATATGTTGGCTTTAGCTCTGAAAACTGAAATAGTTAACCTAGGACTTGTATAATACAGAAATATTATTATGTTCTTTTTTCATTTTATTCCAATTATTGTACTTTAAACAAAAAGACAAAGAAACTGACTGTCAACCAAACAATGGCTTGTCAATTAAACATGCTTTGTGGATTCATACCAGATTGAGCAGCTACCTGTATAGGCCTTTCATTCTAGAAGCTGTATTGTGTTTAGTAAAGCCTGACTGAACTCTTTGAGAATTTAAATGCTTTGGTCCTTTTAATATTCATAGAAGTCAGATCAGCTGCCAATGTTAAGGGGGAACATTAGAAGGGAAGGAAAGATGATGACATGGAGATGTACATACAGAAGCTGAATATGGTTTGTTAAAAATGTGTGGCCTGAACAAAAATATTTGATCATATAAGAAGCAAATAAGATATTACACTTGCATTTTTTATCATAGATTCATATTTAAGAAAGAATAATAGAAAGAAGGGTTTTACCCAGCTTGAATTTGTGAACATTTTTTAATTAAAAAAATGCTGTTCTGCTTATAATAGATTACAAAGATGGATGAACTTGTAGTGCAACTTTTTATCCCTGTTTTATGTTTTATTCCACGCTTTCTGTCTTACCTTATTTGCTGTTGTGGTATTTTGGATGTTTACATAATCAGCTGTCCAGTGATAGGATTCAATTTTTTTTACCACTGGTTCTGTGGGTGTGGCTTGTTGGGCATGGCATGGCTTGTTGGGTGTGGCAGGGGAATGATACTGTAAAATCTCCATTCCCATCCCACTCTTTGGGGAAGGTTATTGCCAGTTCTCTGAACTACTCAAAATTTATGCTACTGGTTCTCCAGAATTGGTCAGAACCTGCTGAATACCACCTCTCTACCTGTCCTATGTTTAGTGTGTAGAAATTCCAGTTTATACCAAGAACTCACAATTCAATCATGTACTGGAAGTTACATGTAACTGTCATGTTCCTATCGCTAGTTCTCTTTTAAATGAGTTTGTATTGTATTGAATCAGAAATAGATCTACGTAATGAATTCTTTTTTTTAAAACAAATTTTATTGATTTTTTAAAGACAAACAAAACATAGGACATAAAAACATAAAACCTCCTTTCTAAAAATTACTTATAAGTTTTAACAAGGCAAATAAAACATTATTTTTTAAGACATAGTTCCACATTATCACATTTCCATTTAAGCACATATATATCTTTTCCAAATTTCTCATTGTTTCTCCCTTCACTTTTATTCAATTATATTTCTTTCTATCAAGGTTTTATTAATTCTCAATCAAACATAAACACACAAAATACAAAACATAGAACAAGACATAAAAAGATAAAACCTCCTTAATTATCATTTGTACATGTCTTTTCCAAATTTCTCACCCTTTAGTTTTATTGGTCCAAGGTTTTATTAACGCTCAATCAAACATAGCTAACCAAAACACAAAACATAAAACATAAAACTTCTTTTGAAAAGTGGCTTAGCCCCGGGTTACATCTTTTTTTACAGACCTAAATCAAATTCATGCTCGCCTTATATACCATTCATATCTTATTAACCATTCTATATTTTCTATATAACTTCTCCCTTCTTTTCACTCTCTTAATTATATTTTGTTTATTTCATCTTGTTTTAAAATCATTATGCTTGTATCTTTTGTCAGTTCTTTTCCAATTGTCTATTTATCTCTTCTCTTTAACAAAAAATTTCCCCTGTAATCACTTTTAAAGTGTGACGCCTTTCTATCTTTTCCCTAAATTAACACTTAAAATAATACATAATTTCCATCCTGATTCTGCTTAGTACATTCTACATGTTGCATTTTAAAATAAAAGAATAATAAATTTATAATATAATTAAGTATATAATTTCCATTCTAGTTATAATTCTAATTAATACATTGTTTTAAAATAAGAAAATGAAATAGTAAATTTATAATAACATTAAGACAATAACAAATTAAACTATAACTAAACATTAATCATTTTATAAATTCTCTTTAATATTTTATTGAATATTGAGATCTATCATTATTAAACATTTTAATATTTTAATATTTTGTTAAATCTTATAATATTCCAATAGACTATTTCAAATGCAAATACTACAATACTATCTTATGTACTCTTGCAGAATCTTTCTTTAATTATATTCTATCCTTTATCCTTTATCCCTAAAAAAAATCTGCTTTTTGGCATCTTGTTTCAGACCATGGCTTTTTTCCCCTTTTTCCCTCCCTTTCTTCTCCAGTCTGGTCTTTTTGCCCCCCCCTCTCCTAACCTCCGCCTTTTTAACTTCCCCTCTCTGTTGTATTTCTCTTTTCAGTTGCTTTCTAACATTGTACCTTTTTTTCACCTTATTTTTCTTTTTCTTGGTTGTTTTATTGAATCTTAAATTCTCATTTTTCCTTCTTCTCTTCCTATTTTCTTTCTTAATTGAACTTTTTTGTCCATTAAAAATGGCTTCTTCCTTTTCTTCTTCTTCTTCTCCTTCTCCTTCTTCCTCAAGTATTTGCTGGTATGTAGAAACCGCCATTTCTAAAAAGTGGAAGACAGCTCCCAAAGAATCCTTGCCTTTTTGTTCTCTTTCTTTTAATTTTTCATATTCCATTTTTAATTCATCCACAGATAGTGCCATTGTAAATTTTTAAAAACAACCCAGATGTTTTTAATCTTAAAGTAATTTCCAAATGTCAAAGTTATCAAACAATCCAAACAGACAGAAATTATTTCCTCTTCTTCTCTTTGCAGTTTTTCCTCCTGGGGCAAAATCCCAAATATATTTTAAAGCCGTATTACAGTTAGTTGCTGGTCTTATAATCTTCAAGGCGTCTCCTCCAACAAATTTTTAAAGATTTTTTTTAGTCCTCTCCTTCCCACTTATAACAAAGAGCTTATTTTTACCTTAAAGAAGCAGGTTTTTCTGTGCTCATTTGCTTTCTCCGTAAGGAAGGGGAGTGAACTTTCCTTTCAGCACTTTCGCCACTGTAGCAACTTCTTTTGGAAACAAATGTATCAATCCAAAAGTCAGGTTTCCAGGGTGCTTTAAAAGTAACTTAATGTCCCAGTTCAGCCAAGAAAACTTCTCCTTCTGGTTCTTCCTCCTGCACAGTCTTATCCGGTTGAAGATTCCTTTGTGGCTGCCATTTCTGACAGCCGCTCCACCGCCTCAGGAAAAAGGAGTCTAGCCGGCTGGGGAAAGGGGGTGCGATATCCCCAGACCCCTGCCCAGATCTCCTCTGTCTTCCGCTGCCACTCCGGGGTAGCGACAACCCCAAATCCAGTTGGATCGGGGGTACCTCAGCGGCGAGCGCAGAGAAGCGGATTCCTGCCGCCGCCGAAGCCTTGCAACCGGAAGTCCGATCTACATAATGAATTCTTAAATAACATTATCTTCCCACTCTTTGACATAGCAGCATCATTTAACTGACTAATTGACTAACAGATAATCAGGAACTTTAAAAATGGCACTAAGCCCAAGGTATTTCTAAACTAAATTTACCTTTGGAGTTTGGTCCCAAAGGCTTCCTTTGATATGTTTTGGAACAGTTTAGTCAGTAAGGTAGTGAACATGTGATACATAGCACCAACAGAATACAGATTGTCTTGTAATGGAACCCATCCATCATGGTAATAATTTGCAACAACCATAAAGCAGGTCACCCATATGTTTGACTCAATTTTATGTACTTTTTAGTGGCAATCATTAAGCAAACACCACAGTTATTAAGCAAACTGATGGTTTGCTCTGGACCAGTTTTGCTAAAGTCAGAAGTAAATGCTGTTTTTTGGCAAATCCATTGTAAAATGTGGTCAGGTGACTGTGGGATGCTGCAAATGGCCATAAATGTGTCCCATTTGCCAAGCACCTGAAAATGTGGTAATGTGATTGGGTGGGGAGGGCAACAGTTGGAACTTCAAATCTGAGTCATAAGTATCCCAGTAGAGATCTGTTAGAACTTTGAACAGTGAGTAAGCAACCAGTCATAAGTTGTGGATTACCTGTAAGCAATTGGAGTCTTGATGTTTGCTTCAGGAATGCATAGTTGCAAGTTTCTATGTGCTTACTACAGTATTTTCAATCAAACCCCCACTCTTAAGAGAAAGCATTACCTGAATTACAGATTATAGTTGTATCTTTAATGAAGTTCAAGGTCAATGGACATTGCAGTGTAACTTTACTATTATGTGATCCAATGGAATTCATGCATAAGTATTGAATCCAGGACTTGAACTGTCCCTGGAGTTTAGTAGTAAACATTATCTGCAATAACATCTGGCATCACAGCAGGCATCCAATTATTCTTCCTAATGCTAAGACAATGTTGCTATTTCAATCCATCTTTTAGAACTTATTTGAACTCCACTAAAGAACCTTTCTTTGTGTTCCAGTAGAAGCTTAGGACAAAAGGCATTTCTTATTTATGATGCTGGAAAATAGTTATAAGTATGCAAATTTAGTTGCAGGTGTCAAAGTATATCACTGCTTGATTTTTGCTGCTGAATGGTTTTGGCATCATAAATGCTGTTTGAGAGCATTAAAATTGACTAAACTGGGCTAGAATGTCATTTGGGCATGCAACAAAGGCTGGAAAAATATGACTGGGAATTTTTATTGCTGCTTAGAGAGAGTGCAAGAGAGTGGCGTTTTTCAAATGTGAACTTAATCTTTGACAGAAAGTTGTTCAGCAAATATACAAGAAGCAGCAAATCTAATAATGTATAGTCAAAATCAACCGAGTGATTCTGAGCAATTGGAAATTTGTTCTGAAGTGTTGCAGCAATAGATGTTGCTTAAATCAATAGTGATCTTCGACAAGCGCTTTGCTTTACCGACAGTCAGTATGAGACACTGAATACATGAAAGACAGATCAATTCCTTTCTCTAAAATTTATGCTCTTGTAAATTAATCTATATAGTAAGAAGAGGAAGGAAAAAAATGCAAATTTGGGAAAACAAGTGCCTCCCAGTCTTAATAATATATGTACTGACTAGAAGACAGTGACTTCATTTATGAGATCAAAATATGCTCCCTAATGATCTTTTAAGGAAGATTTTTATGCCTTCAAGAATTATGAAGTACCCATACAACTTATTCATGAGTCATATTAAGCCAATAAAAACAGTGATTTATTTGTAATAAATCAAACTCTCTAATTTCTCAGTTAGCCTGAAAATGTGCAATTGTCCTGGATGAATTTGGCTAATCTTGAAACCTAACCAGGTTAGCTCTTGAAGAAGAACTGTGCATTTCAGGACTGTTGTTAGACTGGGAAATTAAAACCATTGTGGAAGAAATTCAATAGTTTCTGTCACATTGCCAAGAAAACTGCATAGATTTTGCCATCGAGAGTGAAGCTTGATTAAGAGCACCTTTGTACTTATAATCTTAATTTAAATATTTTAATCTCAATATCTCTTCAATTTATAAACTCCCCTGTCTAATTTAATACATAGAAATACTTTTTCTGGCTTGATTGATATGAGAACACTTTGACTTCTTACATTGTAAGATGTAGATCATCATTTTTTAAAAATTGTATTTCTCTCTCAGTGATTCTGGAGGGGGATTACTCCTATTTTTTGTATTAGCCAGAGACCCAGCAAAAAAGGGCAATGGGGATTAGACAGAATGCTGTCATATGCTTCTAACTTATTTTTTTATTCTTGGATATGAATCTCTTTAACATCAGTAATGTAAGTTTTCAGTTGGCAAGTTATTAGGCTTCTATGAAGTGAATAGTGTTCTCTTTTTATCCTTTGTGTTAAGTTCTGGTCGAAGAATGGAGGTGAGGCTAGAGTGATTTCTAACAGTTCTTTATTCAATACTAATTGTGAAGCAAACTGAACTCCCTGGCTGACACAGCTCCTTTTATAGGAACCTGATCAACCAAACAACCAGTTAGAGTAGACTATCTAACATCAAACTGCTTTCAAGTGGTGAGTGTATTCTGAGATCAAAGTTTTACTATGTTAAATCGGGTTTACATATTTTGTTCAATTGTTAAACATTACATATAATTCTATTTGTTTTTAAAAAAATAAAACTGAATTTATTATTGCATCCAAGTTTCACAAACATACATATTTGTGCACCCAGTTTTTGAGCAAAGATAGAATAGAATAAAATGAAAGATGGAATAGAATGAAAAGTTAGAAAGATGGATACTTGTGACTCTGTAAATTATAAACTTCCATAAATATTTCACTTCAAAAAAATTCTGTGATGGGTTGGTTTGATATCCATAGTGGCAGCCTGATTTGTCCTGAAATGGGAGATTACTTAACTTTACAGATATCAGATACAGAGATAGAAAGAGAGAGAGATGATGAAAGAGAGACAGAGACAGAGGAGAGACAGAGAGAGAGAGACAGAGAGAGAGAGACACACACAGAGAGAGATGGATAGAGGGATAGACAAACAGAGACAGATGAGATGAGAAAGAGAGAGAGAGAGATGATAAATAGTTGATAGATGCCAAAAGTTACAAAAAGCTCAAAAAGAGAAAAAGAAAAGATGCCAAAAGTTACTAAGTGCCAAAAGTTACTAAGTCCAAGTGTGTAAATTAAATTATCAGATTCCTTTTTATCTTTTTTGCAAGAAAAAAATTGACTTCATAAATAGCATCAATTAAAGAGTTATTACTTAAACAGATAATAGTTGGCAAAATGAATCTAAAAATGGCTGCATTCTTTGTGCAATAACAAAACAAACAAACAAACAAACACACACACACACAAAATAAGAAATGTCTATAAAATAACAATTATAAGGGAGTAAAGATGCATAATTAAACACACGGTGAAATTTGATTTCCGGTAAAAATGCAAATTAATATTTATTAACACAAATTTAGATCCAGAAAGGTCTGTTTAATCAGGGTGAGAGGCAATTTTCATCAGTTGCTCTTTCAAGAATAAATATGCCTGAGAAGATTTAACAATTCATCCATAGAAAGTTGGGGAAAGTGTCATACACCAAATTAGGTACTTGTAACTCATTTTTTTTTAAAAAAGAAACATCCTTTTCCCATTGTCAGTCAGAATACTTTGTAGATTCTGGTACCAAATTTACTCAGAAAAAGATGTCCAGTTTACAGCTGCAGTTTCCCTTTCTCTGTCTCTCAAGTGAGTGAAGGAGTTCACCAAGAATTAGCTAAGAAGGAAACTATTATTACACACAGACCAGGTTTTTGCACTGTAATTTATTTACAGTTGTTGTGGTTTGCCAGCAGCAGGCGCGGACTTGCTGAGGTCTTGGAGAGCGAGGACTCAGATGAGGGTCTGCATGTGATGCAGGGATGGGGCCAGGACCATCAGGGAGTGGAATGTTGCTTTCAGAGATTGTGGAGGCTTGCAGCAGTGATGAAGAGGTCTCCGAGGAGCCTGTGCCCAGTGCACATGCACGCAGGGCTGCTCAAAGGAAAGAGCAGCTGCAGCAGCATGTGTGACTCGGGAGTAAGGCTGCAAGGTAATGGCCCCTCCCTTAAGAGATAAAAGCCAGCTGAGAAACTGGAGTTCTTTGCAGAAAGCAAAGAAGTTTTTACACTCAAGCCTTGTAGACATTCAGAGTATCTTGGTTGGTGTTTGGAAATTCTTTGTGTTTGAAATATTTCTTAGTAACTTTATCTAGTATTCTTGGCAGCTTTGTACAACCTTTTAACCGTGAAGGAAGGAACGGAATTTGTAAAGAATCATTAAAAGGTTTTGCTGTTATCTCTGCATTAATCAGAGTTGACTTTTTAACAGAGATGAACAGATCAGTATTAATCCAATTTATTTTACTGAACATGTTACAGTATTTCTGCTGGAGGATTTTAATGGATTCTTAAAAACAAAACATGCATACATTTTGCAGTAACTTTAGACTTAAAGCACAAATCTTCTTACAGTTCTTATTTATGTCCATTTCCTCAATGTACGTTTTACTTGAATTTCTCTCATGTTGCTTTTAAATATACACTTAGGTGGTGTAATTGATCTTTTTGCATATTTACTCATTTTTGTAGCAACTTTCAATAATATGCTTCCTTGTTCAGTAATACCATTAACTTTCAGATATGCCCATGTGTCCTTAGAGTATGTTTCATGTTATGCCCAGTCTATCTTGAGAGAACATATTAATTTGCTTATGTAGAAAGAGGGGCTTATGGATGGGGAAATCAAAAATTAATGATGGCAGCTACAGCCACATGACTGAAGTCTCCCCCACTTTTGTATGTGAGGTTCATGTTATATACATAAATGTTGGTATCTATTTGTGCACTATCCAGACCTGCTCTCTGAGGGAAACAGGCAGTCTCTAAATATGATAAAAGGGTAGGTGATTTGATTGTGCAGTGACTATGATCCCCTTGACTATTTCGATCTCTCTGTGACGTTCCACTTGGACATCTGTTTTCTGGTCTTCTTTCTCAAATTTTTACAAGAACCGCAGGATTAAGAAGGAGATGTTCTTTATGTTCTTGAGTGTTGTCTTCTTATATTAAGGTGTAGAGAACCTTATTAGAGAAAAGTAAAGTCCTACACTTAGGCAAGAAAAACCAAAAGTACACATATAGACTGGGTGAAACCAGGCTCAAGAGCAGTAACGGTGACATTAGCCAAAAAAGCTAATGCAATCCTAAATTGTATTAACAGAGGGATACAATCAAGATCAAGGGAAGTACTAATACCACTCTATAAAGCCTTAGTAAGACCACACCTAGAGTACTGCATCCAGTTTTGTTCACCACATTATAAAAAAAATGTTGAGACTCTAGAAAAAGTACAGAGAAGAGCAACCAGGATGATTAGGGGACTGGAGGCTAAGACATACAACGAACGGTTGCAGGAACTGGGCTTGGTTAGTTTAGTAAAGAGAAGGACCAGGGGAGACATGATAGCGGTTTTCCAATATTTGAGGGGCTTCCACAGGGAGGAAGGGGTCAAGCTATTTTCTAAAGCACCTGTAGGCCAGACAAGGAATAATGGATGGAAACTGAACAAGGAAAGATTTAACCTGGAAACAAGGAGAAACTTTCTGACAGTGAGAACAATCAACCAATGGAACAGCTTGCCCTCAGAAGTTGTGGGAGCACCATCACTTGAGACTTTCAAGAAGAGATTGGACTGCCATTTGTCAGAAATGGTGTAGGGTCTCCCGTTTGGGCAGGGGGTTGGACTAGATGACCTACAAGGTCCCTTCCAACTCTGATTATCTGTATAAAGCCTTCCAGCCACAGGTACAGAAAAACAGTCCAGTGGAGCAGACCATGCTGAACATCATGCCGCTGGTCATACTCAGACAGACATCTATTCCACAGACCACATATTTGGGGTGCAGCTTGCATGATACAGTGGAACGTGTCATTTCAAGGGATTCAAAATGTTTTCCTCTTGAGTGAAAAGGTTCTGACTGCTATTCCAAATAGTTAGTCTTCTGAGACATTGTAATGGAGTTAGCGCAGCATGCTGATATAAATTTTTCATATTAAACAAAGAACCCAGCAGTTCAGAAACTATCACAATGCTTTAAAGTTAACTAAAGAGACGGGGTGGGAGGTGGGGGTGAGATGAGTCTGAGAACAGGTGGCATAGAAAAATAAATGCTTCTTTTATTGCTTCCTCTAATTTGCTCTCCTTCTTCCCTGGGAATTCAGTCAATTATTTCCCATTTTCTTAATTTTAGTTTAAGAATTGGAATGGCTTGCAAACTGCTTTCATTTGCACTTATTTGCCTATTGGTACAATAGTAGACCCAATCTAGAATTGCTCTAAGGAGTTGGCAAGTAAAATAACATGGAAAAATTTATATTAGGCCAAACTTTCATCCCCCTTTGTTTCAGAGATTCATATATGATGGGAATCAAAATGTTCTATACAAAATCTTAGGAAGAAGAGAATTTGGAAATTCGTCTAGAAAGAATTTTTGCTAATTAGAGAATTTTCTCTAATTTTGAAAGGATATGAAAATTTTTAAAAATGCATTTAACATGCAATGGAATAAAAACAATTTGACATATTAACTGTTGTTTGACATAAAGCTGGCTAATATTAAGAATAGATGTGAAAAGTTCTGATTGTTCTACAAAGAAATACGTTATAGAGCCATTTAGATAAAATAGACTTTTTAAGCAGCATAATTTTAATAAGATCCTCTCAAATAATATATAAGCTTTTAAGTTTTCCTAAGTATACATTTAGTTAAGTGTTATCACTCCAGTGAGGCTTCAATGCAATTGAAAATCCTGGAGATCAGTTTTAAACCATTCATCAAAGCTGGCTGTTCCCAGCTGTAGAAAATCACCCTCTGCCTTGTGATGAATGACAGGGTTAGTATCAGAGGTAGAGATGGCTCATACATTCGCATTCTTTCTTCCAGGATATTCCTGGCATAGAAAATTAAAAGTCTTACCAAGAGTTTTAGGGCAGACAACAAACCAAATAATTCATCACCTCTACAAATAGGTCCAGGGTTAGGGTTAAGTTTTTATTTTATTATTGTTTTAAAGCAAAGTGTTATGTACTGTATATAATTGTCAGTTGAAGTTCTCATTCTGGCCCTCTGTTGGAGTGGGAAAATACTCTCTTCTGACTGGTTGTTTGGCTGATCAGTTTCCTATAAAAGGAGCTGATTTACTCTCTAGGTTTTAGTGTTATGGCCAAAATTTATATCGGGTTATTTTATTTAAAACTGATTCCAAATGTGGACCAAGAATACTCATGAATTCAACAGATAAATTTCATGTGTGGAAACTTTATAACTACCATTGATATTGGAACTGCTGAAAGGGCCTTAGGTCCATCATGGATTCCAGATTTATTCCAAACTAGTTTTCTTAGTGGAAGGCCAAAACACATGTAATAATAACATTATCTGAATCATTCACTGGTTTTTCTTAAAAAAACAAAACAAAAAATCTTACTTTTATTGACCGTTTCCTAGTATGATTTGATTGCTTATTGTACCCTATGACTATCATTAAGTGTTGTACCTTATGATTCTTGACTCTTGATGAATGTATCTTTTCTTTTATGTACACTGAGAGTATTTGCACCAAGACAAATTCCTTGTGTATCCAATCTCACTTGGCCAATAAAGAATTCTATGCTATGCTATGCTATGCTATGCTATGCTATGCTATGCTATGCTATGCTATGCTATGCTATGCTATGCTATGCTATTATTATGTTCAATTGTTTTTTTACCTACATAAATCATTTGCAGAACAGCTATTTGATCTTTTTGAAAAATATACATAAGGAGGAAGTTTGCAACTTTGAGAGAAGGAGTTTGATCAATGAAATACAAAAGAAGAAAATGTTAAAGGAATCTACTTAATAAACCTTAGGTTTAGGTAGGATCCTGTCCTTCCTCCTACTATTTTCAAAGGCTTAAAGAGACCAGTGAGTTGTTTAAGAGCCTCTACATCATAGATCTTCACAATTCAGAATAAAACTATTTCACCTAAATTTCAAGATGAATAAACCTGAACATTAATTTATTGATTTCTTATTTCTAGACATTCTAGACCTTATTCCATGCTTGTTTTCTTTGTTTCTTTGTTTCTTGTTGTTTACCTTTGCACTTCTTATGTATGCTTTCTACATAAGGCTGTCATAATGAAATCAAAAGAGATGAGCAACATAATTTGAAACTGCCTTGGAGGGAAGGCAACACATCTGTAAATTTGATATAAATGATATTCATTCCAAAAAGAAACTCCTGTTTAAAGCTGGGTACACAGCTGCTAGCTTCTTTGTTACAATTATGTGTGTATATTATGTATAATGCATTTGAGTTGTTGACAGAGCTTTTTAAATAGTTTTCATTTTTCAATGTAACAGCTAACCACAGAAAAAGAAAACAGTGGGTAAAAGCATATATTTTGTTCATTCTCCTTTGGAAAGATTGCAAGCTGGCTGAATGAATTTTTATGCATATAAAATAAGTAGAAATCATAATCAAGATATGCAAGACTGCGCAAATAATGGTTCCATTTGAAAAACTATAGAAATATCCCATCTTATCAGTATTAAATGAAAATCTAATTCAAAATGCTACAGTGAATGGCTGCCCAGATGTAGAGGATTGATGTTGTCAATCAAATATCATCTAGGTCTATCAGTTCAAAAGAATATCATGAAAAAAAATAGTTCTTAAATATTCTGTTTATGGGATTTGTTGCCTTGGTTCCTTTATTTACCAGCCATGAAATCTCAGAAACACAAAATCCCAAAGGAACAGAATTAATGCCAAGAAAGGAACAGCAAATGTGCTTTTCTTCAGGCATATTACATCTACCAAATACCACCAAATAATTTACACAGGTAAATTATTTATCAACCATTTTAAAAAGTATTTGTATACATTAAACCTATTGGATTTGACATCACTAATTTTGCAAAAGATTACTCTACTTGGAATAGTATACTGTATGTTTTACATCAATATCTCCATGACTGGAAGTTCTTAATAGTGTTGCTTTTTTGTTCCAAGCTATTCCACTTCATTTTGTATTTCTGGCCTATTGTGGGATTGAACTGAAGTTTTAAACAGTTTCCAGTTTAGCCAGGACAACAGCAGTGACAGGTGATTTCCTGCTGGATGCTTTGATATAAGGGATTCAGTGCTAGGCAAAAGAGCCTTTACTTTAGCATTTGGTTCAGGGCTGAAGAACTGATATGGATTTTGCTATTGAAGAGTGAAGACTAGAGTACTGCAACTGATTGACCAACTGTGAATGCGGTTGTAGTTTTAAATTTAAAGATCACTACTGCAAGTAGTTCATTGAGATAAGCTGAAGTAGCTGTTGAACTCATAAGAGGTGTGTGTACTCTGTCCACTGGCACATGCCTATCCATATTAAGTTGTGGAGTCCTCTAAAACTGTATGTATTTCTGTAGTGGTTGAGCCAATAAATTGAGATTTTTTGTGAGTGCACCCTGTGTTTTTATACTCTCTTTAAATTGAGCTCCAAGTGCATTTAAATGCAGATTTACAGCATTTAATTGTATCCTGAAATATTATTCATAAGAGAGCCAATTTAGTATAATGGTTAGGGCACCAAGCTAGAAACCAGAAATTGTGAATTCTGGTTTTAGTTATGGCACAAAGCCAGTTGAGTGACCTTTATCTCAAGCAAGGAAGGAGTTCATGGCAAAACACTTTGAAAAACCTTGCTGAAAATAACTATAAGGACTTCTCTAGGCAATCTCTGAGAATCAGACAAAATGGAAAGAAAGAAAAATCATGTCAGAGTGAAATGACAGGTTTTTTTTTTAACCAAAGTATAACCAAATGAATGTGAATGAATGTAAATATTAAAAAAGTGAAAGTGGTGTAAACTGGGGAAAGTGTGTTACAATAAGCAAGGAAATAACTTGGCTGGCTGTTGGAAAGCTAGATACCCAGGTTTTGCAATTAGTGGAATGTAGGACAGAGGTCTCAAACGAAAAAAATGAAAGGAGAAGCAACATAATTGGATCACAAAAGGAAATGGATAGCTTTTTAGCAGAGGAGTGGAACTTATAAAGAAATCCAAAGTAGGAGCTTTTCAAAGGAAGATGTTTGCATTCTAAAAGAGTTGTGAGGGAAAAAGACAAAGCTTTGAATTTGGGAAAGGATATACAATATATGGAATTGTGGGTGCAAGAGTTCTGATTTAGAGGCAAGAGCAAAGCTATGGACTCAACTTGTCAGGCTGACTTGACCTAGAGAGACCAAGCCTAGAAACAATAACCTGGTAAGAAAAGGAAGTGGTTGGTGTATTAAGGCATCCTGAGCAGATGACAAGGAGCCAGATATTTACAGAAAGCCAGAATACTCAACTGTGAAAGAAAGAAAATTGTAAAGCTGTTTCTGAACTTCAATAACTTGAAAATATGTGGACTTCTACTCCCAGAATTCCCCAGCTATCCACATAACTTGAAGTTGCTGTGATTGAGAAACATTGCTGGTTGAGAAATTCTGGGAATTGAAGTCAATACATCTTAAAGATGGCAAAGTTGAGAAACACTGCTTTAATTTGAGAGAACAATTACTTAGGAATCAGAGGCAAGAAGACAAAAAGAACAAAGCAATCCAGTTGTAAGGCAGAGTAACAACAACAACAACAAAAAGATAGGTACAAGCAGGGGTAGGTTTCTATCGGTTCTGTCCACCTCTATAGAACCGGTAGCTCTGAAGAGCAGCAGACATAGAGCCGATTCTATGTCTGCTGATCTTTTTGCCCACCCGCCTGCCCGGGCTCTTACCTGACCTTTATTTCCTGATTTTTCAACTTCAGCTGCCGTGTGAGGCACAGCTGCAGTTTAAAAAGCAGGAAAAAAGTGCTTTTTGAAAGGCTGCTTCTCTGCATGCAGCATGCTGATGACGATTTACAGGCGCCCGTGTGCAGCGTGCAGGGAAGCACATCGTAAATCACCAAACTTCGTAAATCACTGAACTGGTAGTTAACCTTGTTGGATCCCACCCCTGGGTACAAGTCAGGTAGATCAGGCCTACACATCATGGATGTATGGTGGCTATGGATTGGAATGGTTAAAGAGCTAGTGAGCTGACAACAGTCTTCTGCAAAGAGATAATGCAAGAAAAAAAGAGCAGAATTAAGAGGAAGAGAATGGAAAATACTTCATGAGACTGAAATTGTGAATGTATTTGGGATTTTACCAAAGAAAATCCTGTCTGACTGAGGCTGATAGAGATTTGCATTCTCCAAATAAGCCTCTAAGAAATGTGAGGATTCATATCCTGAGTTCAACAGCTATAATTCTGTAATGCTTTTTCATGTGTTTATGTAATGGTGTAAATTTATAGATATAGGTATGGCTACTATTTCTGAATGCAAGTGACAAAACTGAACTGTTTATCTAGTTATAGGGAGAAGTGTGTTTACTGAGGGATGGGATATGCTCTCCTTAGAGACTCTGGTAGTTGGAAGTCAGGGAACAGGTTTAGTTAAAGCATTAGGTAGGGAGTAGAAAAGGACCTAATGGGCATCTTATACTTGGGAGTTTAGTTTGGATGATAATTTATTGAACTCAGGACCACCTGTGTCAAAAAAAAAAAGTACACTGATCTAGCCTAAGAAATGTAGACATGTAGGTTCAACAAAGAGGAACATTTTAATTACAAGAAATAGAAGTCTTTTAAGAATTATTTTTTTAGGTTACCTTTTCCACAACTAAGAAGGAGAGTTAGCACTGACTCCTACCCCATCTATTCTTGGGATGCCAAAGTGAGAAACCAAGGAAAGGAAAGGCTTTGTTGTACAGTTGGATTATTTCATATGGATAGAATAGTCAAAATGTTTTGAGATGCTTGATCTGTTTCAAGTATTGTATGTGTGGAGTGAGAATGAAAACTTAATGGTTAAATTTGTTGCAGAGCCCATGAAACTGCACCCCCAGAGATAATTGCATGACCTTTGAAATGTCCCATCAAAGCAAAGTAGAGTCACACACCTTTGTAAGGTAAAGTAGTTTCATGAAGTGGATGATGGATTACCTACTGCATATTTTTCAAAAACAGAATCTTTTAGTAAAAGGAATAAGTGTGTGTGATGAATGAGTGGCTAACCATATATGGCTGCTTTGGTGAAACTAATAGATTTAAATGCCTCTCTAGCAATAGCATTTAGACTTATATACCACTTTGCAGTGCTTTACAGCCTACTCTAAGCAGTTTACAGAGTCAGCCTATTGCCCCCAACAATCTGAATCCTCATTTTACCGACCCTGGAAGGGTGGAAGGCTGAGCCAACCTTGAGCCTAGAGAATTTAACTGCTGACGGTCGGTAGAATTAGCCTGCAATACTACCTTCTAACCACTGTGCTACCATGGCACTACCTTGTATGTAAGCCTCAGTCCTAGTTTTACAATTGGCTTTCTAATTTGACTGCTTTATGGTAGAAGTTCTCCTGGTTACAGAAGGAAGAGATCTATAGAAAAGAGGACATATATTATAAAAAGGAATGGTGACTGTGCTGGATCTAGATGAGGTAATAGTAGATTAAATATTATCTGCCTGGAAACAAAGGAAATGCAATGGGCTGAAGATGCATTGGACTGAAGGTGATAGAGATTTGGAGGATTAGGATACAATTTGTTATGAAGGATGGAATAATTTTAATCAGAAACTTAAATTGCACAGTTAGCTATGGAGCTTCCTACTATCTTGCGTATTAGCTATCTTGAGCCTCATCCTGATAAATCCACTTGATCCATCTTGGTTTTGAAATGTTGAATATTATGGCAGTTCACTCTCTTGTTTGTCCTTGGAAATTCCCTCCAAATCTAAATAAACAATGGAAATTGAATTCTCTGTATCATGCACTTAGAGAAGCTATCATCTGTATATCTGGGATCAAAATTTCAATCTTCTAAGCTTGTATTTATTTTTATTCTTTTTATAGCCTGTTCTGGTCATTTTCAGCAGCTGCATGAACCTCTGTACTTTTCTTGGAAACACAAAATATTATCTTGAACAGGAAAGTAAACATTTTTATCAAATAATTCACAGCTAGTCCTCAACTTACAATAGTTCATTTAGCAACCACTCAAAGTTACAACAGAATTGAAAAAATGACATGACCATTTTTCACACGACTGTAGTAGTGTCCCTTAGATCAGGGGTCCCCAACCACCGGTCCGCGGACCGGTACCGGTCCGCGGAACAAGTCCTACCGGGCCGCTGGCTTGCTGGGCGCCGCCATCATTTTTTGATGAAAAAAGTGCTTCCGGTGAGCTTTTCCGGGTAGAAAGCTCACCGGAAGCACGTTTTCATCAAAAAAAGATGGTGGGGCCAGCGCTTCCGGTGAGCTTTTCCGGGTAGAAAGCTCACCGGAAGCACGTTTTCATCAAAAAAAAGATGGCGGCGCCAGCGCTTCCGGTGAGCTTTTCCGGGTAGAAAGCTCACCGGAAGCACTTTTACATCAAAAAGATGGCGGCGCCCAGCTGATGCTGGTACCGGGCCGCGGCGCCCAGCTGATGCCGGTACCGGGCCGCGGCGTAAAAAAGGTTGGGGATCACTGCCTTAGATAATGTGATCAAAATCTAGACACTTAACTACTGGTTCTTATTTATGAAGGTTGCCATATCCCTGAGTCATGGGATCATCGTTTACATTCTTCTGACAAGCAAAGTCAATGGAGAAGGCAGATTCACTTAACAACTACGGCACTAAACAACTACATTGATTCACTTAACAACTGAGGCAAGAATGATCATAAAATGGGGCAAAATTCACTTAAATGTCTGATTTAACATGGACATTTTGTGCTTAATTGCACTTGTAAATCGAGGACTATCTATCATCAGAGACATTCTATAGAATTTATAAAGGCACTTATTTTGGAACTGTGAAAAATATAAAGGGACATTTTATATTACTTGGTGGACGTGTAAAAATAACTTTAAAAATGAATTCAAGGGCTAATATTGATACAGAGGATTTTAAAAATAAATAGTCAGTTGAAACAGAACTTTTCCTTTTAGAACTGATAGAAAAACAAGCCACGGGAGATTCTTTCAGTACATGATTACAGTATAGTGTGAGATTATTATATGCAAAGAAATGGGAAGATTTGACATGGTCCATTAAGGAGGAATGGCTGGTGAAATTGACAGATCTTCATGGATAAACTAACTTCTTTGATTAAAGAAAAGACATTATCTACATGTATTAATGTTTGGAAACTTCTTATGGACTTTTTGTGTGAAAAAAACCCCTTGTGATTTATGACTTTGATGATTAGACAGAATATATTATAGAAAGAAGATTAATACAATGTAACTATAGAGAGAGTGGTTAAAATAAAATTATAATTGCGGCGAAGAATATTGGAAAACATGGCTTTGTATCTTTTTTCTTTCTTCTTTATTTTTCTTTAGCTTTTTTAAAAAAGTTTTGCTTTCTCTTTATTTCTTTTTCCTTTTTCTTCTTTACTTTATATTAGTTTGTATTAGTTTTATCCTTCTTTTTAAAAGTTTTAATTAAAATTATATATGAACAGGAAAGTAATGCCATCAGTCATTTGTGCATAGAATTGTTAATCTACTTTAAAAAAAAACAAATGAGGAAAATTAAGGCCACCGTCACACAATTTTCTCTCTCTCCTTCTTTCCATTTTCTTTAAATTACTGCAGGCTCATGTATCAGCCTAATCATTTTCTCATTGAAAAAACAACATTCATCAGTTGAATATATATTGCATTAATGATCCAATAACACAACAATTTACTAAAAATTGAGTTTTTCTTTTTCCAGAAGGAGAAGTTCATTATAATGAAGCTACAGAAAGTACCTTCTCAGTTGTTATGATCATAACCATAAACCAAGAATTCAAAAAAAAAAAAAAAATACTAAAGAGTGAAATATTTCCAAAAAATTTCTAGGCATGAGCTAAGGCAGAACTTGGCATAATTAGATTTTGGAAAGTATATACCCCAAAAAGAAATTATATAATCGTTTAAAAATTTGTATAATTCACAATCTGAAAAAAATCATTATCACCAAGGCACGGTCCATTCTCTCTATCATGCTTTAAGCTTACTACCATTCATACAATTGATTTTTCCTTATTCATAGATATTTATTCATAATATTGAATACTGCCCACTCAAATGATTTTGAGCAATGCACATAATCATTTGCACATAGTGTACCTATGTAACTTATTATTTTCCTTCCAGACATGAAAAATTGAAACACAAGCAAACTATACTTTTTAAACAAGTAGTACACTAAAATAGAAGGATATACTGTATCTGTAGATTCTCCATTGCTAAATCTACCAATTTCTCCATCACCATACTGATATTTAAATGAAGATCTTTTCCAAATATATGCCGTGAACCTTGGTATAAATTCTACCTCAAGATGGGTCCATATAATATCCTGCTAATATCTGCAATCCTAAAACCTTTGTGTGTGTTGCGGGGGGGAGGCAGAGAAGTGAAAGACTTTCAGATATCAAGAAACCTGTCATGTCCCAGCATATAACTTTTATATACTGTTGCTGTTCTCTAGCTCCATCTAGTAGCTGGAGGAACAAGTATACAATATTTATATACTGTTGTGCTCTAGCCCCATCTAATGGCTGGAGAGACAAATATCAAGTATTTGAAGCTGATCCAACCTATTTTACTCATCAGCCCACACTTTCAAACAAGTGCATACTGGAAAACCAGACTCCATTTCCTTTAGCATTTGGAGAAGTCTGAAGCACAAAGAAGAATCCATCTTAATCTGTAGCACATAGCCATCCCAGAACAAACCCATATCCCACCCACAGAGCATCACTGGTGAGATTTAAATTGCTTGTATTTATTAATTATGTTCAGCAGTAACTCAATACTGCCTGTCTTCTATTTGGTTCTTATTATATGTATTCCTTTCCCCCAGGGGTGGGTTTCTACCGGTTCTGTCCACCTCTGTAGAACTGGTAGCTCTGAAGAGCAGCAGACATAGAACCGGTTCTATGTCTGCTGATGTTTTTGCCCACCCGCTCACCCGGGCTCTTACCTGACCTTTATTTCCTGATTTTTCAACTTCAGCTGCCATGCGAGACACAGCTGCAGTTAAAAAAGCAGGAAAAAAGGGCTTTTTCAAAGGCTGCTTCTCTGCACGCAGCATGCTGATGGTGATTTACAGGCACCCCCGCGCAGCATGCAGGGAAGCACATCGTAAATCACCGAACCTCATAAATGACCGAACTGGTAGTTAACCCTGTCGGATCCCACCCCTACTTTCCCCCAGTTTCACTATATCCTGTTCTTTCAATAAAACATTCAGATCTGTTGTGTTGGAGGATAGGTAGGTTTAGCTGCACGTCGAGCTGCACAGAGAGTAACATGTAGTGAGGACAGAACAAAACCATTGCAGATAACCAATATCTTAATTATCAGATTCACACCTGAATTCAAATTCAGATCTGGCAGAAGACTTCGCTTGACAACTAAATGGTGCAGCTAGGTAATTCTGAAGGAGATTGAATGGTCCTGCAGAGATCCTATTAGACAGCAATGATTGTTAGTTCAGTTGTGGAGTTGCACAGGTGTCATTTCTCTCTCCCATCTACTACCTTTTTATGTTTTATAATGGGATCTACATTCCCAGGGAAACAATCAACACAACCTATCAAACTCAAACGACTGTGACTAGGTCTGGGCAAATTGTCAAAAGATCCCTTTCTTCATTAGAAGCCTTAGTAAAGGACCCCTGTGAAGCCTAATCATGAACTGATGGTTCCTACCATTTTTTATAATGGCAGAGCAGGAATCCTTCAAAACCTGTTTCCTCCCAAAAAAAGTCTTGGGGTGAGAATGTAGTGATCTAGTAATCAAGATATTAATAAAGGCAGCATTTCATTTTCTTTCGGTGCTGTGTTTTGTATTATATATTTGTCCATGTTTTAGACTTTATATTCTTTAATCTTAATTGCAAAAAGAGTATATACAAATTATTCAGAGCTGATTTCTATTGGAATGGTTTATAAGCCTTGTGTATACTGCACATATAGCCTAGTTGTGATTAAAGGGATAGAACGCAATTTGCTTCTTCTGTCCTGATCTATGGCATGTTAAAAGTAGGACATGCTTATTGAAAAAGAAAAGCTCAATATGTCTTTTAAATAAAGGCTAATTAAATAGAAAGGCCTGTATTTTTAAGAATAGTACTGCATTTAAAGTCCACGCATTTCTGAAGAGAAGTAAGAAAAATATTTGAAACTGATTTTTTCATCCATGTTATAGTATGTCTTGAAACATATCCTAGTGCAGAGAACTCAGGCTAGAAGTTCCAATAACTTGTGATCTGCCATGCCATAAAACAGTAAAACATGTTTACATTTTAATTACATTAAACACATGAAGCAAACACATTCATCATGTCCACATTTTTAGACATATGATTGGAATCTTATTTTGAAAGATGTACCCAGTACAAGGTGCTCACTTTAATTTTTAATTATTATTTTTTAAAGAAGAAATTCTTTAGAAGAAATCCTTTTGAGAACACCGGCATTTTTTTCAGGATCATTTCTTGTATTTCTTAGAAAATTGTCTTTTCATGTTTTGATTCCTAACTATAACATTCATGTCCTCTACTCACTGGGTCCTTTTGCCAAACCCTTAGGAGCCTTATTGACCCATTCATCTTTAATATGAATAATTTATTGGTGCTTTTAATTATTTTCAGGTATAAATTGCATTATTTGTTTATTATTTATTTATTTATTTATTTATGTATTTATTAGACCACTCAACTCACAGAACCTCTGGGCATTTTATAGAAATAAAACTACAAACACAAAATTCAATGAAACCTCTCTCCCCTGAGGTACTAGAAAAAATCATCAGCCTAAAAGGAGAATATAAATTTATTAAGTATTAATAAAGCTTTCTGAATTTCCTTATCCAACCAAAAATATATTAAGTGCCCATTGAAACTATAGGACTGAAACAAGACTAAAAAACCCCAACTCAATTTTTGAAATTTGAACATATTTTGAATTTTCAAAATATCTCAGTGCTAATTTCTAATAGTTTAAATTTAGAATCATAGAACCATAAATTTATAGACCAGTGAATTTACTTAAGTAAGCTTCTACTTTGGGGAATAATTAAACTCAAACTTATTTCTATGTTTGTGATGGAATGAAATTGGGTTGCTGTCTGCTCTTTTCAAAAGCAATTGCAGTCATGCACATAATCTTTATCCCCCCAGCCTGGCCTTCCCTCAGGTATTCATCCACTCCCTCATAACTCTACCCACATCTCAAGCCAGTTAAGTTTCCTGGCTAACTGAGCTATGTCCTGATGTTTTCAAGGACATGCTGAAAGGCTAAGTAGGGTGAGGCTTCCAGAGGCAGCCTCACCTCACCTAGTCTTTTAATGTTATAAAAGCAAATGCTAAAACAGTGTGGAAAGAGGTGTACATAGAGAAAAGGAGATAGCAAATGGAATACAGGTCTATGAGATGAGCAGGTGCAGCTGGAAGGTGGGATTAAATATGCCATCAATTCGGCATCATTATGCAGCTGTAAGAGATCCAAGTCCAGTCCTCCAAGAATTTCACCAACCCTTATTTAATAACACCAATTTAGCTTTGACCATTAGTTGACCAGATGCTTGCATATAGGTAACAATAATGAAGTCTTAAGTGCTTTGAACTTGGCAATTGTTCCTGGTTCTTTGTGCCTGACATTAGCCAATGAAGTAGGAAGTAATATCTGAAGTTTGACAGCTATTACAAGAAAGCAAGGTAACTATTACTCAATCGCTGAAAACCATTAGAAGAGGAGTGATTGCACTGAAACAGCATTTCATCCCAACTAGTGCAAGAATATTCGGAAAAAGGCAAAGGTTTCCATGTTACTATGAAGATATTGACACTTTGTTGAACTGAGTACTAAGAGATTAAATAGGGCTGGGTATTAAAGTTATATTCATGCGACAACGTCACCTTGCAAAGTCTTAGGAGGGAGGAGTTGACTCAGAGCAACAGCCTGTTCTTGGGGAAGGTATGTGCTACAATAAAACTAAGTTGTGGTATGTCCAGTCCTTGGAGAACAAAGAACCTTCACAATATTAATAATAACAAATGATCTGCCACTTTAAAAATCTATATTCTGTATTACAACAAAAACAATTTTTCATTTCATTTACTGGGGAGGTGAATAAAATATTCAGTCACTTTGAAACTCTTTTTTCCAGACCATGGTTGCTTCATTTTAGTTTTATATGGTAAGATTTTTTATGTTGCCAATCATAAGATAATTTATAGCAGAGGTGGTATTCAGCAGGTTCTGACCAGTTCTGGAGAACCGGTAGCGGAAATTTTGAGTAGTTCGGAGAACCGGCAAATACCACCTCTGACTGGAGATTTTACAGTATCCTTCCCCTGCCACGCCCACCAAGCCACGCCCACAGAACTGGTAGTAAAAAAAATTGAATCCCACCCCTGATTTATAGGTGTACTGTATGCATGGATATTTTAGAAATCAAAGTATTTAATAAAGGAACTTATTTTAAATGGCATAAATCAACCAAACTGCTAAAAGCAACTATTAACTCAGGAGCTGAAAATAGGCACTTAACGGAAGTTGAATTTCAAGAATAGCTAATATAGGGATTGGTATATCATAGTGTGGTACAAATACAACATCACATGCTTAATCATGTCAGCCTTACACCTAACTGATACCTTTAGTTTTTATTTAGAATTCCAGATTAATCAATTAGAATGAAAGGATAGACATGAAGTTTCAAGCAACATTTGATTCAATCTGAATATAATTATATGATGTAATAATATATGAAGCTTGGACATAATTTGAACATAAGACAGTATCTCTACTTATAGGTTGCTAAATAAGACAGTAAATGCTTCCTCCCTCCAAAGCATGAGTAATGTTTCAGGTTAGTGTGCAAGGTATACCAAAAATCAGGCCTCCTAGACAAAGTCAGCTCATTTATTATAAAAATTATATCAAATGTTTAAATTGGTTGCCAATTTCTTCTAAACACTTACATGCTAGTTTGACACATGATTTCTGAACATTCCTAAATGCAGTAATATTTTCTCTGTCAAAAATTTATTAATAAAAGCCTATAGGGTCTGATTTATGGTATATCCTGTACATATATGTATATATGTCTTATGTATGTGTATATGAATGTGCATTAAATAAAAATATATGACTTCTCCTGATGGCATTTATGTACACTAAGGTGGGATGTATAGCAATAGCATGTCATAGGGGAAGATTGATGATTTCATGGATGCCTTCATGTATCATTGCCTTCTTTGGGGAAGGTTTTGTTGATTTTCGAACATATCCTACAGCTCTGATATTCCCTGATGGCTCTAGTGCTAGCCAAACCTGACTCAGCTTAGCTTTCAAGGTCAGCCAAAATTTGTCACCTGCTGAGACAATTGGGCCTGATGCATCCCAACAGTAAAAGCATGGCCTCATCTTTCTCCCTTCCCTTGCCCTCTTCAATATCGTAGCTAGAGCAATAATATTCCAAGCAATTGTGCTCTTGCCAAGAGAACTCTTTGCCATGCAAACCCATTTTGCATAAATGTATCTACTCAAGCGACTCGGTGAAACAAAGCAATCTCGTTATGAAGAGTGATTTTGTTACTCTTGCCAAGGTTGCCTCTCTTCTTGCCAAGAACTGATAACAAAACAGACACCACCTGCCAATTAAACTTATTTCCCAGCATTTTTATCTTGCAAACTGAGATCCAGCAATTTGAAGATGTTTTACTTGGGGAAAAAATAGTATCCCGTGACAATGTCCCCTTCCATGCCCTTGGCTTGTTTGAATTGGAGATGTAGGACTGAGCACTGGAGTTTCAACATGGAAAATACAAGTTTTAGCACTGAGTTATTACAACACATGTAAACGGCAGGTTGCAATAGTTGTTAAGTACATTATATCAGTGGCCAAGTTCTGGAAAGGCCTATGCTAAAAAGTACTATCTAGCTTGAAAATTTGGATTCCTTCTCCCATTTTTTCAATCTCCTTATATATCTTGGCTGTTTAGTTAATAACCAGACATGAATACAATAGAAGATAAATGCTACAGTATGAATAACATAGATAATTGGGCAGGAAATGGTATGGTGTAATAACCACTTTATGATCGCTGATAGGAAAAAAACACCTGGCCACTCCACATGTAACTTTTAGGCAGTGGTGGGATTCAAATGTTTTTGCTACCAGTTCTGTGGGCATGGCTTGGTGGGCGTGGCAGAGGAAGGATATTGCAAAATCCTCATTCCCTCCCCACCCCACTAACCTGCTTTCCAACTCTGTTCTCCTGTGCAGGACAACAAAAGAAGACCGAGCCGATCAGCTGGGCCTCAGGAGGCAGAGAATAGATGGGGCAGGGGCCAGTCAGAGGTGGTATTTGCTGGTTCTCCAAACTACTCAAAATTTCTGCTACCGGTTCTCCAGAACTGGTCAGAACCTGCTGAATATCACCTCTGCTTTTAGGTCATTCCAGAATTAAAACCACACCACTATATTTTCACAGCATTGGAGTTCTTTAAAAGCTAAAATAATCCATTCTGGCTCAGTTATGGCACTCATGGACATGTTGCCAATTTAGTTTTATAGTGTTAAAACTGGAGCTAATGTTGTTTCCTAGAGATAAGAATCTCACTTTGTTTCTTTCTGCTCAGTCAGGGTACCATCACTCTGTTGGGCTCTTGTGAAGACTCAGCATCTTTTCTACCCCTCCTGCTGAAATCAAGAGACTGAGCACTACACTAACATTTCATTGGGCTTTTGAATGTGCAATGTTTTTCTTCTTGCTGTGGACCCAAATGCAATGGAGACACAAGAAGACAAGGAAGCTTTTGCCTTTCTGATTAGTGGAAAGCGTAGGTTTGTGATAAGTGCCGGCTTCCTGATGACTTTAGTGGCTAGGGTGTCTGTAAAAGGAGGTCAATAAGCCTCTCCCCTTTACACACATGTACATGTGTGAAACATGAGTAATGGGCAGGACCTTGATCACAGAACATCATGCCTTTTTTCACTCAGGAACCCTCCTGTACACAAAATTCTTTAGAAGAGTTTAATAGTTTAATGTGTAAAGAAAGGAGGGAGTTGTCAATGAAACTTGTTAGGGATAACATTGTTTACCCTAACTGGTTTGGGTAAAAATAATAAATAAGTTATCATGGTTTGTTGGTTAAAGTGTGTGTAACTTTAATTACAAGAATGTAATTAAGGGTGTGGTTGTAAAAGCACCATAAAAGAAGCAAGTCAATTGCAGCTCTCTCTCTGGCTTAATGATCCCTAATTAATAGATGGATTGATGACTGCGTTTTTCCTTACTGGAACGGAGGAGAGAAAGGAGTGTTGATTTCTCAATGGAGAGAAGAGATAATAAGGACTGATTTATTGTAAGTGAACTGACATTGGCTATTCAACACGGACTTTGCAAATTGAGTATCCTCGGCTGGACTGACTGAAATGATACATGACTAATGGACCGTTTATTTTGACTATGCTATCATTCCTAATGGAATAAACTATATTTTTGATAGCACAAGCGTATCTGTATTTTTACTGCGTGTTAACTAAAATACAAACTTATCTCATACATTTACCTGTCTGCCTATCTGACTACGCTACACATTCTGTTTAGTTTGTTTTCCTTAACACTCGTTGGGGAATTCAGGCTTAACAAAACTGGAGTAACTTTGTCTATGAGGAAAAGCTTAAAGAATCTGAATAGCAAAGAATGGTGAAATAAGCAAACCTCTTTTTTATTTTAACTCTACAACTCTTAGAAACATGACATTGCGAGCAATTTGTTGACAGATACCTTTGTGAACTCCAGATGTTGAACTCAAACCATTACTATCTCCATAGCACCTCAAAGAGCGTATTTTTGGAAAGTTGGGATTGTTTCTTCACAACAGTTGCCTGAAAAAGCTTTAAATTACATGAAAAGATTCAATACAGCCCTGAATATTTCTGGGTGAGTTTTCCCTATCCCAACAACAGAGAGTCACACTTATAGCTGTTGTGTTATAGCTAAGGTAAAAAATGCATGTTCTCAGTAGATTCTTGATGTGGCCTTGAGGGTTCCATATTTTTTTTATAAAGATAGAGAAGTGTTTATGTGCATATTTTGTCCAGCTTGACATATTTTGTTTCTCATAGTAATTGACTTGTAGCCTAGACTGATTCCTCAGCATGCTGGGCTCTATAAAAAAAACATCTATTCCTTGCATTATTTTATGCTTTGGTCTTCTAGACACTTAGCTCAATTGATAGTTGTATTGTGGCTTTTGAAATGTCAGTAGATTTTAGGTGTTAAGTGGTACATATTATATCTTGCTGAAGAATAACAAAAATAAGACAAACAACAAAAGTCTACTTTTTCTCTTCAAGAATATCTCAAACACAGTATTTTACTGATTGCAATATAGTCCATCTGCTCCACATATATCTGCATGAAATGATATAGCCACAAGTTAAAATAAAAGAATGCTAATTTCGTAAAATAAGATATAACATAGGATGGTACAATCACATGCAATGGTACAAATGTTGCTTATAATTTTCTTTTAGCTAAGATCAGAATGGTAAAAATAATTTTCTATATTTTACAATAGAAACAAACTAACTTAGGCATAGGGATTGATGAATTTTTCTCTCTATTCTACAATTAGAGGTCAGGATTTGATCTTTCTTGAAAGACATGGAAAACGCTACATCTCTTTTCAGATAATTCAATTATGATTGATTTTATAAACCATAGCCTCATAAAATTAATTATCCTTATTATTTATTACAAGATTATTCACTATGATTATTATATTCAACTACCTTGTTTGTCTATTTAGGGATTAAAGTCACTGATATTCCAATAATGCTATCACTATATGTATCAGTTTACAGTCTGGTAGTGTTTGGGGTAGGAGCTGGTTTGTCCTACAGCATGAATATGCATCAGTGTTCACACTGTAGCTGAGTCTTTGTGCAGGTCACAAACAAAAAAATGTTTGCATTACTACCAAGCTAGCATATTTCTTTCAACAACTGAACAGACTTCTTTGCTAGTTGGCAAGCATAGTATCATTTTAGAAATCATATGCTTAAATGTGCTTGTGACCCTTATGATATACTTGATCGTGTTAGTCATTTCCCTTGTTTGTATGAGTTAATAAATGCTGCTTTAAATGTAAATGAGTTTCTTAGAATCATTCTCTACAAGCATTCTAAATCAGTTCTTAAAATGTCATATTTGAATTATATTTCCCCTCACAATCATTGTACATGTTCAACTTTAGGCTAAGAATATGTCAACTATATATATTTTGACCTCTAAAGGACAGAAAGGATTAGTATAATTAAATCCTTTGAATTTAACTGGAGTGGGCACTTGGTTTTCTGAATATTGTTAACAGATAGCTTCTTCGTTGTTTGGTACTTTTGAAATACTTTTGAAATTGCTTTTCTTGTGTAAACACTTTATATGCAAACATTTTCAAACATTTTCATTTTCTACCCTGACCTTAAGGGTAGAAATAATAATGCAACAGGAACCGTAACAATGTGCTGAACTGGTGACAAGTCATGCATACTTGCAGACCCTCCATTATAAAAGCCCAACTCTGCCAAAAATTTTCTCCTGATTTGAATATGTGCTTAGACTTTATTCTTCAGCAGGCTTTCTACAAGGAAAACTATTCCTCCATTCCTGTAGAGATGCAAGGTTTCTGCCATAGTATGCAACTTATTATTTTTTTTAAAGGATTCTTTGAACCTGAAGGATTTTTTTTCTAGATAGTCCCAATGGGTTTTGTTGAATATTGAAATGAAGGAGTGAATCTGAGGAATGAAGGCTTCACCCAGGCCCGCCATTACGGTGGAAAAATAGTTTATCCTGATTGGTCGAGCCATCTGGCAGCTTCCTATAAACAGGCAAACTGTCAGACAGGCTGTTGCTGGGTTGTTCTTGTTGTTATTGAATAAAGAGCTTGAAGTTGAAGATCAGTGTCTACCTCTTCAATCAGCCCAATATTTAATAGGCTTCACCTAGGCTTTGATGAAATGCACAGAGTGAACTGGATAATTCCAAGCAGAGTGATCTCAACTTCAGAGGCCAATACTCAAATAGCCCTCTTGATTCGTGAACATTAAACAGACACAACAAGCTTTAAATTTATATGGTACTTAATGGCAAGGGTGGAGAATATTATCCTTATGGTACATAAATCATCAATAATTATCAATTGGAGGCAGAGAAAGTGAGTGTAAATACATTGATAGATTCAAGATACATCTAGAATTCATGGTTTGAAAAAAGACAGCTAGGGGAAGCCATTTTGAATTGAAAAAAAATTACAAAGGCAGGGTTAAGAACCTTACCCTTCATCTCCAAGCATCTTACAAACAAAATAGTCACATTTTCTAGTTTCATCTAGGCATTTTTGTGAATACAGCTAGTCCTTGACTTAGAACAGTTCGTTTAATAACTATTCAAAAGTTACAACAATACTAAAAAAAAGTGATTTATGACCACTTTTCACACTTACGACCATTGTACCATCTCCAGCTATGATTAAAATTCAAATCCTTAGCAACTGATTCATATTTATGACAGTTGCAGTGTCCCAGGGTCATGCAATCATCTTTTGTGACCTTCTGACAATGGGAAGCCAGATTTCATTAACAACTGTACTTACTAAGTTAACAATGGCAGTGTTTCACTTAAGAACGGTGGCAGGAAAGGTTGTAAAATGGAGTAAAACTTATTGAACATAAGTCTCACTAAGCAACAGAATTTTGGGGCTCAATTATGGTCAAAAGTTCAGGCCTACCTGTACATGAAGAGGAGTTAGGACCAATGGTGGGATTCACCACTGGGAAGGATACTGTAAAATCTCCAGTCAGAGGTGGTATTTGCCAGTTCTCTGAACTACTCAAAATTTCTGCTACTGGTTCTCCAGAACAGGTCAGAACCTGCTGAATAGCACCTCTGGTTAGGAGTAAGGAAAGTTTGGTTGCAATCTCCTATTGAACTGTTTTTATGCATGTGCAATATGTAGTCTACTCTACCCTTAAGAAACAAGGTGAATCCAAACACAATCCATATTAGAAATACTGGATTTCCTAAACCTTTAAAGCACTATTGTGAATATAAGATTGAAGGGTGAGTTTCAGGGTTGATATAAGCATAGTTAAGAGATTAGTTTGAAGTTCATGGAATTGAATTTCAATGCAGCTTACAAAATTTAATGTCCCTTAAAGAAGAACGGATTTGTGCACAGTTATATTTAAGAGGTGGATGGATCCTGAATCTTTTTCTCGCTCCAATTTAACATTAGCTTCCTCTGTTTTGAATTTACCATATTTTCAAATGAAAAGTTGCCGAGCTAGACCTGCCTGTTTTCCTTTTCAGTTCAATGTACATTTTTATAGCTGAAGCACTGAATATAGGATGTTAATGGGAAGTCTTGCAGGCGCTGGACTGCAGTAATATGAATGGCAGTGACACAATGCAATATTCGAGACTTTCATATATTTTGCAACAGTTTTGTTAAAAAGTGCTTTAAAGTGTTTAAAATTCATTTCCTCTCAAAATAGATTTAAACAAGGTCATGCCAGATTTTTCCCAAGTGAATGCCACAAAATATTTATTTTATGTAGTCTGCCGATATTCGTAATTCACATATCTGCATGCAGTATTCAGTTTGATTTGTATTCAACCTTTGCAGGCACACACTACCCTCTAAGCTAATACCATATCATGATTTCAGGAGTTAGTCATGAAGAAAATAGAGGAGAAATGAAGGAGAAGTGAAAAAAGGGCAAAGCCACTCTTCAGAAGACTGTGAAATTATAGAAGCAAAAACTGCCATTCCATGTTGGAATAAAAATCACTGAGATGTGCATGAATCATTTTACTATTATTTTGTGAATACTTCCTCTGATCATTACAGGTAGTCCTTAACTTACAACTACAACTGAGCCTCCAACTGAACCCCAAAAGGGAGACATAACAGATAATCAGAGTTGGAAGGGACCTTGTAGGTCTTCTAGTCCAGGGGTCACCAACCTTTTGGATCTCAGGGACCACCAAACTCATACTTTTAAATTCTGAGGACCACTAATATGATTTTTTTTTAAAGCTAATATATTTAATATAATTTTTTTATGTTAAATATACATTTTATGTATATATACCGTGTTTCTCATAAAATAAGGCCGGGTCTTATATTTTTTTGAGACCCGAAAAAACGGCTAGGCTGTCTTTTCGGGGGTGACTTAATTCCCCCCCTTGCATCCTCATCTAGAGCGCCCCGCGGGCAGCCTCGCCACCAGCCGTTCCTAACGGGTGATCATGGCGAAGCGCAGAGAGCTCCTTACTCCCACCAAACACCTTTGCTGCAGACCCAAGACCTTTGGCACCCGCCGCTGTTGCTTTCCCTTCTGCCCATTCCGCCGCCATGTTTGGAGCTGCTGCTTCCGGGTTTGGAGTGCCGCTGCTATTTGGAGTGCCGCCACCATTTGGAGCACCGCCATCATGTTTGGATCTGCCACTTCTGTGTTTGAAGTTGCTGCTGTGTTTGGAGTGGCGGCGGCGCTCCAAATAGCGGTGGTACTCCAAACAGTGGCAGTGCTCCAAACGCTGAAGCGGCAGCTCCAAATGTAGCGGCAGCTCCAAATGTGGACATGGCAACTCCAAACAGCGGCAGTGCTCCAAACAGCAGTGGGGTTCCAAACGCGGAAGCAGCAGCTCCAAACGCGGCGGCAGCTCCAAATGCAGAAGCGGCAGCTCCAAACAGCAGCAGTGCTCCAAACAGTGGCAGCGCTCCAAATGTGGAAGCGGCAGCTCCAAATGCAGCGGCAGCTCCAAATGCAGAAGCGGCAGCTCCAAATGGCAGTGGTGCTCCAAACAGCAGTGGTGCTCCAGACATGGAAGTGGCACCTCCAAACGCAGCGGCGGCATGGGCAGAAGGGAAATCAACAGCGGCAGGTGCTGAAGGTCTTGGGTCTGCCGCAAAGGTGCTTGGCAGGAGTAGGGAGCTCTCCGCGCTCTGCCATGATCGCCCATTAGGAGCAGCTGGTAGCAAGGAATTGCTGCCCGTGGGGCGCTCCTAACGGCAAGTCCCTCCGCCCTTCCCCCCATTTTGCATGTTTTAAAATAGGCCTAAATTTGGGGGGAGGGGCTTAATTTCATTTTATACCTAGCTGGGTCTTCCTATTGGGGGAGGTCGTATTGTTGGAGAAACACGGTATATACATACATATACATACACACACACACACACACACATACACGATACACACACACACACACACACACACACACACACTTATTTAATTATAACAAAAATGTAAATGCTCAGCGAGGGCGGAGCTGGTGTCGCGACGATATGTCATGCGATCCTGGAGGTCTGAGATCGCTGCCGATATCTTTGCTCCTGGATGGTCCAAGTGGATCTAAACCGTCCCGAAGACACGGTGAATGTAAAAAGCACATCCTGTTGATCCCAGGGATATCGCAAAGTCCCTGGTAGATCCAGGAGAATCTCTTTTTGCCAGCGGCAAAGAGGCAGCCATTAAAGCTGCTGAAGTTGGGATAGCTCCAAAACGAAAGAGAACGAAAGAGAAAGTGTACCGGTTTGGTGAGAACTTTTTGTTATTTAAAGATTTGAGAGGACACCCTAAGGGAAAGAAAGAATCTGTAAAAGTTTTTTGACAGAAGTGAATAAGCGGCGATTTTAAACAGGAAAGTCAAAGTAATATTTTTATTTTTTTTCTTATTGCTGATGATCCTATATTTCGAAACTGGACTGGTTTTTTCCTTTTTTTTTAATCTACCCTTTTCTTTCCCCTTTTTGATTTTATAATATATTAAGCTAGAGACTCCCTTTTAGTCTTTTTTTTTTTTTAAAAAATATTTTCTTCCTTTTTAAACTAATTCTTATTATACTCTGCCGGAAAAGGAGGGGGAAAGTGAAAGCTAAAGAAACTTTGTAACACTGCCAACTAGAGGCTTGGAAATAATCTGCTTTTCCTTTGACCAGACAAAGCTGAGAAAGAATTGAGACTTTTTTTCAAGGACACTGCTTGTTTGATAAGATAGAGGGAAGAGCATGGGAGAGCATTATTGCAGGTGCTCTTCTGGGTTTCTATTAACAGCTGGAGTCTGGTGTTGAAAACTAGGGGAAAAATGTTTTTGGAGAAGAGAATTATAATAAGAGCCTTGGATAATTAAACAAAGTGCAGTGTGCTCTTTTTACTTTTTCTAAGTTGTGCTATCCCTCCTCACTAGCCTTATTTTATTTCATTTTATCTTTCTTTTTCTTTTTTTGCAATAGCTATTTGGATCTTTGGCTTTGTTGTCTTCGTTTTATTTTCTTTTTTCCTTTGGAAGTCCAATCACTGTGCTTGCTTTTTATTTTAAAGGGAAAGCTTTAGTATTAATGTTTCCTTTTTTTTAAGGGAATAGCCTTATTTTCTCATTTCCTGGTATTTTTGTTTTTTCATCTATCTTTCTGGTTTATTTTTATGTACTCTTTTCTATTTGAGACCTCTCAATTGGATTAAGGTGTTGAAGAACCTGAAGAATTTTTCCTTTTCTTTCTTTATTTTTTCAAGCCTTTTTCTGCATCTAACCACTGATTGGATTAAGGTATACAAGAACCTGAAGAAATTTTGTCCTCTTTTTCTTTCTTTTTTCTTCATCTTTTTTTAAATCATTACTATTTGGCTTCTTTTTTCTACTATTTTTACTTCAAACTACAATTGGTTATTTCACAATTGTATTAAGGTTTAGAAGAACCTGAAGATTTTGAATTGCTTAAAATGAGTAGGAAACCAACAGCTCCTGGTTCTTCAACTTCTACTTCCTCCTCTCCACCATCTGGAGGACAATGTTCAATACAGACAATGTTAAAGCAAGAAAAAGAACAAGAAAAAGTGACTCTGCAGATGATTATGCAAGGAATTCAAAATATTCAAGCAAGATCAGAGAATATTAAAAAGAGAATAGAGAACATTGAACAAAGAACAGAGAACATTGAACAAAGAACAGGGAAAACCGATGAAAAAGTGGAGAACATCCAACAAATGATGTTGAAGTATGATGAGAGATTCCAAAAAATTGAAGAAGATAAACAAAGAGACAAGAAGATTGGAGATATTGATAATAGATTAACGGTGGTTGAACAGGATAAAAGTGGTATGTTGAGATGGGAGATGGATAGATCAGAATTCTATCTTAGATTCCAAAACGTAGAGGAAGAAAAAGGACAAAACGTAGCTGAGATAATGATAGAAATACTGGCTGAAGCTTTGGAAAATAACTCAAGTGAAGATGATGGATGGAATAGATGAGGTTTATCGAGTTTTCACAAGATATGTGATGAGAAATAGCTTACCAAGAGAAGTTCACGTTAGATTTACAAAGAAAGCCATTAAAACACAAATATTGCAAGTGGCAAAAGAGAAAACATTGAAATATAAAGACAAGGAGATTGTGGTTTTGAAACAAATACCCAGAAGAGTGAGAGAGATGAGAAGAGAATACCAATTCCTGGCTAAAATGCTACTTAAAAAAGAGGTGAATTATAGATGGCTGATTCCAGAAGGTTTAATGTTCACATGGCAAGAACAGAGACATAGAATTGACTCAATTGAGAAAGCGGAATTATTTTATACAGAATTTTTTGGAGGGAAAGAGGAAGAGGCAGAAAAAGAAATCTCACTAATTGAATTCCAAGAGGACTGCCAAATGGCAATTGAAAAAGAAGAAGGTGCAGTAGGTGGAAAGGTGGAAGCCAAAGAACAACGTTAACCAAGATCTACGAGAGCTGCTAAACCTAACTACAAAATATAACCATGGAAGAGAAAAAAATGATTACAATTAATGGACTTAACTCAGCCGTTAAAAGAAGGAAAACCTTTCATAAATTAGAGAAATTAAAATTTGATATAATTTGTCTACAAGAAGTACATATTAAAAAACAATATGAACAATTATTGATACAGCCAAAACTAGAGAAAATATTTACTTCCTTGACACAATGTAAGAAAAAAGGAGTGATTTTATTATATTAAATTGATTTATACCGATGATGACGGAAGAATACTAATGGTGGAAATAATGGACAATAATACAAAAACACTCCTGATTGCAATCTATGCCCCGAATGACAAACAAGAAGAATTCTACAAAAAATTACATATGAAAATAATTGAACTGGACTATGCTAATATAGTTATGATGGGAGATTTTAATGGAATTGTAGACAATAAATTGGACTATACAGCACAGAAAACAATAAAGCAAAACAGAAATACTCTCCCTAAATCTTTTTAAAAAATGGTAGATGAAATAAACTTAAAAGATACATGGAGAGAAAGAAATGCCAAAACTAAACAATACACCTTCTATTCAAATAGACACTTATCATGGTCCAGAATAGATATGATATGGATGTCAACAGAATTAATAACTAATATTCAAGAAATAAATATTGAAACAAGTACTTGGGCAGATTACAATCCAATGACAATTAAATGGAAAGGACAAAAAAGAAGATCTAGATTAAATAATACTATTTTAAAGGAAAAAGACTTCACACAGTGGATGGAGAAAGAATTGGCTTTTTTCTTTAAAGAAAACAAAAAAGAAGATACATCAATTCAGAATGTATGGGATACAATGAAGGCATATGCTAGAGGCTTGATAAAAGACTATACAAGGAAAAGAAATACTATGAAAAGATTAGCCTCTAAGGCCTTAGAGGATGAGTGTAAAAGACTTGAAAAAGAGCTACAGAAAATGCCACAAGGACATCAAGCTAAAAATGGATATAGTTAAACATAAAATGGGTCAAATAGAAAAAGAAGAATTAGCACAGAAAATTAGAGGTGCTAAACAGAACTACTTTGAAGACACAAACAAACCAGGTAGATGGTTAGCATACAAATTGAGAAAGGAGAAAGAATCAAGGAAAATATTGCAATTAACAGATGACCAAGGCCAAGTTTGCTATGGTAGTAAAGAAAAGAAGGAAATCATTTGAGACTTCTATGGGAAACTATATATGCAAGAGAATATTGATGAGGAAAGAGTTAAACAGTACTTACAGAATGCTAATTTACCTCAGATACCTAAGGAGATTGAAACAATGTTAGAAAGCAATATAACGATGTTGGAGTTAACTGAAGCACTCAAGAAGCAAAATAATGGAAAGGCACCAGGCCCAGATGGATTTCCAGCAGAATTTTACAAAACATTACAAGAATCGTTGAATCTTCCATTGTTAGAAGTTATGAATGAAGTTATGTTAAAGAAGAAGATACCTAAATCATGGTCAGAAGCCTATATTACACTTATTCCAAAAGAGGAGGCTGATCCATTACAAATTAAGAACTATAGACCTATTTCTCTACTAAATGCAGATTATAAAATCTTTGCTTCAATATTGGCAGAAAGACTTAAAAAATATCTGAATAATTTTATTCATCCTGATCAAAATGGATTTCTGCCAAAGAGACAAATTAAAGATAATATGAGAGTAACCTTGGACACCTTGGAATACTATGAGGCACATCCTGAAAAACAAATGGCTCTGATATTTCTAGATGCACAGAAGGCATTTGATAATGTGAATTGGCGATTCATGTTATTACTGCTGGAACAGATGGGCTTCGCTAGAAAATTTATTCAAGCAATAGAAGCTATATACTATAAGCAAACGGCAAAGGTAATGATAGAGGGAGAACTGACAGACTCTATCAATATAAGGAAAGGAACAAGACAAGAGTGCCCACTATCACCTTTGTTGTTTGTGTTAACTTTGGAAGTGCTAAACAGAAATACTGGAGATGAAAAGAAGGAATGAAATTCAAAAAGGAAGAATTTAAGCTGCAAGCATTTGCAGATGATCTGGTTTTCATCTTAGAAGACCCTCTAGAAACAGCACCAAAATTGATAGAAAAGATAGAGACATATGGAAAGGTGGCTGGTTTGAAAATAAATAAAGATAAGACAAAGATCTTGACAAAGAATATGCTATTAAGACAAAAGGAAGAACTGGCAGACCTATTGAAAATTCAGGTCACGAATAAGATTAAGTACTTGGGGATATATTTGACAGCAAGATGTAGTACATTAAAAGAGAATAATTACTGTATATACTCGAGTATAAGCCTAGTTTTTCAGCCCATTTTTTGTGCTGAAAAAATCCCCCTCGGCTTATACTTGAGTCAGATTACCCTCTGAAAAAAAATGGTGTGGAGTCGCGGCCTCCGGCGGCAGCGACTCCCAACAGCCCCAGCCGGGAAGGGAAAGGCAAAAAGCGCTTTGCCTTTCCCTTCCCGAGGCGGCGGGACTGGGGCGCGCCGGCGGTAGTGACTCCTGACTCAGGGGGCCTCCGAGGGAGGGGAAGAGAGTGACTCCTGCCTCCCGCTGTCATCATCATCTTCTTCTTTTGGGTTAGTGAATCAATTAAACCTTTCATGATAGTGAGATCGTTTCCCAAATTAATTATTTTTATTTTTGAAATTTACCAGTAGCTGCTGCATTTCCCACCTCGGCTTATACTCGAGTCAATAAGTTTTCCCAGTTTTTTGTGTAAAATTAGGTGCCTCGGCTTATATTCGGGTCGACTTATACTCGAGTATATACGGTATATCAAACTTAAACAGCAGATAGCGCTAGAACTGGCGAAATGGGAAAATTTACAACTGTCACTAATAGGGAGAATTTCAACAATCAAGATGAATATATTACCCAGAATTTTATATTTGTTTCAAACAATTCCAATTAGGCTTGGAAAAGATTACTTTGAAGATTTAAATAAAATTGTGTTGAAATATATATGGCAAGGTAAGAAAGCGAGAATAAAGTTAAAACTTTTGCAAGATGCTAGAATTAGAGGAGGATTTGGTTTGCCTAATTGGGAGTTGTATTATCAAGCTACAAATCTGATGTGGGTTAAGGACTGGATAACACTAAGAAATACTAGATTGTTGACATTAGAAGGACATGATTTGTTGTTGGGGTGGCATGCTTTTTTATGGTATAAAGGAACTAAAACACAGGGGTATTTTAGAAGACATTATATATGGGAGTCTCTGTGGTTAAACTGGGAGAAGATTAAAAAACAATGTTATTTGAAAATTCCAGTCTGGCTATTGACTATTGAAGCATTTTCTTATCCTATAACATACAAAAAGGAACAAACAGTTAGATATGGTGAAATATTGAATGAAAAGATGAACTCAAATCTGTACAAAAACTAGAGGAACAAGGTATAAAGATGAATCGGTTTTCATATGTGCAAATACATTCAAGATATGATAAAGATTCTAAAATGGAAGGTTTCTATGATAAATTGACTGATTTAGATAAGATTTTGACAGGTACTGATGAAAAGGTGATTAAAAAATTGTATGGATATTTATTAGAAATTAAATTAGAAGAAGAACAAGTTAAAGAAACTATGATTGCTTGGGGGAAGAATTTTGGATATGGGATCGATTTAGAGAAATGGCAAAAATTGTGGTCTCAAAATTATAAAATGACAATGTCAACAGCATATAAAGAAAATTTGTATAAGATGTTTTACAGGTGGCATTTTCCCCCCGACAAGAATAGCAAGAATGTTCAAGAATAAATCCGAAAAATGTTGGAAATGTCATCAGACACCTGGCTCATATTACCATATGTGGTGGACTTGTGCGGATGCTAAAAAATACTGGACTAAAATCCACATGTGGTTGGAAAAAATAACAAAAAAATATAGAGAGTTGAAACCAGAGATATTTTTATTGGGAATTTTACCTGAAATATATAGTAAAGACTTGAAATATCTGATTGTAAATGTATTAACAGCGGCTAGGATTGTATTTGCCAAAAACTGGAAAAATGAGAAAACACCATCACAAGAGGAAATAATTAAGAAAATATTGGAATGTGCTGAAATGAGTAGATTGACATTTGAAATTAGAGAACAAGAGGATAAACAATTTTATAAAATCTGGAATCTATTCTATCAATGGTTAGACAATAAAATACAGTAATGAAATATGTAGACTCTTAGAAAATAATAAATATATAAAGATGTACTTCTTTCTTATTATATCTACAAAATGATTTTAGGATAGATTTGGGATGATAATATGAACTGTTATAAAACAAACTAAGTAAATTATGATTATCTTGTAAAACATGAATGAATAAAAGTATAGTCAAATGATTGATTAATAATGATACTAAGGTATTTAATTTTTGATTGAAAATACGAGATTATATGCAATGTAATTGTAATTGAAGACTACGAAATGGAAGCACAAAACAATTTGTAAACCAACCGGCACACTGTATGTATACATATGGAAGATGGCTTGATGTTTTTATGTTTTGTTTGTCTATGTTTGTTTTTAAAAACCAATAAAAACTTAAATAAATAAAAAACGTAAATGCTCAATGATAACAAAATAAAATGTTCTGGGCTGGAAGCCTCCCTCCACCTGGCACCTTCCAAAGAGACAGAAGAGTGGGCGGTGTGTGTGTGTGTGTGTGTCTGAGCTGAGAGGCCTCAGGACAACTGCAGAGGCATTAAACGCTCCCACTTGCAGTTCCCGTGCCTCCCGCCTCAGGTCCCTGAGATGCACTCTCCCACACTTGCTGGTGGCGGCAACAACAGTCCCCTCCCCCAGCACCTGCTGTCAGCTCTCCCCATTAGTTTTCTCACTTTGAATTTCTCCCGGCTCTCTCTCTTTCCTCCCCCCTGCCCACATGCAGGCAGAAAGGAAAGGGAGATGGAGCGTGCACAGCTCTCCCCTATTCCAGTCCTTGCTGCCTCTCCCAACATCGAAGCCTCAGAAACGCAGGCAAAGGCCACCACAGCGGTAGTGCCCTGAGTTGCTTGCTTCTCCACTACTGCCTCCGCCTCCTCCAGCACCACTTCCTTCTCTGGGTAGGGCAATTCTTAACTAACCGAGCATGCTAAGGCAACTCAGGACACTATCGCTGTGGCAGCTTTGCCTGCGTTTCCGAGGCTTCGATGTTGGGAGAGGCAGCAAGGGCTGGAAAAGGGGAACGCTGTGCACGGCTCCATCTCCCTTTCCTGCCTGCATGTGGGCGGGGGGAGGAAAGAGATAGAGCCAGGACCAATTCAAAGCTAGAGAACTAATGGGGAAGAGCTGACAGCAGGCACTGGGGAGGGCACTGCTGTTGCTGTTGCTGCTGCCGCCGGGTGTAGGAGCTGGTTGGCGCGTGCATCTCAGGGGCCTGACTCCAGGGTCCCTCGGAGAGCCGGGAGGTACAAGAACTGTGAGGCCCAGATTAATTGCTTTTGGGGCCATTTCTTCTGTGGCCCACCAAAATTTTTCCACGGCCCACTGGTTGGCAACCGCTGTTCTAGTCCAACCCCCTGCCCAAGTAGGAGACCCTACACCATTTCTGAAAGATGGGAGTCCAATCTCTTCTTGAAAGTCTCAAGTGATGGCGCTCCCACAACTTCTGAGGGCAAGCTGTTCCATTGGTTGATTGTTCTCACTGTCAGAAAGTTTTTCCTTGTTTCCAGGTTAAATCTCTCCTTGTTCAGTTTCCATCCATTATTCCTTGTCTGGCCTACAGGTGCTTTAGAAAATAGCTTGACCCTTCCTGTCTGTGGCAGCCCCTCAAATATTGGAAGACTGCTATCATGTCTCCCCTGGTCCTTCTCTTCACTAGACTAGCCAAGCCCAGTTCCTGTAACCGTTCTTCATATGTTTTAGTCTCCAGTCCCCTAATCATCCTGGTTGCTCTTTTCTGTACTTTTTCTAGAGTCTCAACATCTTTTTTTAGAGACATCTGTCAATGAGTTTTGCCCCATTTTATAATCCTTCTTGCCACAGTTGTTAAGTGAATCACTGCAGTTTGTTAAGTGAATCTAGCTTCCCATTGACTTTGCTTGTCAGAAGGTTACAAAATGTGATCACGTGACCCCAGGACACTTCAACTGTCAAATTTAAATGAAGCAGTTGCAAATTTTGATCACGTGACCATGGGGATGATACAATGGTCATAAATGTGAAAAACAGTCACTTTTTTCAGCGCCACTGTAATTTTGAATGGTCACTAAATGAAATGATGTAAATCGATCCTCCTGCAAACTGACAGATAGTTGAATTGTCAATTAAAAAGAGTCTGATTTTAAAACAGGTCAGAACTGCAGCGATTTTTCATGGATAAAGGGGCAAGGGAACACTGCAATGTATTAAACTGAAAAGAACCACCATATCTATGCATTAAATCAGGATTCCCCAAACTTGGCAACTTTAAGACTTGTGGAGTTCAACTCCCAGAATTCGCCAGCCAGCATTGAAGTCCACAAGTCTTAAAATTGCCAAGTTTGGAGACCTCTTCATTAAATTATTAATTACTCAGATGAGCTGCTGATATATTTTACTGTATAATGCATAACATGCTTATAATATAAAATATGATATATTAACATTGTTATTGTTTCTATCTAATGGTTGTTGTCATTGCGTAATTTATGATAACATTCCTTTTATACCTTACCCAGATTGATTGACTGACTGACCGCAACATGCAGCATTGATGATAGACAACTAATACTTCATGAGTCACCCAGTTACTCAATCTCTTCGATTTGAAAAAACCCAACAATCACAATCCAAAACACAAGATGTCTGACAATATTTTTGGTGTAAAGTTGGGGAATAGCAGAGGGTAACTTTGCTTGCAGTTGTACAGTAGGATTTAAAAAAAAAATGTTCCTGCTCTTCTGTGGAAATATGTGCTCTGTTTAAAGAAATTAAGTGCCTGTTATCATTCAGGGGTCACTGAAGTGTCATTGTGTGGGGGAAACATCTGGGAGGCCAATATTGTTTGGGAGAACATCTGTTGCTGTCTTGTCCCCTTCAGTGCCTGAGACATGCATTCACAGATCAATTACAATCTCTGCCATGACTCAAAGGGTTCCTTTCCTTTGCAGTGAGCAAACGTTCTGTGAATGCTGTTCCTGATCACCACAATTACTAGCTTTTCTCCTTGAACCTTTGACATTCTTCTCACTGAGTCTGTAAAGGACTACAAAGATTACCTTGAAATAAGAATTTAGCTACCATTTTATACTGTAACCTTTTCCTTACTTCAGATAGACAGGAGGGGGTATGAAAAAGACTGAACCACCTTTATTATTATTATTATTTTTAGTAGACAAGAAACATAAAAAGTCTCCTTTATGTTTTTAAAGACTGTTACTATATCCTACAATAATGGATTCTGGTATTTCATGTGGTATCTGTTCCTTGCCCTGGTCTACCTCAGAAAATATGCATTAGCTGTGGCAAAAAGCAGTCATTCGGAACTTTCCTATTCTTTTTTTCTAGCTCTTTTCTCCAATTTTTTGTGCCCCGCTACAATTTTTCTTCTCTGGAGTGCTATTTGGAGTTATCATTTAATTTTAGCCTAGCTGATTTTTTCAGTTCTGACTTTTGTTTCTGAAACTCTACAAGATACTAGATTTACTCAAAGGCCGCATCTTGGAGGAATCCATGAATGATCTGTTTTATGTTACTGTTGGATACAGCATGTTTTTTTAACTTTATTTATTTACACAATTGAGAGGCTGTCCAATTCTTAAACCAACTCTGGACAATTAATTAATTCTCATTAAAACAATGAGAATAAAAAAACAGCAAAAAGGAAGCAATAGAAATAAAATTCCATTGTGCAGCAAGCCCATTACCTCAAATAGAAAATGTAAGCCACAAGGCTCCACAAAAACCCTACCCTAAAGCTTAGAAGAACAGCTATGTATATAAAGACCATAAAGTCCACAAGTCTTAAAGTTGCCAAGGTTGGATATCTTGTACTAAAATATCAAGAGGGAGGAGCTATGTGGAACTTGGGGAGAAGTAGCTACCATTCAAGGGTGCAGGTATTGTGAAAGAGATGTAATTTTTAGGTCCCAGTAGATCAGTGTATGGGTCTCTCCCTAGAGGGTGTTTTTCTGTGTATGTGTATTTGAAAATCAGTCTACATAGTCATTAAGAGTCAATGATGACTTGATGGCATATAATCAATCCCCACATAAACATGTTCTCAAAGCAAGAGAAAAGTGTATTATATATATGAATTCCTTAATAAAGGATAGTAGTAGCACTGAAGACGATCAGATGGTTCCCTATTCTCCCCCCAACCATTTCTTATTTTTTATTTTTTTTCTGAATGTTGTCCTTAGCTGATTAGTTGAGAAGTAAAATTACAGTAGACTTTGGAAGGAGCTCTGGACAATAGTAAATTTATTTTAATAATATAGTCAAGTCGTGCTTTTCATCTTGCCTATGCTCCACAGGAAATGTATAGTTCCTTGCCTAACTAAATCCATCTGCTGAGTTGGTTATATTCACATTTGACTGAGAGACATATTGGTAATTTCATTTGGAAATGAAATGGACTTCACTACCATTTGAAAATATTTCCAAGTTTTCTTGAAGAAATGTACAAAATGCAATCTGAACTATAGAAGAAACCAACATGTAGAAGCTATGATAATTTATTAAAATGAGAATAGCAGAAACATGGCCATGCTCATTTGCACGAACACCATGCAATGTTATTGCTTAGAGCAAACAATCACAGATAAAGTTTGCCTATGCTGTAAAATCTTCTCTAACAGGGCTGTTCAGCAGAGATTTTACGCAGTCTGTCATTTGGAACTAGGTGAAATATGTATGTAATCACTTGCCCTCTCTCTATAGCTGATCACTCTAAAGTTGATGGCTGCCAAGAAAGTGTGCAGTCAAATTCAGCTGGAAAAAAACCCTTCTGCATCAAGGAACTTGACATTTTTAATTCTGGTATTACAGTTGTGAAGGCTTGTTCATGCATGTATATTTATAGGCTAGTGATTCTAGTAGTGTGCAAAGTAAATGCATGTGTCTATGTACCAGTCCTAATGTAATCTTGCAAAGAAATCAAAGTTTCATACTTACATGGTCCAGCCTGTGAAAATTTAATCCAGCAGTGTCTTCAGATTTCACACATGCAATCAGCTAAGACAAAACAAAGCACAGTGTGACAATACTAGCTAGTGTTTGTACTAGCAAAATTGATGCATCAAATATATGCCTGCAGCATCATTAACAAAATAAATAGAAGACTGAAACTCACTCTTGGGAGAGTGTTAGGGAACACTCTGTCTTGAAACTATGTTAAATTGTTTAGAAGGCATTCTAGTTGTCCTTTATTTTGCTACTTCTAAGGAGCATTGAAAGTCTTTGACAAATAAGGGAACTACTCCTAAAAATAAAATCCTATGGTATCTCTGGACAACTGAATAACTGGATAGAAGCATTCCTGTCAAACAGACAACAAATGGTCAAAATCGGGAGCGTCCTATCAAATCCAGTACCTGTCAATAGTGGTGTTCCCCAAGGCAGTGTCCTAGGACCAACTCTCTTCATACTCTACATAAACGACCTCTGTGATCATATTAAGAGCAATTGCGTCCTCTTCGCTGATGATGTAAAGCTATTCAATACCACAGACAATACTGCTACCCTACAAAAAGATCTTGACTATGTATCAGAATGGTCAAACAAATGGCAACTTCAAATCTCAACAAATAAATGCTCTGTCTTACATATTGGCAAAAAAAATCAGAAAATAAAATACAAGCTGAATAGTCAAGATCTTGTTGATGACCCATGCTCTGTAAAGGACCTTGGAATACTCACCTCTAATGATCTAAGTGCTAGAGCCCACTGCAACTACATAGCCAAAAGGCATTAAGAGTTGTTAACCTAATCCTACGTAGCTTTTTCTCTGGTAATATCACACTACTAACCAGAGCATACAAAACATTTGCTAGACCAATACTTGAATACAGTTCATCAGTCTGGAACCCACATTATGTATCTGATATTAGCACAATTGAGAAAGTCCAGAAATATTTCACAAGAAGAGTTCTCTACTCGTTGTAGAATACCTTATGCCACCAGACTTGAAATTCTAGAACTAGAAAACCTTGAATTACACCGTCTTCGGTCTGACTTAAGCATGGTATATAAAATCATACATTGCAATGTCCTACCTGTCAATGAATACTTCAGCTTCAACCATAACAACACAAGAGCACACAATAGATACAAACTCAAAGTAAACCGCACCAAACGTGATTGCAGGAAATACGACTTCAGCAATAGAGTGGTCAATGTCTGGAATACTCTACCCGACTCTGTAGTTTCTTCCCCAAACCCCAAAAACTTTAACCTTAGACTGTCTACTATTGACCTCACCCCTTTCCTAAGAGGCCTGTAGGGGGCGTGCATAAGCGCACCAACGTGCCTACCATCCCTGTCCTATTGTTTCTCTTATTCTTTTATTTTTCTTATATGTACCCATTTCATGTATTCACAACTATGTATACATTTATACTTATTATCTTGTAAACAATTGGCAAATCAAATAAATAAATAAAAATAAAATGATGGGCAGTCAGTGCTTTAAATTTATATAAATGCACAGCATTTATATAAATAACCCAAAGCAACCAAGCTTCAAAGTTGTTTTCAACTTCTTTGAAACTGAATGTGCCTCCCCTCTGATTCTAACATTTGATTTCAGATAATAGGCTTGAAAATACACTGCAGCAGCTGAATAAAAAGTAGCTGTGATTGTCTGAAATGACCATTAATTTATTTATTTTTAATCAAATTAACTTGGATATTTTTCCTGTGGTTTTAAATATGACAAGTGTAGTTATTAAAATGATGATAGTATCTACCATACTTGAACGATATCACCAATTCAGTTATCCTGATCTTTCCTTTATTCATTTCAAATCAAATACTATAGACTAAGATCATATGATGTTCAGTGTTTAAAAATGAGAAGCCACTGTAATCAAGAAAGTCCTGACTCACTTTCTTACCACTCACAATTGTCTTAATTATAGATTACAGAGCAAGGTCAAAGATTATTGTACTTGATGACCAGGTTTAGAGAACAATTAAATATCCAAGTCCCAAATTATTTAATGTTGCATAAGTTGAAACAGCTTTTAACACAGCTTTTAAATTATGTCCAGCTACAAATCAGCATCTATTTCACATACACCATTGTAAGTCACATAGCCAGGAGAAAGGAGAAAGAAATCATGGCTACTATAGCTTGTAAATCAATGCGGTTCCACATAAAAATATTTTAACAATACTTTGTAATTTTGGTGGTGAAAGCTGAGATGTAAATTGTCTGATCTAATAAGTCCAATATTTTATTTTCAGTTTTTATTTCCAGTATGAGAATACAAATGACCATTTTCAAATATGTCTCATTTTGATTAGCCTTGAAATTAATTGCATATTATATAGAAGTGTGTTCAAAATTCCATCTTTCGCACAATTTCTTCTAAATATATTGATCATATTTTTATGGCATTTATTTCCACATTAACAATTTTGGATTTTTACCATATGATGTTTATAAAAATATCTCCAGATAGTCAAATTTATTTGAGGGAGAACAATACTTAGGATGATAAACATAGCAAGAGAAACACATTTCAGGCTGATTTGCTCTAAAGCAATAAGTCTTTTAACTACGTAAGAATATTATCTGTGTTTTACTTTTTTTCCTTCTGTAAAAATCTAAGTAATCATTCTTTCGACTGCAACAAAACTTGTTTCAAAAATATCTGATTGCATAGAAGAGTAATTTGTTTTAAACACTTCAAGAATAAAAAGACTTTTTAAAAAAATCTGATTTCAGTCTGCAGATAGAATAAATGTTTGCTGCAGAATTTCTAATATAATAACTTTGTCAACCAGGCTTTCTCACAAGTATACAATTACATACTTTGTGCAAATGCTTATTTAAAGAAATCAGATTATGTTCTTTGACGTCAAAAAAGAAGATGCATTGTTCCTTCTTTCTATTTTTAAAGATTTTCCAAATACTGAAATGCTATTGCTGTTAGAATAAATGCTGAGTATACACAATATACTGTTCCAGATATATAAATGTGAAGGAATGCAATTTGCTGTCCTTGGCTAGATATGTTGACTTTGAATGGTTGCTGTCAAGTGGGCATTTGTAAAAATGAAGTAGTAGAGAGGGAAAAAATATTGTTTTCTGTTGTGTGACATCTTCCTTCATCTGAAGCCCATCTAGCATACCTCAACATATTTAATACCAGTATGTGTTAAACAATTCAGGAGATGACATTGAGATATATTGGAAAACTGGCAGACCAGATTCAAAACCCAAGCACTACACAATGGGGTGAGCTCCCATTCTCACCCAGCTCCTGCCAACCTAGCAGTTCGAAAGCCTGCAAATGTTAGTAGATAAATAGATACCAACATCCATTCTCTAGGTAGAAAGTTAACACAAGGACTTGATCATATTTGGGGAAAAATTCAGCTTGTTCTACTTTGGATTACAGATTCTACTGCTAGGGCTATTCTGTTTAACATAAGCCTTTCTGTACTTTTTAGACTCTTTGGTGACACAGATAAGAGCAATTGGCCTTTAACCTTGGGGAAGGTTTGAAGCCTTCCCTAGTTCTAAAATTGAAATAATTTTGGCCTTCCTGAGTATAGTAGGCAGCCATCCTGGGTATAGTATGGAACTAAAAAGGAGACAAGCCAACATTTAGTTGCTGGTCAACAGTTCTTCAGTAGTTTGGGGTACATGGTGTTAAATCCTGGCATGTACCCAGGACTACTGGATTCTTTGGAAACTACTGGGTTCTTTACAAAATTTACCATTTTGTAAAGAATCCAGCTCCCTCTACACTTTTACTGATGTAAATGGGCATGACTATAAAGCATGTGGTAGAAGTGCATGCTTCATAGTCTAAATTCAGATCTAATTTGTCTGGCAAATTTCTTATATCTTCTTGTCCTTGAAGCAGAGATGAGACAGTTAGCTATAGATGCCAAACAGATGGTAGAATATTTTCCTTGATGGATGATGAATACAATTTTTAGATAAGGGACCAGGCTTTCCAGCTAGAGTGGGTAAAGTTTTGGTTTTTTAGAGTCCTGGAGCATTTCTTTTTTCTAGCTCTGTCCAGAAACTTCAGCAATTCGGTTGTTTTCTCTGGATTCCCATCCTGTTAAAATTTGGTGCACAAGTGACTTATTTCCTCACTCCATCAGGACATAATCTTTAAGGTAGCCTTTGGAAATATTCCTCTCAGTTGCAGATTTAATTAAGCCAACAAACCTGTCATAGTTCTTAGGAACTGCTTTGATTCATCTGATAATAGAGTGCTTGACATAAGTATTCCAACTTGCTTTCTGGAAGTTCCAAGTTCTGGAGGTTTAGGAATGAACCTACCATGTTTCTCACAAAATAAGGCCGGGCCTTATTTTTCTTTTTTACCCCCGAAAAAATGGCTAGGCCGTCTTTTCGGGGGTGACTTAATTTCCTCCCCCACCTAGAGCGGCCCATGCACATGTACCTCTCCATGAGGCCATTTCTATCGGCCTACGAAAGCTCCCCAAAGGCAGAGTCACCCACCGCTTTGGGGCGAGGCGTGGCTGCCCGTGTTCCCTCGCTATGAGGCAGTGTCTTTGGGGTGATGGAAGCTCCCCAAGGGCAGTCACCAGCCACTTCAATCGGCCAGTAGAAGCGGCCTCAGGGCGAGCGCCCATGCACACTCCACTCGCATGCGAGGCCGCTTCTATTGGCCGATGAAAGCTCCCCAAAGACAGAGTCACCAGCTGCTTCAGGGTGAGCCATGGCTGCCCGTGGGGCAGTCCTGACAGGAGCGCCCACACACATTCTTCTCGCCATGACACAGTGTCTTTCAGGCGATGAAAGCTCCCCAAGGGTAGTCATCAGCCACTTCGATCGGCCGGTAAAAGTGGCCTCGGGGCGAGCACCCATGCACACTCCCCTCGCCCCGAGGTCGCTTCTACCGGCCGATCAAAGTGGCTGGTGACTGCCCTTGGGGAGCTTCCATTGCCCCAAAGACACTGCCTAATGGCAAGGGGACATGGGCAGCCATGCCTCTCCCCGAAGCGACTGGGGACTCTGCCTTCAGGGAGCTATCACTGGCTGATAGAAGCGGTCTCACGGCAAGTGTGCATGGGCGCTCGCCCTGAGGCCTCTTCTACCAGCCGATCAAAGTGGCTGGTGACTGCCCTTGGGGAGCTTCCATCACCCGAAAGACACTGCCTAATAGCGAGGGGACACGGGCAGCCACGCCTCACCCCGAAACAGCTATCATCGGCCAATAGAAGTGGCCTCGTAGCGAGGGGAGTGTGCGTGGGCGCTCGCCCTGAGGCCGCTTCTACCGGCCGATCGAAGTGGCTGGTGACTCTGCCTTCAGGGAACTTCTATCGGATGATGTACTATTGGTAGTAGATCAGGGTATTCTAGCTTAGGCTACCTGCAAGTTTTCTCCCCATCCCCCTAAAGGCAAGTTTTCTCCCCACCCCCCATCCTTCCCCCCATTTCTCTTCACTTCGTATAGTTCTAACGAACGATGTGAGAAATGATGGGCAAACGCATTGTTTAAATAGGCCTAAATTTTGGGAGCGGGGCTTAATTTTACCTCAAGCCTAGAAATCATGCTGGGCCTTCCTATTTGTGGAGGCCGTATTGTTGGAGAAACACGGTAATTACTGGAATGTGGAGTTCTATTCCGTAGATTATAGACCTATGCTGACTGTGTGGGAAATTGTTCAAAACCTTACTCTGGATTTGAGATAATGTTTTTACTACTCCAGAGGAAACAAAGCAAAGGTCTGGAGAATAATCCTTTCATAAACTATAATAAATAATTCTTTAATAAATCCTCCATGTTGAGGAGTAGACATAAACATCAGTACAGAATACAATTACAGTGTTTAAAATATCTTAGAACCTTTGCGGGGTAGGTTCCAAGTTAAAAACTGAATAAGGAGAATCTATTGTGATGATGAAGATAAATCTTGTGGTGTTATCTGGGATGCTTTTGAGCCTGGAGATCCCAAAGAAGATGAGAGAGCTGTCTAATATCTTAGGTTCACCATTGTGGTCTGGATCCTGCCCCATCTGGTTAATTAAATCAGTTGGTTTCAGGCGAGATAGAGGGATTGATAGATATACTTTTATCTATTTAGCATATCTTTTATTTTTATTTCTATTTATCATATTTTTTTTAAAAAAATACATAAAACAATACTAAGGAATATCCATCACAGCAACTCATTATAATAAAGCGCAAACTGTTTTCTTTTAGCTTGGAAAAATAAATCAGAAAAACTTGAGGCTCAGTGAAGGCCTCTAGCTTCCCAGGGAGAATTTCAGGAACTGTCAGATCTGCCCCAGGTAGTTTTCTTAGGAAAAAAAAGACCCTCGACTCCATTTGATTAAAGTGATAGATTCTTTTAGTAAAGGATATTGGCTGCAGCAAAATCAGTCTAGAACTAAGACTCCCACATGAAAAAGATACAAACTATTTCCCCTCATTCCAGCCCTCCCTCCTCATGACCAATTCATCTTCAGCTAATGAAAACTCACCTAGGTATTTTGAGAATGCTGAGCTATTTGGGGTAATCCACATTCTTTCTCAGGGTGCATGGTCTTGAGTACTGGCACAAACTGGTTTTAAGATTCTCTGTTGCTGGTCAAGCTGTCATCCTCCCTCCCCTATTTCCCATCACATACTCACATAGGTTTATTGCCCATTTGTTCCCCCATGGCCATCCCCTTCCCCTTAGCCTTTGATGGCAGGATATCAGTAAGGTGCCAAGCCAAAGATGGCAGACTCGACAGGAATTTAGCTTTTAAAATGAAGTTCAGAGATGAATAAGCACACAGCAAGAACATCAAACCATGCTAAAGCAACCACTAATGACAGCAGCAATGGCAAAGAGTTTAAAAGTCACTTCAAAAGGAAGGGGAAAATTAAAAAGATCTCCTACCCCTGAAAAATGTTATTTGTATTAGCTATCTGCTCTGACTCATTAAAAAAGTGATTTTAAATAGCCTGTAGCATTTCTGAAAAATAAACCTAATCAGATAAATTGTGTCAATAGGGTCAATGTTTTTAAACAGCTGAGATACAAGAAAGAAATGTCCAAATCCCTGCTCTACGGTTAAAATTAATGGCGCGGTTCTTAATGTAAGTTCATTTAGAAAGTTAATAGAAAGAACATTTCCTGTCTTCCATCTGTAGTTATCTGAGACCCCTTAAACAATACATTCTCTTCAATGTGTAAGAAAGACTTCTGAGGAAAGCAGATGGATGTAAGAGAAAGAATATGGGAAGCACTGACCTAGAGCCAACAGCATAGAGTGTTTGCTCCTTGAAGCCAATTCCTGAATTCAGAGAATGATCAGCTGATAGTATTTCAATTTCCAGTCAAGAACAGAGTACCTTCTCGCATCCATTCTTCAATCTATGTCCTTTTGCCTTCTTACAAAAAAATAATACCATATCCATATTCGCCTCCAACCCTTGGCTATGTTTTAACAAATGTCATCCATAGTTCCACTGGCAGTACCTTGCTGTATCCAGATGTAGGCACAACTGCATTCTATTATCAGCGTCTTTTGACTGGAGCACTAAAAGTGCCAAATGAAATTAAATAAATCTAAATTACATAAATAGGCCTGTTTTCCAAATGCAGCCAAAAAGAATTTACCTATAGATGCCAGACAGAGGCCATATTGAAATTCAGTAAATATGATTATCTGGGTGATAATTTTTTTTTGCATCATGCATCTACGGTTAAAATTAATGGTGTGGTTGATGCAGCATCTTTGTGCTTTTTCCCTTTTAAATAGAGTAGGCCCCAAGTGTATTGCCTCTGATTTTATTTGGTATAAGTAGTCAGATTTCTCTGCTGTCAGAAGTCAACTCTAAATAAGCAATGCCATTCTATGCAGCTTTCTGTGTTTAAATTTGACTGAAAACTCACTGAATTATTTATGATGATTTGGTGTCCATATGATTCAGGAATAATGGCTGAGGATTCAGTTGGATTCTGAAGTTCTTTTCTGGTGTGCTTTTTTACCATAAGAAGAAGTTGGCAACATTTTGGAATTTGCCACAAATCTTGATAATCTGAAGTATGAAAGAATTGATAATGCTCCTCTTAATACATTTGAGTCAAGGGCCTTGTGATGGAAACTGGAAAAGAAACTGGAAAAGAATAGGAAAGACTGAATAAGAATACAAGGTCTTGTGTTTATTCATTTTTTCCACAACATAAGAAAGATTTTTGAATGTAAAACATTGTTTGCAGATGCTAATGTATCTGTACAAGAATAAATTGTAAAATAGCACTTGTATTAAAGACAAGCTGGATAGCTGGCATTCATCTTTATGAAAAAGAAATTGTGATAATGTATGGCTTGATAAAAAATACTCAGTGTCAAATAATTCTCGGAATTTTTATTGAGAATATAAGAGAAACCCTTTTTATGATAATTATCCAAGTGGTGGGATTGTTGATTCGAGATAACGTCAATTAATGTCATTCCAGCAACCCTCCATTCCAATCAGTAACTCTGAGACAAACATATCTCAAAATACCTTTATTAGGATAGTAGCTGGCACATCTGTGAAATCCCGAATCTGAAAGTTTCTGGGCTTCCTACAATTTCCCAAACTACAAATCTATCCCGGCTTAGCCACCATCACATCACACGGTCCAATCACAATCCTTCCAAAAGTAAGATCCTCATTTCATTCTGCACCACACTCAATGACCCTGAACTAACAAAAGAATTTTCTTTTGTCGACTTAGAGTTACTCAATTGAATCCACCCCTCTCCCATTTTCTCAGGCTTGTGGCAACGTGGAATATGGCTTCCAAAGCTGAGAAATGTCTTTACATAGTCATGTGCTATATTCACATGTAGATTTCATAAAATAACATTGCTCCACTGACTTTACAAAATAAAAGATTTGAAATTGAAGTATCACTGAAAACTCTTTAGATTTGGAAGTAATAAAATTAGTGCCATGAATTGGTCATTTTAATTTCTATATTTACATCATTGTTTCTATTTAGGTTAATTTAATTTTCTTTTAAAGCAGTTGTTATTTTGGTTTCTCCCCCGCCCAGTTCCTCCTTCTGCCTATCTCTTTTAAATCTTATAGGAATGTGCACTAACAGTTGAGTTACTAAAGAAATGTATTATTGGAACATTCGGGCAATAGTATGTTTCAACTCATGTTTCCCAGTATTTGGAATTACGAAGCTTGACTAATTTATTATCTATTGATTTCATCTTAGTTGAATTGGTTGATTATTTTAAAGCTATCCTTGTCTACCAGCATATCTTGTAGAAGTGAATTATGCAGTTTATCTATGCACTATGTGATGAAGCAATTCCCTTTACAGGTAGTCCTTCACTTACAACCACAATTCAGTGCAAAATTTCTGTAGTTAAGTGAGACATTTGCGAAGTGAGTTTTGGCCCATTTTACAACCTTTCTTGCCGCAGTTGTTCAGTGAATCGCTGCAGTTATTAAGTTAGTAACACAGATGTTAAGTGAATCTGGCTTCCCTGTTGACTTTGCTTGTCAAAAGGTTGCAAAAGGTGATCACATGACCCTCCGGGATACTGCAAATGTCATAAATATGAGTCAGTTGCCAAGGATCTGAATTTTGATCACATGACCATGGGGATGGTGTGTAAAAATGGTCATAAGTCACTTTTTTCAGTGTCGTTGTAACTTTGAATGGTCACTAAGCGAACTGTTGTAAGTTGAGGACTACCTCTATTTGTTATGAATCTTCCTCCATGAAGCTTTATTGGATGACCCAATAGGCCCATTAAGAGTTAGGAGGGGAAATGTCTTCCTTTCCATAATTCCCAGGCATGATTTTCTGAATGCCTCCTCATTTCTTCTTAACTGAAACTAACCAAAATGTTATAATCTTAACTGTTGTATATTTTGCTTGCCTTTTTTTTACACTTACTCCAGCCTTACAAGGTATATTGAAATCTATGCTTTGCCTCTGCTTCATTCATAGGCAATCTCATGATGATATCCATAAACCAGCACCAAAACAATGGGAGTTTCCTGCTCCTGAAAACTAGCAAAACTCTGCACATTTTCTCTTCCTTGCTTCAGAGACATAAAATGTGTATTTTCAAAGACCCGTTCTATACTTGCATATATTTTTTTAATTGGAGAGACTTCCGATAGTACCAGAGGTAGTATTCAGCAGGTTCTGACCAGTTCTGGAGAACCGGTAGTGGAAATTTTGAGTAGTTCGGAGAACTGCCAAATACCACCTCAGACTGGAGATTTTACAGTATCCTTCCCCTGCCACACCCACCAAGCCATGCCCACAGATCCGGTAGTAAAAAAAATTTGAATCCCACCACTGGGTAGTACCCTCTGTTTCTCAGCTTTAGCTAGCATTTCCTTCAATTCAGCTAAGCCCTCGGATGTAAGTTTGCAGATACAATGCTCTTGCAGGATTTGCTTCCATGAAGCACTCATGATTTTCTGGGATAATATACTTCATACAGCTTGCTTGATTGGTGATTTGGTGCCATAGTGAATAGAAGGCTTTTGAGGTTTCTTAGTGCATCTGTTAGGTTCAAAAATCAATGTTCTCTTACAACTGTTTCCAGTACAAACCTACCAAGGGAACTGTTATGCAAACAATTAGATAAATGTATACAAGTGCATGTGGACAAATGCATTGGCTCTGTGTGGCATATCTGTTAGAAATTCATTTTCTGTGTTTGTGTGAGAGGAAAGGTAAAAAGCTCTTTCTTAATTCATGGAACACTGAAAGCTCTGGATGCGATACACTCCAAAACAAAAAAATATTTCTTCATGTCACTTGTTTCTTCAATATAAAATCCCAAAACAAAATGTGGATATTATCGGCTGGCATATTTTGTGCTTGCTGCTGGCTAGCTCATGTTGAGAGATAATTGGCTCTCTGCAAATATAGTGCAATGGCATGCAGGAATGATCTTGGGAGATGAAGGGGAGGGAATAGATGTCTGCCCAGGGAATGATCAGCCAACAGTTGCATAACAGTGGAGAAAGAAACTCAAAAAGGATTCCCTGCTAAATTGTCAGTGTATAAAAAGAGGTGGCAGGAGATTTGCACTTTGAACTTGTCAGCTGGAGAGCTGACAGTCCAGGTTTGAGACCCTGCTCCATGCAATAGGGTTACCTCCCATTACTTACCCTGCCCACCTAGCAGTTCAAAAGCATGAAAATGCAAGTAAATTAATAGGTACCACTTCAGTTAGAAGGTAACAGGATTCCGTATAGCCATGCTGACTACATGACCATAGAAATTGTCTTTGAGTCATGTCTTAGAGTTGGACAGAATTGAAAGGGAAACCTTTATCTTTACATTAGGTTTACAATAAAGTAGAATGCGCTTATCTGATTATGTGTCTCATCTGGTCAATTGGGAAAGATGATATCCAAACATCATGCTGAAAGGATTTGGAATTGTAATGATCAAAACTAGCATGGTAGTTTAAGCTGTGTACAGTCTTTATAGATTAGTAAAAAGTCATTATAAAATTGATCATTTGTTTTCAAAACTATAACATATCAAATTTTCTGCCTCTCTCTCTCTCTCTCTCTTTTTGTTCCAACATGCATAATTTTACACTTGTTCATACTGAATTGTATTTTTTTTCAGCAATGCATTTACCTAATGTATTTAAATGATGCTATGTTTAAAAAAATTATCAGAGAAAAGATTAATAATAGAATCACAGTTGTTAAAAAAAGACTTACTGTGAGTTTTTGTTAGTGACTTAATATAAATAAGAAAAGATGCGGTTAGCTCCTGTTACTTACCTCAGCTCCTGTCCGCCTAGCAGTTTGAAAGCAATGAAATGTTTGCAGCCAAATTGCCAAGCTCGGAGCTCAAACCAACAGCCTAGAAAGGATGCAAGTCTAAAACTACTTTCCTGAGAATAAATCCCACTGATTTATGTTTGATGATTTCTAAGCAAGTGCTTGTCAATCTCTCTGGTATTTATTGTATTTTTAAATTAAAACACATTTGAAGTTATATTCCTATTATTGCCATTGAGGGATGAATAAAATATTTACTACATTTGGCACATATGAATAAATTTGAAATAAATCTAAAATAAATTTAAGTTCTACAAAGTTGCTTTTCAATGGAATGCACGTTAGTAAACTATCCATGTTCCTGATTGTTCAAAATATGTAACATTGTTAATTATTCAGAGAAAGTGTAATGCAAGTATAAATCAAATCCGTTCCAAGTGCTAATGAAATGCAGAGAGAAGTAGCTGACTTAACAAGCTTTGCCTGGTTAGGATATAAAGTGAAGAATAACTTGAATAATTTATTAGAAAATATTTTTAAAATCTGCAATAAATTAAACTTGGACTATTTTTTTTTCTTTTGCGTTCTAGCACTGAAATAAGACCAACACAAACTGATTGAAAAAAATGACTTTCTTAATAAAAATACATTTTTATTCAAGTGCTAGGTTTTTCTTTGCTAGGGGAAAGAACAAGTCAGGATGGTCCAGCAAGAACAACAAAAGATATAATTTATTATTCAAGGCGATGGGAAGATTTGCATGGGATGTAACCGGTTGCATATAAATAAAACTACAAGGAGGTATGGAGAGAATGAGTGCTCAGAACATGGATAATATAATGATAATATCATAATTTATTTGCTAGTTGAATTATGAAATTCATCAGAATGGAATATCTAAACACAACATTTTACATACATGCCTTTCCACCAACCCACAATAGTCATGGTGGCCAGAAGTATAAAATAAAGAAAAAAAACCCTATCAAATTAAAAGCGCCAAATCATGATAAAAACAGTATTGAAAGCATAATAAAAAGAATATCAGCCCACTCAGCAGCAACCTAAACAAAAGATATTTGCTTGATTGGAGAAATATAGTATGCTTTCTAGTGACAGAAAGACCTGGAGCCTAGGAGCAGTCAACAAGGTCTTTTCCATAATATCACCAAGTGTGCTTCCCATAATAGTCGAACAAAGACCAGGATTGAGCCAATTTCATATGAAGAATACAGCCTTTGATATGGATTGGTTGATGAGATTTATGTCCAACCTTTGCTCTAAAAACAGAAAATTGTATAGATAGTATTCCCTATTTCCATTTTTTCTCATCAAGAAAACTCTTAAGATAGGTTGGACCAAGAAAGAAACCCAGATTATCATTTTTTGAGTAAATGGTTCTCCTCAATCCAATCTAGCATGTTAATTCTAATTCTGGTTTCTCTTATAATCCTTTATATTCAATTATTTGTGATGTGTCCAGGAACAGACCAACCAATAATAAGACTACTTAATAAGTGAGTTCTGTACCTATCTACCTACCTATAAAAGTCTCCAGTAAATAGTTTGATTGCAGTATAGACTTAGACTTAGAATAACTTTATTTTCAATTTGAATGTACACTAATCGGCATACATTAAAATAAAATTTCATTGCATACAGCTCTCAAAGGGTCACCACCTTCAATATGCACTAAATAAACATGATAAAAATAATAATACATATACCCATATATATTCTATGACACAGAAAAACAACATAGTCTAGTTTGGATGTATACATGTACCTGGCAAGAAAAACTAATCTTGCTAATTTACCAGATGGATGGCATAGGGAACAAAGCTGTTACAGAATCTGATAGTGCTACTAGAAATACTTCAAAACCTCCTCCCAGAGGGGAGCAACAGAAACAGACCATAAAGTGGGTGTGTGGGGCAGTGGTGGGATTCAAATTTTTTTTTACTACTGGTTCTGTGGGCGTGGCTTGGTGGGTGTGGCAGGGGAAGGATACTGTAAAATCTCCAGTCAGAGGTGGTATTTGCTGGTTCTCTGAACTACTCAAAATGTCCGCTATCAGTTCTCCAGAACTGGTCAAAACCTGCTGAATACCACCTCTGGTGTGGGGTCTCAATGCTTTGAGCATTACGATAATTTGATGTACCTGAATATTTTTCAAACTCTTGTTGGAACACTCCATCAGTCATTATCAGTCATTATCTAAGATATTGTTGTTATTAGAGAGACAGTTTGTGGTAGTGGTTAAACAGTAGACTAGAAACTAGGAGACTGGATTCTAGTCCCCCTTTAGGAAACTGGGTGACCTTAGGCCAGTTACTCTCCTTAAAATCTAGGAATGAGGCAATGGCAAGTGACTTCTGAAATCTTGTCTAGAAAGGTGCAAGGATTTGTCTAGGCCAGGAGTATCAAACTCAAGGCCTGCAAGCTGGATCCAGCCTATGGGGTGCTTAGATCTGGCCCACAGGCCACCCTGGAAACATTGAAGGAGCAGCCCATGGCGCCTGGCCCAGGCCGACTGGGTGCTGATCTACAACCTGGTGGCAGCTGGCAGCATGCTGGAGTGGACTCTGGACAGCCTGCGCTGCCTTTTCGGGGGTCCTCCATGTGGCCTGAGAGGGACAGCGAGGGTCCTCTGGAGGACAATGATATGGCCTTCTCCCTGGTCTTGCCTTCCTCCTCTGGAGGTAATGGATCCCCCTGTTCTAACCCAAACCTTGTTCCAAGAAAACAAACATGAAACAGAGGTAACAGCAAAACCTTTTAATGATTATTTACAGATTCTGTTCCTTTATGGTTAAAAGGCTGTTGCAAACTAATTGTCTCTGATAAGAACGAGCCTTGCCAAGGTTGTGCAAGGCTGCCAAGAATATTAGATAAAATTACTAAGAAATATTTCAAACACAAAGAGTCTCCAAACACCAATCAAGATATTTTGAACGTCCACAAGGGTTGAGTGCAAAAACTTCTTTGCTTCCTGCAAAGCACTCCCCACTCATGAATGCACATGCATCCCCACACAAGTGCCCCTTCCCCCATGCATACGTGGCAGAGACCCAAAGATCCGCTGGTGAGTGGTAGGCACATGCACACATGCGCGGCAGAGTTGAGCTGAGGAGATGATTTGCATGCCCAGAGATAGGGGTCTGCATGCCACCTCTGGCATGCGTGCCATAGGTTTGCCATCTCAGGGTATATGATACGTACAAATAGTGCAGCCAGAAACAATGGTGGGGCCAGAAACCAATGACTCATGTGTACCCACCCCTCCAATCACACTTGTTTGAAAGTAAATAATTCTTTCCCCTCAGTGTGAAACTTTTCTATACCAGGCAGAATCACTCCTTAAATTGGACTCAATATTGATGGAACAAATGGCATGAAGAAAGTAGAAACTGCATTACCTTAAACTTGATCACTAGCCTATTATATTTTTCCTTTTGAATCACCAAAAGGGAAAGAATCCGGTTAACCTAATATGAGATCAGTAACTAAATACTGTATATAGGAACCTCTGTCACACAGTGGTTAGAGTGCAGTACTGCAAGCTACTTCTGCAACCAGCTGCCTACAATTTGGCAGTTCAAATCCCACCAGGCTCAAGGTTGACTCAGTCTTCCATCCTTCAGAGGTGGGTAAAATGAGGACCCAAATTGTTGCGGACATTATGCTGACTCTGTAAACTGCTTAGAGAGGGCTGTAAAGTACTATAAAGCAGTATATAAATTTAAGTGCTAAGTGCTATTGCTAAATTAATTTATATATATAAAAGCAAAATACAGTCATGCATCATCACAAGATTTCCAGAACCGTAAAGCCTACAAACTTGAAATTTGGCACGTATATTCTTCTTGGCTTCTAGGTGCTCACTAAGAAAGGATTTTTTGAAATGACCATCAGAGCATTAGTATTTCATATATTATTATTAACATGCTCTGATGCAAATGAGTTCTACTCCCCCTCCCCACCTGAAAAGAAATCTATTCCAAATGCAAAACACAAGCAGAGGAGAAGAGTTTCAGTTTCAGTTTTAGTTTCACAGCAGCAACCAGCTTTAGTACAGAACAGTTGAGCTAAGCCACACCCGGGCTCCTTGCTGTCTCCTTCTTGCTCACACAGCAAATACTGTTTCAGTTTCCATGTTTCAGTTTCCAAACAGCCCTCAACTCTCTCACACACTGACAGGATGCTAGCCAGAAGAATACTGATGTATGCTGGTAGGCAGAGGCACAATTTTTTCCCTTATTTTCCTCCCCCAAAACTAAGCCCGATCACATAAGTTTCGTAAGCACGGGTATAGAGCTAGTGCTTGAACAAAAAAACAAACAAACACATTTCGGAATACTTGGGCTGAAGGCTAGATGGGAATGTTGAAACATAAGATTTTACTGAAAACCAAGAATAGTTTCCTCCCCCTCCAACAAAAGTTTATATGATCTCATATAAATATTAGCCTTTATAAAGTGGTTTGGTTTCACCTTGATCAAGTGTTCACCTTGATCAAGTCAAAAGAGTCATCAAAATATATGTACCAACAACAACTCCCCCCCCCAAAAAAAAAACAGATTACCCATAACAATAAGGAAACTTCAATCCAAAAAGAAATCACTTTGGTGGAAAAACAAATCTGGTCACGTTGCACATTTCAAAATCCGATACAAAAATTTATGCCACCAGATAAAGACTGAATGCACCAATTATCACATTAAACAAGAGGAAAACCTTCTACGCACCAATTCCACCTGCACTTTTTACAATTTTGTAAACAACAAACTAAAAGACTCAAGGTCCATCCCACCCCTGATAGGACCTAATGGTAAAGACTGCAACGACGACACCATTAAAGCCAACCTCTTTAACACATTCTTTGGCTCAGTATTTGTAAATAGCAATGGATCATGTCCAGTATTTCCTAGCCGAACTACAGACAACTACAATGATCTAATACATATCGATTTTACAGAAGACAATGTTGAAAAAGCACTCCGCAATCTAAAACCATCTTTATCTATTGGACCGGACGGAATATGTGCCTACTTCTTAAAAAAGCTATCCACTGCCATAGCCGAACCTCTAAGCATAATCTTTGAAAAATCTTTCAGGACCAGCTCTTTGCCTAACCTATGGTCACAAGCTACGGTCATCCCCATCTTCAAAAAGGGAGACCCCAGCCTAGTTGAAAATTACAGACCAATCTCCTTATGCTGTGTCACCTGTAAAGTCATGGAATCAATTATTAACCAATCCATTATCCTCCACTTAGAGACAAAAACCTACTCTCCAATAAACAATTCGGTTTCAGAAAAAAACTATCCTGTAATCTGCAACTCTTACACTGCAAAAACATATGGACTATACAACTCGATCAGGGCAAAACAATAGATGCAATCTACATAGACTTCTGTAAAGCCTTTGATTCAGTGGTACACGACAAACTACTTCTAAAACTAAAATCTTACAGTATCTCTGGACACCTGCATAACTGGATAGAAGCATTCCTGTCAAACAGACAACAAATGGTCAAAATTGGGAGCGTCCTATCAAATTCTGTACCTGTCAACAGTGGTGTCCCCCAAGGCAGTGTTCTAGGACCAACTCTCTTCATACTCTACATAAATGACCTCTGTGATCATATTAAGAGCAACTGCGTTCTTTTCGCTGATGATGTAAAGCTGTTCAATACCACAGACAATACTGCTACCCTTCAAAAAGATCTTGACTATGTATCAGAATGGTCAAAAAAATGGCAGCTTCAAATCTCAACAAATAAATGCTCTGTCTTACATATTGGCAAAAAAAAGCAGAAAATAAAATACAAGCTGAATAGTCAAGATCTTGTTGATGATCCAAGCTCTGTAAAGGACCTTGGAATACTCATCTCTAATGTTCTAAGTGCTAGAGCCCACTGTAACTACATAGCCAAAAAGGCATAAAGTTAACCTAATCCTACGTAGCTTTTTCTCTGGTAATATTACACTAATAACTAGAGCATACAAAACATTTGCTAGACCAATACTCGTCAGTCTGGAACCCACATTATGTATCTGATATTAGCACAGTTGAGAAAGTCCAGAAATATTTCACAAGAAGAGTTCTCTACTCATTGTAGAATACCTTATGCCACCAGACTTGAAATTCTAGACCTAGAAAACCTTGAATTACGCCGTCTTCAATCTGATCTAAGTATGGTATATAAAATCATACATTGCAATGACTTACCTGTCAATGAATACTTCAGCTTCAACCATAACAACACAAGAGCACACAATAGATACAAACTCAAGGTTAGCTGCACCAAACTTGATTGCAGGAAATACGACTTCAGCAACAGAGTGGTCATTGTCTGGAATACGCTACCTGACTCTATGGTTTCTTCCCCAAACCCCCAAAACTTTAACCTTAGATTGTCTACTATTGACCTCACCCCTTTCCTAAGAGGTTTGTAGGGGGTGTGCATAAGTGCACCAACGTGCCTACCGTCCCTGTCCTATTGTTTCTTTTATTTTTCTTATATGTACCCATTTCATGTATTCATAACTATGTATATACTTATACCTATTATCTTGTAAGCGATTGACAAATCAAATCAAATCAAATAAATAAATAAAGTGTTATACTTTGGAGGCAATGTAGTTCTCCTTGATAAGGTGATCTATATGTCCTTAAAGCCTTGAGCTTTTTCAAGGAGCTGGTAACATCACTCCTGAAAATCCTGGAACAGGTTTCAGAGTTGAAGGAAAAGGAACCAAGGCATTTGCTTCTCTTTTATGTTGGTGGTGGAGCTTAATTGTTTTGTGAAGCAGTTTCAGAGGAATACTTTGTTTACAGCATCATGAAAGAAAGCCCCCTTTGGAGCTTTGCACAGCTCTAATAAATATACATAAATGGCAAAATAATCAGAAAATAATTTACAATTAATATGTTAATATACAATCAATTATCTGAAAACAAATATGTGCATGATGGTTTAAGTCTCAGTACATCTTCAGGCAATACATAAATAATTGATGATATTTATTGCCACAAGATGTGTCAAAGACCAGTAGCTTGTTGGATTACAAACACAATTAGTCAATGCTATGAAGAATAAATATATTGTCAGTTCTTAATTATTAATTCAAAACAGACTGTTCATTTTTAAAAACATATTTATTAAGACTTTTTTCATAGAATAAAAGACAAATCAAAAGAAAAAAGCAAAGAAAGAAAAAGAAAGGAAGGAAGGAAGGAAGGAAAGAAAGAAGGAAAATACGAGAAATAAACATTCAGATTAAGGAATATTCAAATGATTTCCACCCTTGTTTTTAACATACTTACAATCTTATTATCGATACTCCCCCTATGCAAATCCCTCCAGCCCTTCATTTGATCCATATCTTTCTTAATTTTCAAATGTGTAAATTATAATTTCAGTATTTACTCTTTTGGTAAAATTCCACTTTTCAGTCTTTCAGGAAAGTGTTTTATTCTATTCATCTTTTCAAAATCTTTGTTATGGAATACCATTTGTTTGACTAGCAATTACTAGACAGGCTTACTACAGTCAAAAATTATGGCAAGTTTTCTTATCTTTTGTTGGGTTCCTATGTGAGAACTTGAAATCTGAATGTAGTTGTATAAGCATGTCAAATGGGGTAGTAAAATATAGTTCTCCAGATATTAATTTTGTCCCATTGGTCTTTATCAAGGTGTCCACTGTTGGGAACTCTTGCAGTCCAGCAATATCTGGAAAGTCATTGTTGCTCACACTTGCTACTTATGCTTTGCTGTAAGTTTCATTGAAATAATGAAGATGTACCTCCAAATTAGTAGACATTGACTGGACTATATAGGGTTACACTGCTAATGAACCATTATCCTGTTTTTATGTAACTTCATTTGAAATATGGTAAAACAAATCACTTTACCCCATTAAGCAATTGCCAAGTTGCTTCAATAAATATTGTGCAATATTTAAATATTTGATAATCATTTAGATCAGGGAAGAGGAAACCCTTACCTGGGAGGCTAATCGATTCTGTTTTTATTGATCCATGAAGCTTATAGGTCTCAAGGGAAGTTCTTGTTACATCCCCTCTTTGTCAACAATTTCTGTAGGACATTACTATATTATTATCCCCTAGTCAGGAGTGTGTTCTTGGCAGTCTGGGCATTAATTTTAATAAAGTGAAAAAGAGTCAGCATTGTCAACAATAAATATGTATTTTCCTAGTTGCATATTTCTGTGATGAAAGATCATAATACAAATTGCCATTGTTCTCTATATCCCTTTTCTTAAAAGGAAACAACTGATATTGCATGATCTTTGACGTTTTCTAACGATACGCAATTATTGTCTTTGCTGCTTTGAAAAGAAAGTAGCATTTTTAAGTAGCAATTGTATTTTAAAGATTGATTTTAGTAGATATTCACATTTAACAAGGTACAAAACTCCCTGTTTGATCAAACTTCTTTTTTTTATTTTAAATTCTTGTGTTGAATTGCTTTTGAAATTTTAAACATCTTACAGCGATCAGATACTTCATCCTTTGATAATGCAGTACACTGGCCTATATCTTTACACTTACAACTAATACATGATGGACACTTGCTAAGTAAGATTCGCTTTCATTTTGATCTAAGATTTGAATAGTATGAATAATATTAATCAAACTATGCATGCTGAACCTTTTTTAAACTCCTGGCACAGTTGGGATCAAAGAAGAAATCAAACCAGAAAAGATCAAGGAGCCATTCCATAGTTGAGAATTTATATTTTCTATTCAGGAAGTTTTAAAGCTTTTGTTTCCATTTAAAATTATCAGGTAACAGATAAACTATTGGCTTCTAGAGGGACACTTAGGGAGTAACTGAAAATGCCTTGTATCTTTAATGCTTCTTCATATCTTGCTGTATGGACAGTAAATACGTTATACTTTGCTGGGTTTGGTAAAGGGTTTGTAATATAATATATCATAATATAATATGTATGTTCTTTTTTGTTCTGATATTTCTTACACAATGCCCCCCTTCCCTGGGCTGTAATTTATTAGATGAAAATATTAAGCTCCAAAAAATAATATATACAAAACTTGAAGATGTCTGTTACAACCTGCCTAAAGGGATATATTGAAAAGTGATACAAGGCAAGAGCTTTTCTCCTAACATGTAGATATTAACTTAAGTGAAGTTATTTAATTTGATTTGTTACTTCATTAATGCTTATGGATTACCAAGTTACCAATATTTTAAAGAATTTATTGAATTTTGAACAGTTTAATTTGAGAACATATCCTTGTTTATCAACCAAGGTAACCCAATTAATTCTTTTAAGGGCTTAATATAAAATAAAAACAGTTTGAAGAACATCAGAAAATTACTCCAAGCACTTTGTTTTCAAATGTACAACTTTTTTCTACAGTAGTCCATTCCAAATTTGTAATTCAGCATTTATTTCTTGCCAAATTCATTGCATATGGTTCTGATGTTATTTTAACTAAAACAAAAGTACATTTTTACCACATTTTTTTCTTTTCCATAAAAGTGTATTGGGCTTTCATGTTTCTAGTTCTGTATATGTTCTCTCTGCCAGCTCAGATATTTTTTCTCAACAATTAGACAGGGGTGGGTTTCAAAAGCCCCACAACTTGTTTGCTGTCGTTATTTATTTTTTATTAATTAATTTATTTTTATTTGTCAATTGCTTACAAGATAATAGGTATAAGTAAAAACATAGTTATGAATACATGGATACATATAAGAAAAATAAAAAATATATAAAAGAAACAATAGGACAGGGTTGGGGGTTTGGGGAAAAAAACCACAGAGTCAGGTAGAGTATTCCAGACATTGACCACTCTGTTGCTGAAGTCGTATTTCCTGCAATCAAGTTTTGTGCAATTAACCTTGAGTTTGTATCTATGGTTTGCTCTAGTGTTGTTATGGCTGAAGCTGAAGTATTCATTGACAGGTAGGACATTGCAATGTATGATTTTATTTACTAAGATTGGACCAAAGGCGGCATAGTTCTAGGTTTTCTAGGTCTAGAATTTCGAGTCTGGTGGCATAAGGTATTCTGCAACGAGTAGAGGAGTGGAGAACTCTTCTTGTGAAATATTTCTGGACTTTCTCAACTGTGTTAATATCAGATACGTAATGTGGGTTCCAGACTGATGAGCTGTATTCGAGTATTGGTCTAGCAAACGTTTTGTATGCTCTAGTTATTAGTGTAATATTACCAGAGAAAAAGCTACATAAGATTAGGTTAACAACTCTTAACGCCTTTTTGGCTATGTAGTTACAGTGGGCTCTAGCACTTAGGTTATTTGAGGTGAGTACTCCAAGATCCTTGACAGAGTTTGGATCATCAACAAGGTCTTGACTATTTAGCCTGTATTTTATTTTCTGATTTTTTTTTTTTTGTGCCAATATGTAGGACAGAGCATTTATTTGTTGAGATTTGAAGTTGCCATTTGTTTGACAATTGTGATACATAGTCAAGGTCTTTTTGAAGGGTAGCAGTATTGTCTGTGGTGTTGAATAGCTTTACATCATCAGCGAAGAGAACGCAGTTGCTCTTGATATGATCACAGAGGTCATTTATGTAATGTATGAAAAGACTTGGTCCTAGAACACTGCCTTGGGAGACACCACTGTTGACAGGTACAGAATTTGATAGGATGCTCCCAATTTTGACCATTTGTTGTCTGTTTGACAGGAATGCTTCTATCCAGTAATACCGTAAGATGTCCAGAGATACCGTAAGATTTTAATTTTAGAAGTAGTTTGTCGTGTACCACTGAATCAAAGGCTTTACAGAAGTCTCATGATTTCTAGTACTTCCAGTTTGGCCATTTTTCGCCTTCCCAAGGGTCTGGAGGCTGAGCCTCTGGGAAGGCGAAAAAGGCCTTCCCTGGGCTCTGAAGGCCCTCTGGAAAACTGAAAATAGGCCCGTTTCATGACTTCCAGTACTTCCAGTTTGGCTGTTTTTTCCCCTCCCAGAGTCTCCTTTTGGACCCTGCATTTACCTGCATCGAAAATGGGCTGCATGGAGACTCCTGGGTGGGGTGGGTGGAGCCAGCCGTTTGTTTCAAATACTGCTTCAGTGAATCAGATGCAAATTTAATATCTGATTCACCTGAACTGGTCTGAACTAGTAGACTCCCACCTCTGAATATAGGGAAATAGTACCTGTAGCCAACTCAGAACAACTCTATTCTGTCCCAACAAAGAACTACTACTTAAACCCTTCTTATAAATGATGGTAGCATTAACGTCACTCTGTGCTTCTTTTCAGTATTCACAGAGGACTCACTGCTGCTGAGTAGCGGCTATGGAGCAACTAGGATTTTACATTTGTAGATAAGAAAGGCAAAAAAGTGTGGGAAGTGGTTATTGCAGTACCTGGAGACAACAGAATAGACAAGAAAGCTTTTGTGATAAAATCACAAAATACAAAAACTACCCCATCAACAACCTACAAATAGAAATGGAATGATTGTGGCAAAAGAAATCAAAGATAGTACCAATAATAACATACCGTATTTGCCGGCGTATAAGATGACTTTTTTGCCCTGAAAAACATGCCTCCAATTGGGGGGGTCGTCTTATATGCCGGGTCGTCTTATACGCTGGCAAATAGTAATTGGGAAGCACTGCGGCTGCCCGCGGCTGAGGCACTTTTGCGCACCGTGGAAATGAATCCCGTGAAGCCGAAAGGAGCAGCCAGCCTTCTCCCAGCTCTCAAGGAAACGAGGCTCGCACCGCCCGAGCTCCGCTGAGGTATCCGGCTGGGGCTGTCAGGAGTTGTTACCGCTGGCGCGGCTCCGCGCGGCTCCAGTCCCGCGTTGCCTCGGGAAGGGAAAGGCAAAACCAGGAGCCGCTGCTGCCATTGCAAAGCGCCGCCGCGGCTCTTATAACAAACTATATTTTGAGTGGAAATGTTGGGGGGTCGTCTTATACGCTGGGTCGTCTTATACGCCGGCATATACGGTAAGTCTAGGCTGCAATCCTAAAGCAAATGGAGCACTACTTGAACATTGTTAGCATTGAAAAAATACCACCATTTAATTGCAAAAAGGAACTTTACTTGGAACAGTTTGCACCCTTTGATGATATTTTTAGTATTATCAAACAACAACATCCCAGATCCTTGGGAAGGACTTGACAAGTGGACAAAAAGTGGACAAAAAGGACACATCCAGTCTAAACATCTGTCTGACTATGTGTCCAACCATAATAATAACAATATACAGGTGAACACTACATCACAGTACAAGTGAAACTCGAAAAATTAGAATATCATGCAAAAGTTCATTTATTTTAGTAATGCAACTTAAAACTAATATATGAGATAGACTCATTACATGCAAAGCAAGATAGTTCAAGCCGTGATTTGTCATAATTGTGATGATGATGGCTTACAGCTGATAAAAACCCCAAATCCACAATCTCAGAAAATTAGAATATTACATGCAATCAATAAAACAAGGATTGTACAGAGAACAATATCGGACCTCTGAAAAGTATAAGCATGCATATGTTTATACTTTGCATATACATATGCATATACTATACTACTCAGTACTTGGTTTGGGCCCTTTTTGCAGCAATTACCGCCTCAATGCGGCGTGGCATGGAAGCTATCAGCCTGTGGCACTGCTGAGGTGTTATGGAAGACCAGGATGCTTCAATAGCAGTATTCAGCTCTTCTGCATTGTTCAGTCTCATGTCTCTCATCTTTCTCTTGGCAATGCCCCATAGATTCTCTATGGGGTTCAGGTCAGGTGAGTTTGCTGGCCAATCAAGCACAATAATCCCATGGTCATTGAACCAGGTTTTGGTACTTGTGGGCAGGTGCTAAGTCCTGCTGGAAAATGAAGTCAGCATCCCCATAAAGCTCGTCTGCGGAAGGAAGCATGAAGTGCTCCAAAATCTCCTGGTAGATGGCTACATTGACTCTGGACTTAATGAAGCAAAGTGGACCAACACCAGCAGATGACATGGCTCCCCAAATCAACACAGACTGTGGAAACTTCACACTGGACTTCAAGCATCTTGTAGTGTGTGCCTCTCCATTCTTCCTCCAGACTCTGGGTCCTTGGTTTCCAAATGAGATGCAAAAGTTGCTCTCATCAGAAAAGAGGACTTTGGACCACTGAGCAACAGACCAGTTCTGTTTTTCTTTAGCTTCTGGCGTTGTTTGTTGTTCAGGAGCGGCTTGACAAGAGGAATATGACATTTGAAGCCCATGTCCATCTGTGTGTGGTGGCTCTTGATGCACTGACTCCAGCCTCAGTCCACTCCTTGTGAAAGTCCCCAACACTTTTGAATGGCCTTTTCCGGACAATCCTCTCCAGGCTGCGGTCATCCCTGCTGCTTGTGCACCTTTTTCTTCCACACTTTTTCTTCCACCTAACTTTCTATTAATGTGCTTTGATACAGCACTTTGGGAACATCCAACTTCTTTTGCAATTACCTTTTGAGGCTTTCCCTCCTTATGGAGGGTGTCAGAGATGGTTTTCTGCACAACTGTCAGGTCAGCAGTCTTTCCCATGATTGTGATTCCTACTGAACCAGACTGAAAGACCATTTAAAGGCTCGGGAACCCTTTGCAGGTGTTATGGCTTAATTAGCTGATTAGAGTGCGACACTTTGAGCCTAGAATATTGAACCTTTTCACAATATTCTAATTTTCTGTGATTGTGGATTTGGGGTTTTCATGAGCTGTAAGCCATAATCATCTCAATTATGACAAATCATGGCTTTAACTATCTTGCTTTGCATGTAATGAGTCTATCTCATATATTAGGTTCACCTTTTAAATTGCATTACTGAAATAAATGAACTTTTGCACGATATTCTAATTGTTCGAGTTTCACCTGTATTCCACTGATACCCTTGTCTTTCACCTATATAAAAATTTATGCTTGGATTGTCCTCTGCACACTATTCTTAGCAGCTGGAATTTGGACCTGGCTTTGCCTCTCCCTCTCTGCCCTGTTCCTTACTTAAACAGTGCTCCTACTCACCCATGAAATGGCTCAGGAGATAAGATGATTGATGAGGAGGAGGAGGAGGAGGAAGATGACAAAGATCATGATAATTTTATATTAATTAGCTGTCAAATTCCATTGGACCCTGTCTGTTAAACATTTGTATCAGTTCTGCCTATGTGTTGATTTCCCCAACATAGTTATAGTACAGAACTGGTATTTGAGAGGAAGGATTTGTCTTGGGAAGAAGTATCCCAAAGAATAGAGTTGGAGCATGTATAATGAAACATGTTTCATCATTCCTTCTTCCACCCACACTTCCCCTTGGGGATTCCTATACCTGTGGCTGCAGTAAAAGCTCTAGCACCTTGGCCATCTGAGGGCATCTGAGAGCCAAGATTTGTTAATCTTGCTTATGAATAGATTAATGAAAGAGAAATAAAAATAAAATAAAATTTTGTACATGTTATTCAAGTGGCATGGTGGCCTAGTGGTGAAGACACTCACCTCCCACTCAGAAGGTTGAGAATTCAATGCTAGGTAGTGGCAGATGTTTCTCTCTTAAGGTACAAATAAAAAATATCTGCTGTGAACACTGAGTGGTGTTCGGAAGCACATTCATCCAATAAACATTCAGATCCACCCAGTCATCCCATCTCAAATGATAGGGAAGTTTGATATATGTTATTCATTCACAGGGAGAAAAAAATCACTATTTTCATCATGGCTTATTTCTGAGTAGACAGCAAACTGAAAAGTTGTTTTAATTAGATGAATTCCCCTCCCCCACTTTCTCCATTCTGTCTTGGTCTGGAATATTATCTTCAATGCCTTTAGGCCAAATGGTATCATTTTCTGTGTGACTAAATTGTTGAATGTCACTGAGAAAGTAATGCCTCAGGATATTGACTTGAGAGCATTTGTGCTGCTAAAAAAGAAACAGGATAACAAAGACAAGAAACAAACAGCCTGAAAGAAAAGGGCTTGTTCACCACTGAAATGTCCAACATGCATATTTTTAACTGCTGACAAATGGCAGCCAAAAGAGTTCAGTATATGTTGCCGAAGAAATGGGAAGAAAACCAATAAAATACACTGGATTTCGAACAGGTGACAACTTTTATTAAAAGAATTTAGAAAACAATCAGTGGAGGTCAACTTGCCATAAAACACAGCACAATAATGCTTTGAATAAATGGATCTATCCGGTGGTGGGATTCAAATAATTTAACAACCGGTTCTCTGCCCTAATGAGTTTTTCCAACAACCAGTTCACCAAACTGCTCAGAAAGTTAACAACCGGTTCTCCTGAAGTGGTGTGAACTGGCTGAATCCCACCACTGGATCTATCTCCATTTATTCCATTTACTCCAGTAAATCATCAATAGTAAAGTTTCAATTTAATATAAATTCTCTATAGGACACTATTGACAATCTATGGTTGAATTTTTCAAGCTTAGAATTTAAGCTTAATATTTTTCAGTATGAAATCCAGCTAAGAAAAATATAATTAAACATTATCTGCCTAAGCTTTGGGAAGCTAGAATATCCTAAATTCACTGGGGATCCTGATCTCCCTTTCGTCTGCTTGCAAGTATGCATATGCCAGACTTGTAACTTATCATGGAAACACAAACAAACTAAGATTCAACTTAAATCTTGAAAACAGACATGATTTAATAATAGAGACCTGGTGTGATGGCTCCTGAGGCTAGAATATAGCAGTTGAAGAATACAGCTTGTTAAAAAAAACAACAACAACAGTAGAGGCAGCTTCTTCACATGGATCCATAAATCAGTGACTACCCTGTCTGCTAACTGTTGAATTTCAGAAATGATATCTTTGAAATATTTCCTCGTATTTTCTCTGTCCCCACCAAGAACACTTAGGAGCTCCTGGGCATGATCACACTTTGCACAGTATCAAACTACATAGGTTGTGTCACAAATTCCCATCTTACTGCGTAGGTTGAAATGATAATAAGAGAGGAAAAATAAGCTGACATGCTTAAAGAATAACTGGGGGGCATCCTGAAGTGTTTTGCCTGAATAGGTAAGTTTTGGCAGTGATATTGCAACATTCTGGGGATGCAGGAATTTGATATTTGCAATGTGTCAGTGTTCCAAGTAACTTACCCATAGCAAGCAAAACCCCGAGGCAGGTAGATTCCTCAAAGAATAGCTTTATTGGCTATATCATATTGGCAGAGATCTGGTGAAAACCAACTGAAAGTTCCTACAGTTTTCACCTAATTAAAAATAAAAGTTTGTCATTTTCTCAAAACAATCAGTCACATTGTCCAATCACGGCACTGTCTGATTGCCTGGTGACATCACTCTTCTTCCTCTGACCGAGGTATGAGAATGTCTTTGGTTCCCAAGAGAAAGTATTTTATTTTGACTATAAAATCCTAGCTATCTTAAATCCCCCCCTTCCGTATCCCTCAGCTTCAGTGTAGCAACACTGAAGTTTCCAAGATGGCTTCAGTCAGGTGAGCTTCAGGGTTGACATAATGATTAGAAGCAGATTTTATAACCAGATTTATTACTGGAAATACAGTGCAGGGATAAGCAAAACCTAGCCCCTGCCTGTTTCCTACCCAGAGAACAGTAGTCAAAAAGCACTCATTCTATGCATGGGTGCATGAGAAAAAATGACCTCAGATTAGCAGTCTGTAAAATAAGAATATAAGTACTTTACCTCATGCATTTGCTTTTGGTTAGTTCCATTCCAGTGTTATCTGTGATCATGCTTTGGGCCATTGCTGAGTAATTGTTCTTTCTTGTTCTTCACAGATTTTAAATGTATGGAGCCTGTTAGGATTATGTAATCTCTAGCTATTGTGGATCACAGCTCCAAATCCTTTGTACTTTTGGCATCCACCCTATACAAAAAATCATTTTAAATTCATAAACTCTTTGTTTTTCCTTCTGAAGTCTTTCCATTACATTTCCTATTAGCATCGTATAGATTCCGATGTGAAGAAATGTTAAACTTACAAGAACAATGTCTAATAAACAACAATCTATCTCTAGATTCTTTTTATGTTAAAATTTACCAAGTATTTAGCTATGATAAATAACTTACACAAAGCCTCTAAGTATCCCAATCACTCTTTATTTTCAATGTGCTAAATTTTATATATATGTTTTGGTGATTGGTGATTGAGATTTGCATAGGTCAACTGCAAACTGTTTGAAAAAAACATGTAAGAGATATACTACTTAAAGAAATACTGTGGTGTTGTTGTTTTTTAGTACAGATCAGTGGTGGGATTCCGAATTTTTTACTACTGGTTCTGTGGGCGTGGCTTGGCAGGCTTGGTGTGGCTTAATGGGCGTGGTTTGGTAGGCATGGTAGGAGAAGGATACTGCAAAATCCCCATTCCCTCCCCACTCCTGGGGGAAGGTTATTGCAAAATCACATTCCCTCCCCTACTAACCAGCTTTCCAACTCTGTTCTCCTGTGCAGGTCAACAAAAGAAGACCCAGCCAATCAGCTGGGACTCGGGAAGCAGAGAATAGAGGGGGGCAGGGCCAGTCAGAGATGGTATTTGCCGGTTCTCCAAACTACTAAAAATTTCTGCTACCGGTTCTCCAGAACTGGTCAGAGCTTGCTGAATACTACCTCTGGTACAGATAGTCCTTAACTTACCACCATTCTTTTAATGTTAAAGTTATAACAATAGTGAAAAAAGTGACATGATCATTTTTCACACTTATGACCATTGCAGCATCCTCATGGTCAATATGATCAAAATTCAGGTGCTTTGCAGCTGGCATTTGGTATTTAAAATGGTTGCCCTGTTAGCGGGTCATGTGATCACCATTTGTAGCCTCCCTAGATCACTTCTGACAAGCAAAGGGGGGAGGGAGCCAGATTCATTAAATGACCACATGATCCACTTAACAACTGCCATGATTTGCTTAACAACGATGGCGAAAAAAGTTGTAAAATGGGGCAAAACCCATGCAACTATTACCTTGCTTAGCCACAGAAATTTTGGGCTCAGTTGTGGTTATAAGTCGAGGACTGCCTGTATACCTTTGGTCTATGAATTTCAAGATGATCATAATATCAGCTGGCATCTCATTTCAACCTTTTTAAGCATGAGATGCTCCCTCCCACATTTTTGAACTCATACTTTTTGTGAGTTCAAATTGAGAAGCTCAAATGAAAAAAGCCTGAAGATAATGCTTTAGAAAAACATGCTGGCAACATTTGAGCTATAGTAACTACAGCATATGATCTAAAGGTGGTATTCAACAGGTTCTCACCAGTTTTGGAGAACTGGTACTGAACATTTTGGGTAGTTTGGAAAACCAGCACATACCACCTCTGACTGGAGATTTTACAGTATCCTTCCCCTGACATGCCCACCAAGCCAGAACCAGTAGTAAAAAAATTTGAATCCCACCACTGATAGGATCCATTATTGCAGAGAAGTTTAGTGGTAAAAATATTCTATCCAGATCTTGCTGTCTTTCTGATTTGGGCATTGGAAATTCAGAATACGATTCCAATGGATGGTTCATAGGTTTGGACATCAGTGGGGTCCCAGGTATGAATAGGGATCCCAAGGACATTATTTTAAAATCCAATCACTTGGGAAGGAAAAGATCACCCCAGAATAAGGAGCTGAGGTGCAGCCCTCTGAAATGGATTTCTAGCTTTTCACAGACACCTGAAAAGCATAGAAGAAAGACCTGCCAAGTTCTAGAGTCTCTTTTGTTTTCTTTAAAGCTAATATATTCATATTGATTTAAATACATGTACATGGCCACACTTTGCAGTGCTTTTCAGGGGTCAGTTTAAGGCAGTTAAAGAGTAAAAAGCTAGATAATTGTCCTCCCTACCCACAAACTGAGCAGAGGAGCAGAAGTAGGCTAATGATAAGTGGTGTGAAATTACAATATTGTGCACCTGAGAAAGCACTTTGTCACAGGCTGTTTTTGGATGAGTTGGTCTTCCAATAGAATAACACAGCTTCATTTTGGCCAATATAGATGGATAGAGTGGGATGATGGGGTCATTGTCCTAAGAAAGATTTTACTGTATATGAATCTGCTTATTTCTTTCTAGAACATTTTGTCCAAGCAAAGGGCTATTTCTTCTAAAGTGCGCTGTCTTTTTTCCTTTCCCTCTTTTCCTATCTAATTTCATAGGAATCCATCTGCAATGGATAGATTGGGTCTATGTGGGGAATTCCAAACCAGTTGGTATGAACCCCACATTGTTCAAACTGGATCTAATCATACCTTACATTGAAAAAAAAAAAAACATTCAGAGGTTAGTACGTTGGAATATAAGAACCAGTTTGGAATACTCTGGGGTAGAAGCTAGGAGTCCATGAATTCTAGTCCCACCTTAAGTACAAAGTCAGTTTGGTGACCGGGGGCATTTTCTCTCAGCCTAAGGAAGCAGGCAATGGCAGCGTACTTTAAAAAAAAAAATCTTGCCAAGAAAAGTGCAGGAAGTAGTTTAGGTAAAGAAACCCCCGAATATACTGCCCCTCACAAAAGTTGTAGAATATCCTGCAAAGTCATTCAGATCAATCTTCTCAATTTACAATAATAAAAGTGATTAGAAAAGTTGAAGCCTTTTATACATTTACCTGGAGCAACAGTCTCTGGATATTCTAAAATTTACTTTACTTAAGGGCAGCATGATCTAATAAGATGTATGAACTAAGTTTTTATCTAAACTAAGACTATGAGTGAGAATTGGAGTTGGGAGATGTAGAAATTAGAAGAGATTACTTTTATTTGCTGTGTGCCTACTGTCTGTTTATGAAAGAAAGCAATGTATACAGATACATGTCTGGTCCAAATATAGTATATGGGCAAGGACTATACAGGTAGTCCTTGACTTACAACAGCTTGTTTAGTGTCTGTTTAAACTTATAATGCATGGAAAAAAGAGACTTATGACCAGGGGTGGGATTCAAAAATTTTAACAACCGGTTCTCTGGGCGTGGCTTAGGTGATGGGCGTGGCTTGGTGGTCATGTAACTGGGTGGACATGGCTTGGTGGTCATGTTATTGGCTGGGTGTGGCCAACTCAATATCACTCACATCGAGGCACGCATCTCCTCGCCTGGCCTTTCGTGACTGTGGGGAGGCTGCAACAGTCGTAAGTGTGAAAAATGGTCATAAGTTACTTTTTTCAGTGCCATTGTAACTTTGAATGGTCATTCCACACAAGCAAAGTACCAGCAAAGGAGGGAAAAAAAACTCCAGAGAAGTTCCTGAGACAGGAAGTCTAGTCCTGCCAAGAACGTAATAAGGGTTAATGGAGAAGCAGTTTCTGTAAGCAACACCAGAATGTTTCCTTCCTGCCTTCCTTACAGGATTAGGATAGTAATTTCTTCTAACAACCGGTTCTCCGAACTGCTTAGAATGTTAACAACCGGTTCTAGCGAATAAGTGCAAACTGGTAGAATCCCACCCCTGCTTATGACCATTCTCAAACTTATTACTGTTGTAGCATTCCCATGGTCATGTGATCAAAATTCAGATGCTTAGCAACTGGTTCATATTTATGACCGTTGCAGTGTCCTGAGATTATGTGGTTCCCTTTTGCGACCTTCTGAGCAGCAAATTCAGATTCACTTAACAATCATGTATATACATTATATGTACATTTACTTATATTTTATCAGCAAAGGTTTGTTTCCTGGCTAAAAAAAATAAAGTGATCAGAATTGCTTTAGAGTACATTTATAGTATTTTTTCCATAGTTCTCTGCTGGAGAATTGTATTTGTTCTGTAAGGATGTCTAAAATATAGAAGGCAAGAGATTTTTTTTTTAAAAAAAAAAAAATACATAAACACAAAACGCAAAGATGAAAATTGTTACATTGTTGATGAAGAAGACTCTGAATCAATGAAGTCTTCCTTATTTTACCTAAAGGCCATTCATGAGAGAAATGTTTTAGAATAATAGCAACAGCACTTAGACTTATATATACCACTTTACACTGCTTTACAGCCCTCTCTAAGTGGTTTTTACAGAGTCAGCATATTGCCCCCAACAATTTTACCCACCTCGGAAAGACGGAAGGCTGAGTCAACCTTGAGTTTGATGAGTTTTTAACTTTTAATTGCAGTCAGCCAGCAGTCAGCAGAAGTACCCTGCAGTACTGCACTTTAATCACCACACCACTGCTCAATCTATGCGTTTTCCTGTTCTATTTTTTAGCTTTTAGCAATATAATTTTAATGGGGATAATCTCAGTCATGACTGGGTCTCAATTTTTCACAACATTTTGTGGTGAAACGTTGGATTTAAAAGTGACTATCTGAGAAAATAATTTAATTTAATTCATTCTAATAAAGTTCTGAATAATTTGCAAGGATAATGTAGGCCATCTCTACTTGTAAATGACAACACATTAGTCAAGCTATTGATCCATGCTGATGTTCTTTCTATGTTATATGTATAGCTGAATCTTTCCAGAGTCTAGCCAGCAGAATAAATGTGCAATATTTTATGATTTTCTCACCTACAGGCAACACAGTGTGAATCAATAATATAACTTTGATATGACTTTATTTATTTTTTATAGTAGAAGATGAAACAATGTTACCATAGGCCTTCATGTAAGTATTTTGGATTAAAATTTGCTTATGTATTTGATATATAAGATTGTTTAGTCAAAAGACTTCCAATAGGGATATGGTGAGCTAGTCATCCCTGAACAACCGTGGATGGTATTATGGTTGAAATCAGCTACCAGAGGACAGATTCTGGCTATTGAAATCTTTTCAAAGAAAGGAAGGATTATGGGATTGCTTTGGGCAGCTGCTAGTCATGGGTTTTGTGGTCAGCTGTTGAATGGAGCAGCTGGAAATTGAGGGATTGCAACTATACCCACAACCATAATATAGCCTATGTAGTTATAAAACTCAACTGAACCTTATTTCTTAATTACTTTGAAGTTCCTTTTTTAACTTTTTTTTCAAATATCAAATGGCAAGTTTGATGGTAGGTACTGGATTAATTTCCTTTAATTCTGAACAAAAAAAAAATCAAATGTAACTTTATGGACTTAACAGTTTAGGAGAATAAGTGGTAAAAAGGTGATTAAAGTGTTGCTTTCAAAGACTTATAAATGGATTAAGAGTCTAGATGGACTTGAAATCAGATTTTAAAATTAATTGAATATATCCTTCCCGTAATAAAACAGCTTGGATTTTGAACTGCAAAACAAACCAAGATAGGATAGAACTTTGAAAGTTGGATACGAGAGGGAGTCAAAAGGAAGTAAGATTTTAATTAAAGGAAAACATCTATTTGATACAGAATGGAATAAAATGTCTTTAATATGGAATGTTAAGACTTAAGAGGTCTGTAAGGGGGCGCGCATAAGTGCACAATCGTACCTACCATCCCTATTGTCCCATTTATTCGTACCTGTTTCCTGTATTCTTACTGATGTTTATACTTATACCTATTATCTTCTAAGTGATTGACAAATCAAATAAATAAATAAAATAAATAAATGAATGTACTGAAGGATAAATGCACTTAGAAGTTAATTTTAAAAATGTCTGACATCATAGATAGACTTGGTGAATGATATTATCGATGAGAAACAAGTTTTACTAGATAAGAACAAACTAGATCTGAAGTGGCTACAAGAAAGATCTGGAAAATGATGAAACTGGATATATGTACAAATGAAAGTTGCTCATATTTTAAGAGTTAAAAGGAAAAAGCAAATAATTAGACAGGAGAGTGATTTGGATAATTTCCAAAATTTTTGGAAAAATTGTGATAGCAGAATAAGTTATTAAAACCCAAAGCAGTACAGGATCTTGAGTGCAATCTTACATGACAATGGTGGATGAAGCCACCATATTAGGTGTGATAACAGATAACAAATAATCAGAGTTGGAAGGGACCTTGTAGGTCATCTAGTCCAACCCTCCACCCAAGCGGGAACTCTTCACCATTTCTGACAAATGGCAGTCCAATCTCTTCTTGAAAGTCTCAAGTGATGGCGCTCCCACAACTTCCAAGGGCAAGCTGTTCCATTGGTTGATTGTTCTCACTGTGAGAAAGTTTCTCCTTATTTCCAGGTTAAATCTCTCCTTATTCAGTTTCCATTCATTATTCCTTTTCTGGCCTACAGGTGCTTTAGAAAATAGCTTGACCCCTTCCTCCCTGTGGAAGCCCCTCAAATATTGGAAGACTGCTATCATGACTCCCCTGGTCCTTCTCTTTACTAGACTAGCCAAGCCCAGTTCCTGCAACCATTCGTTGTATGTTTTAGCCTCCAGTCCCCTAATCATCCTGGTTGCTCTTCTTTGTACTTTTTCTAGAGTCTCAACATCTTTTTTATAATGTGGTGAGCAAAACTGGATGCAGTACTCTAGGTGTGGTCTTACTAAGGCTTTAATAGAGTGGTATTAGTACTTCCCTTGATCTTGATTGTATCCCTCTGTTAATGCAATTTAGGATTGCATTAGCTTTTTTGGCTGCTGCTGCACACTGCTGGCTCATATTTAGCTGGTTGTCCACTAAGACTCCAAGATCTCTCTCACAGCTACTGGTATTGAGCCTGGTTTCACCCAGTCTATATGTGTACTTTTGGTTTTTTGCCTAAATGTAGGACTTTACTTTTGTCTGCATTGAATTTCATTTGTTAGATACAGCCCAGTGTTCTAGTCTGTCAAGATCCATCTGGATCTTGAGCCTATCTTCTTGGGTGTTGTTATTCTGCCAGCTTAGTATCATCTGCAAATTTGGTAAGTTCCCCTTTTATTCCCTCATCTAAGTCGTTAATGAAGATATTGAAGAGTACTGGGCCTAAGACTGAGCCTTGTGGCACCCCACTGCTTACATCCCTTACTTCCCTCCATGTAGACTTAGACCCATTAAGGTGTGTGTGGTCAGCATGAAATGTGACTTCTTTTCTTACTTCTTTTTTCAGTTTGTGAAGACTGTTTGGGTCTTTCTCTGGCTTTGCCCTTTAGGAACATGCAGAAATAAATTGCTATTTCCAGGGTTTGATTTACCTACTTGTAGAAAGCTTGGTAAGTTAAGTAAAAAAGTACAGGATCTTAGATCCCTGAAGCTCTAAGTCCATAGGTTGTTTACCCAGACCCAATTTAAGACCCTGCTAATGTAATTTTAAGGAATGGGACAAGCTCTATTTTAAAAACAATGACCTAAACTATAATAAAAATGAATTATCTTAATGGGAATTCATATTTATGTTAAATTCCTATCTTTTTAATATTTAATATTTTCTGTGCAATTTTTAAATGAATTTATCTACAAGCTAGAATCTTGAGATTGGAACTACCTTTGAACAGAATTAACATCTAACTTAGAGATATTGTTAGCAGAAAGAAGAGAGACACATTTTTGGCCCTGAAAAAAATTCTGTTTTGGACCCAAGGAAAACCTGAAAGCAGGTGAATCTAAAGAGATGGTGAATGGCAAAATCATTTTTTTCCCATTAGTCAGTTGGATCTTATAATGGATACCATGAGTGGAACTGCTTTTTCTGTTTCACCCGAGTTAGGACCTAAGCCACTAACTGCATTTATCTAGACAAAATATATCTATAAAATGATTTTTCTCATCTATGCAACATTTTGGAGGCAATGCAAGTTTCACTGAGATTCAAGCATGTATTCTTGGGGGAAAAGAATAGAAAAAAAGTAGAAGCAAACTTTTTTTTTTTTTAAAAAAAAGCCATTTAGAAGCATTTTATCAGCTTAGCAATACTTTTGTGCTAGGATGACTATACCATAGAATTCTGTGCCCCTGCTGTTTGCAAAATCAAGCTGCATTGTGTTATGAATGAATGCGCTATCATTTACCATTTGCCCATCCAGTTAAATCAAAGTTATGGCTTTCAGAGTTCAGAGCAGCAGAACAAAGGAGAAATTGATCTCTTTATCTTAATCGGTATTTTTAACTATGAATTGAAACATCTTCCTTCATTGCCACCATTTGTCAGGAAAATTTGTCAATTCAGTTGCGTGCTGGGAAACATTATTTTTGGGAAAGGGCAATAGAGGACAATTGTTCTGGTTTATTTGAAAGCTGTTAAAAATCTGTTCAAATGTTAAGTGGAAAAAAATGAGCATCACACATTTCAAATTTATTAGCATATTACAAAATGTGTTCATTACACAAAGTGTGCTGGTATTGCCAATGATGCAGTGTTTTGAAATACATTATTGAATGTTTAAATAAATCACAGTGGGAGATAAACTACTGTCCAATCAGCTTCTTTTCGTGTCATATAATTAAGCAGAGATGGTTTATATAGAATTCAAAATGGTCTATGAAATATTGATTTGAGTCTATATGGCATAATTAAACTTTAGCCAGACAATGTGGTTTATATTGAACGGAGGGGACAAAATAAGCAATCATTAACACCAAGGACCTCTGCTTTCAATTAGTCCAGAACCAAAATTAACATAAAATGATTGTTTCAGATTGATTTGGAAATGCTGGATTTGCAATGTTTTTATGTTGCATTCAACATTTATTGTTACTGATTATTTTTTGCAACATTACATAAAGCAAAACCATGTCAAATGAAACAACTCTAGGATAAGTATCTTTCAAAATTCATAATATTTTGATTAAAAATCTCATTAGGCTTTGTGATATTATATATCAAGATTAGTTAGCAAAGTATAAATGGTAAAAGTTTTCACATGCAAAGTATTATAAAGCCATAGATTGGAGGTTATACCTGAATTAATCTAATTCAACATTTTATTCAATACAAGATAAACAGGTTTCCCAAAAAGGGAACTGTCAAATCTTTGTTAAAAAGTTCCATGTGTTTGAAGTCTGTATACTATTGTTGGAAAGTCTATGCAAAATGCTATTACCATTGGAATGTCTATGGAGATTCTCAGTCATCCAAGTCATGGTAATCCCAAAGGTGCTTTTTCAAGAGGCAACTGGACTTTCTGGTTTTTCTTTGAAGAAGTTTCACTTCACATCCAAGAAGCTCCTTCAGCTCTGGCTGGATAGTAGAGAATGGAAGGATTCAGCAGTCCATCTGCATTTAAAAAACCAGAAAACCAGAAGCTTCTTGGATGAGAAGCAAAATGTCTTCAAAGAAAAAAATAGAAAGTCCACTTGCCTCTTGAAAAAGCACCTTTGGGATTACCATTTGAAGCAGGTGAGCTGTGGAAATAACATGGGAAATAACATTGGCATCAAAAGAGTGAGGAAGTACCTGAGAAATCCAACTTGCCTAAAAGATGGATGCTATTCACAAGCCTGGAGTACTTCTCAGAACTGATAGCAGTTGATTACTCCTAGAACTGTTATAATTGACTGCAATACCTTTTCCTCTAATTCTTCATCCATGGGATTTATTTCCAATTTGACCAAAAACAGTACCAAAGGATATAATAGAAACATTTTTCTTTACATCTTAAAAGGAAGAATTCAGCCATAACTGAACAGGATATGAAAATGTACATAAAAAACCTTGGATTTCCACTCATTCTTGAACTACATGCTTGGAGCAGAGGGATCTGAAGTCACCTAACAGTCATTTTTACTTATTATGCCAGTAAAAACCATATATAACTTGTTAAAAAAGAAAAGTGGGGTCTTTTCCTTCCATGGAAATTTTCCTTCAGTTTGTACCATTTCAATCTGGCCAGGTTGGGATTGCCTTGGATGACCTCCAAGTGGATAATGAATAAGGTCTCTCAGATAATTAAAAACACTATAATCACATTTTCTGGTTGCAGTAATAGCAATTTGCATAGCGAATAAACAGTTGTCAGGGTAAAACACAAAGTGCTGGATTTGCAGACAGAGAGAATTAGCATCTGGATCTGTGGTTAATTTAAGGCCACTTATTGGTGCCTGCCTGATTCCTCCAATGGCATTTATGTTTGCAGTACCTCTAACTACTATTTAAATTTGACATTTATATAGTACTTTTAAATATTCAATAAGCTTGAGAATACATATTATTTTACTTTTATACACAGTTGGGATACAATGAATTAGGTTAATTAATAACTTTATTCTATTACATACATATTAAGTTATCAAAAACTAAGTTAGAAAAATTCAATGTTCCAAGAGAAGTTTAATAAAAAATTATTGGAAATATAAATATAGTATACACTGTGGAAACTGAAGAAGCTTTGGAAATAATAAAGCAAAAAATAGCAACAATATCTGGGGAAATTGAACACTATGAGATACAAATTATCCAATTTAACTAAAATCAGCTATTTTCAATCAGAGCAAAGGTGTTTCTACCTTTGTAATAAATGTAAAATGACAATAGAAATTCTGAAAATGGAAAATCAAACAAAAAGGAAACAATCCAGTTTTGGAAAGGTCTATGGGGAAAAAACTATAACAAAAGTACTGGATGGGCAAAAGAATTTGAAGATGAATGTATTAGTACTCAAATAGGAGACCTAATAATAAAAGCAGAAACAGTTAAAATTAAATAAAAAGATTTAAAAAGTGAACATCTTCAACTGTATCATTTTTGGCTCAGGTGTCTGACTAGCTTACATCTAATTATATCTAAACAGCTTACATCATAAAGGAGACAACAGAGACAGGTTAATAACTGGCAAATGTATCTGATTCAAACAGATCCAGCAAAAAGGACAACATCAGGAAAGTATAAGTCAACAACTGCTTGTCTACAATATTTAAATTACTCACAGGCATAATAGACAACATCCAAAATTATTTAAAAGAAATTAATATAATTCCAGTAGAAAAGAAAAGAAATATTAGGAAAAACAGAAGTAGGAAAGATCAACATATGGATTTATTATAAAAATGTTTGATTGATAGTTTGAATCATCAAATGTTTGGAAATTATGGAAGGCAGAAGTTTATTTCAGGTCAAACAAACAGTCAAAGAAGAAAAGTGCTCATTGGCTGATTACATAAAAGACAGACAAGAATAAGCATTGACACAAGTTAAACATGGAACTTCCTAAATGTACAGAAGTCAGAAAGTAAAAGTGGAAATAATATAACAAAACATGAATAGAATGCTGGCAAGAAAAGGATTTACATAATCAATTTCTACAAAGATTGAGAGGAAAGTGGATAAGATAAAATCTGGCAATGGCTTACAACTGGAACGTTTTAAAAAAGGAAATGGTAAGATGAATTTTACAGCAAGCTATTCAAGCTAATTAAATCAAGGCCACAACTGAAAAATCATCAAATGATTCAAAGTGCAGATTGTGCAAAGATGCAGAAGAAATAATAGATCATTTACTCAGTTCATCCAAGAAGATTGTAAAGAATGACATAACACAGGTGCCATTAATAAAAAAATTGGTGGGAGCATTTTTTACAATTTGAAGATGAGCAGCTGAAGATACAATGAGATTTCTGAATACAGACTGATAAAATTTTGGCTCATAACACACCAGATATAATTGTGGTTGAAAAGAAGAAAGTGTGGATAATTGATGTGACAATACCAGGGGAGAGCAGAATAGAAGACAAAGAACTGGAGAAAAATCACAAAATATTAAGATCTGAAAACTGAAATTGAAAGATTATGGCATAAACCACCTTTGGTGGTCCCAAAGGTTACTAACACTTAGAAAATCTGCACATTGATAAAATTTCCATCTGTCATTATAAAAAGCTACACTACTTGGATCTGCCTATATACCACCCATCCACAACCCTCACATATTCATTAGAAGTTTAATTAAGTTGTTATTATTAATACTACTAATGTACCACCTTTATAAAACTCAAGAGAGTATACATGATACTTCTGCCTTCTGTATTACTGTATACTATATGTATATTTCTTAGAAATATGCATGCCAGAATGGAGAAATAAACATGACAGATAAAGCAAAATAAAATAAGAAAATCATCCATTAATTTCCACAAATACTGTTGCAAGTTTAGATCTTTGAACTTTGAATTGTATCTTAAAATTACAGTTTCTTTATAGAATTCTTGCTTATTGATTCAGAGTATTTGTAATTTTATGGATTTGGTAGGGACATTTAAAAAATCCTTTCTGGATGTGTGTTGAAGTAACTGTTAAATAAAACTATGTCTCTTGTTTTATATTCAGTGGCATGAACATCTAGATCCTGATATTCTTAACTGAAAAACAATGCCTAAAACAGATTGCATGTTTGTATGGGAAATAGGTATATAAAGTAAATCTATTTTGGGGTAGTGTTAAAAACAGCATATACTAAGGATATGGAAAAATGACAATGAAAATACATGTGGATTTTCTTTCAGCTTTAAAAAAAATTCTTCATGGTAAAATAAACAGAATAGATAAGAATTGCTATGTTATACATTAATCTGTCTGTGGCACAACTGCTAGGGAATTTACTCTATATTTGGAATAAGGTACTTAGCTTAGTTTTGAATCCTTTACGTGATTTGAAAAGCCAGATTTTTTTAAAAAAATCATACTTTATAATCGTGTAATCCAGATTTTGGACAAATCCTGGCACTGATTTGTGCAATCCCCATAAGTGAATGATATATAGAAGTTGGAAAATACTGCAGTGAGAGGAGGATAAGTATACATTGTTCAACAATCTTCAGGAGAATGGACAATGGTAGGGAATGCTCACAATGTCGATAAAAACATCCTCTCTTTTCCAAAAGAAATATGATAAAAATGGCTAATAGCAAACTGGAAGAGTAGGGACATCACAGAGCTATGTCCCTGGTAAGTCAAATAAATCTGCATTGTGCTGCATTGTGTTAGTGGTTCATATTGGACATGGTTGCCTAGGCATAACTCCAAAATTAGTTTCATGGCCTGCAACTGTGAAAACTGGTGCAAACTTAAGAGATGAAAGAAGATGAAACCTCTGTGATTGAATAATGTTATGTATATGTAAATAACGTAGTTGGGTGGACAATATATAAACTACAAATATATATGTTTGTAGCTTTAAGGAAAAATACTGTAATGTATTATGCTGTGTTCTGGTTGGTTAATTATGCTACAAGTTGCCATAAGAGGGAGCTATAGATCATGGTTTAATTCTCTTTCTCTTTTTCACTGATGATCTCTTTATATATTGATACTGACTGAATACGGACCGATACTGACTAACCCTGTTTATTTTGATATTCTGTTGATATCGAAGGTTATTTGTTGTATTATGGTTTGATATTTGTCTTCTATAAAAGACATGGAACTGGTAAGAAGACTTTATAACTGGATATTTCTGTACTGTTAACAATGTGTATGACATGGACTATTTATTTGACTGTGCTATTTCTTCAAGTAAACATTAATAGAACTTGTTCAACTCTGTGTGGCTGTATATTTCTTCATAACTGTTCTCATAAACCGTTTTCCATGTGCATATCCTTTTTATACAAGGGTTACTCTGCACATATCCTAACAAATACCAAAATGAAGTTTGTGAAAAACCATGGCTGAGATACCTGAGAATGGTCAGAAAAGTAGCAGATACATGCAACAGAAAATATTCATGCAAATATGCTTCAAAATCAATGGTTTTGAAATATTTTGATGCCAAACAACTTTCCTTCTTCTCCCAATAGCCATCCACAGACAATAGTAGTTCATGAAGTGGGTCAACCAAGCAATAATATACATGCAAAGATGCTCACAGGATCAATGTTTCAAATCCATATAGAAGAATTTTGTTCCTCATTTGAAGTAGACATTCCTTGTGAGAAATGGGAATGAGCAGAACATGTCACAGTTTCCGAAGCTGTATTGCATTTGTACAAAAGCACAGCAACACCCACATTCAATTTGTCTGGTTCAAACATTGCAAGAAGAAAACATATCCTTAGCAACAGTTTTCTGATCATCAGAGGACCTCTTGCTGGTTGGTAGGTCATGACAGATACCTGGAAGCTTTTTTCTACTGTAGTTTGGAAGTTTTCATGTTTGCAAAATATTACAATCTCATTTGGTAAGTGTTACCATCTGGAGGGATCATAATTAATTTCTCTATGTACAGAATTTATTGCATGGCCTTTTATAAAAAAGAATACTGATATAGATAAGGAAGTTTCGAATAGCTAGGGAGGTGAGGTGCAGAAATTTCCTGTCTGAAATTTATATAATTAGAAAATTAAGTTTTCATTTCATGTCAATCACAGAGGTTTCATCTTCTTTCATTTCTTAAGTTTGCACCAGTTTTCACAGCTGCAGGCCATGAAACTAATTTTGGAGTTATGCCTAGGCAACCATGTCCAATATGAACCACTGGATATAGTTTAAATCTCTTCATGACAGAAGATAATTTATATTTTACAAAATGATGTCATGCATTAGGACTAAAGTTCTCCATGTCCGTATGGTTTACAAGAAAAAGAGTAAAATATATAGTAGCAGCTGGTTTTTAAAAACATTATAATTAATAAAATTGAATTGGCCATCCTGATGATTAGACACATTTTGATTACACTATTTTCTTTTCTTGGCAATACCGGTAACAGTGGGAAGTGAAGTGAGAATTATCCAGATGATAGTGTCTCATATCTTATAAAAAACCTGTTGCTATAATAATGGGACACCAATTGTGTGAGCCCTACACTGTGGCCAGTAGGTGCATTCATAGTGCTGTGTTTAAATTATTTGTGGACATTATGGTTCTAAACCTTTATGGCCTGACACTTGGGCACCCTCAAAATGATGTTCTTCAGTTTGAATCAACCTGTTCTGACCCAACCTTAGCAAGTAATGATAAGCCGCTTACTTGCCAGTACAAACAAACCCATTTTCAAACAGGGTAGGAACAGTCTTTTATTCACATGGATAAACAAAAATCAAATGTCATTATTTCCAACAGACCTGGCCAAGAAATCCAAATTTCTTGCTGTATCCTAAAAGCAGATGATTGTTGGTGACAACCAGCCACTCCCAAACCCCTACTATTTATTTCCAGCCAGGGAAGGGATGGCTAGCGTCCATGTCTGCTTTTCCTTGCGAGCTGGCTTATTGTTTTCCTTTGCTCTTCTCTCTTTTCCACTCTGTGCATATACACATCTGGGATAGGCCCCATCTGTTCCTCCCCCTCACTCAGGTCAGGCCCTGAAGATAGCTGCCTCTCTACCTGGGGTAAGATGGGAGGCCTCGGCTCTGCCTCTCTCTCTGATGTTGTTTCCTTATCAGAGCCTTCCAAAGGCCCCCAAGCTGGCCCAGGCTCCCTCAATCTCCTCCTCATCTGACTTTGCAGCTAGCTCTGCTGGCAGCTGATGAGCTACAATGCAACATATCTGAAGCATTATTAACTATTAATGCCCCATTTATGGGAAGGGGGAATGAGTCCAGGAAGCTCTGATTTTTCTCTGATGACCCTATCTTCTAGAATACCCTTTCACTGAAGGTGAGACTAGGTAATCCTTAATTTCGGACCATAATTAAGTCCAAAATGTATGTTGCTCAGTGAGGTATTTGTTAAGCAAGTTTTGCCCCATTTTATGACTTTTCTTACAAAAGTTGTTAAGTGAATCACTGCAGTTGTTAAGTTAATAACACAGTTATTAAGTGAATCTGTCTTCTCCATTGACTTCCCTTGTCAGAAGGTTGCAAAAGGGATCACATGGCCCCAGGACACTGCAGCCATCATAAATATGAACCAGTTGTCAAGCCACTGAATTTTGATGATATGACCATGAGGATGCTATAACAGCTGTAAGTGTGAAAAATGATTATGTCACTTTTTCAGCGTAGTTATCATTTTGAACAGTTACTAAATGAACTGTTGTAAGTTGAGGTCTACCTGTAGTCTTCTTAAAGCATGTTAATCCTGTGCTACTTCAGAGAGCTTTAGTGTGAATTATGATTGCTTTCAGGACTTTTATTGTATTTTAATCAAAACTACTATATTTTATTCTCGTTGTGAATTGCCAAGCCTTAAAAGATGTGGAAAGTCCAATAAGTAAATAAGTATAGAAGTATGAAACATTCTTCCTTCTCAAATTAGAATATACCCACCCCTTTTGATATTCTGACTTCCTTGAAGACCTGGTTATGTAATCAGGCTGGGTCTCTGGAGGAGCCAGAAATATGCTGAAATGGCTCCTTTGCTAGGTGCTTCTTTTTATCTGCCCTTTGCCTAGGATTAGTATATTTGTTTTTAATATTTTTTTTATTTTAATCAGGATTTTAATGTTAATCAGGATTTTAATGCACTTAGACCTATATACCACTTCATAGTGCTTTACAGCCCTTTCTAAGGGGTTTACAGAGTCAGCATATTGTCCCCAACAATCTGGGTCCTAATTTTTGTCATTATTTGATTGTTTGTAGACTGCCCAGTGTCATGTTTTGTAAAGTGGATGGCTATGTAAATTTGACAAATAAGTAAATAAAAAAGGCAAGTCTAAACTTGCTTACTTTTTAAAAAAGCAGTCACAGCCAGCTAACTGCTGTTGCCATTTTGAAACCCAAGATCAAACTGACTTTTAATACAGTGGTACAGTATATTGAATATAGTGTGGAATATTTTTATGTAACTATTTATGTGAAAGATTTATATGATCTGAAGAGAAACCAGTGTGTGTGTGTGTGTGTGTATGTGTGTGTGTGTGTGTGCGCGCGTGTGTGTGTATATGTGTGTGTGTGTGTGTGTGTGTGTGTGTGTATATGTATGTATGTATATATATTTCGTAGATTTTCACAGGTACAGGTATGTAGGTCTAGGTGTGTTCAGGTCTTTTCCCATGTAAGATTAAGAGTATCTTGGTGATGTTTTGGCGAGGTCCCACTTGCCAGCCTCAGGCTGGTGCTTTCGGCTTCGTGCCAGTGCAACCAGTGGCCGAAACGTCACCAAGATACTCTTAATCTTACACGGGAAAAGACCCGAACACACACACACACACACACACACACACACACACACACACACACATATATATATATTATTCAGCTTTGTTCGGGTATTTTCCCACGTCATTATAGTTGTGCTTTTAAAGTTGTAGCAACGTTTCAGCAGAATCTCATCTGCCATCATCAAGCTTCTGTATTGTGTTCGTCTGTATTGTGATAAAAATGACTAATAGCAAAACATTGCCGAAACATTGCTGTGTGTCTGTGTCTGTGTGTCTCTCTGTGTGTGTTTTCTTAAGTTATCGCAGGTACTTACATGTATGGTATTCAGCTTTGCTCGGGTATTTTCCCACGTCATTGTAGTTGTGCTTTTAAAGTTGTAGCAACGTTTCGGCAGAATCTCATCTGCCATCATCAGGCTTCTGTATTGTGTCCGTCTGTCAGACACAATACAGAAGCCGAACAAAGCTGAATACCATACATGTAAGTACCCGCAAAAACTTAAGAAAACATATATATATATATATATATATATATATATATATATATATATATATATATATATATATATATATATATATATATATATATATATATATATATATATATAAAAATATATAAATATATAAATATATAAATATATAAATATATAAATATATATAAATATTATATATATAATTTATGCATAAAATTCACTTCTTACTGTAATAACAGAAAGACACAGGGAGCTATGAATATCATGTTCTTTGTGCCAAAGGATAAAAAAGGAGGAAGTTCTCTGACCCTAAGAAAAGGCAATGAAAGTAACAGGAAACATTTCATAAACATTCACATTATTTGCCATCTGGCAATAAACCATACAAGAATTAACACTGAAAGTCAATTGGAGCATTTTAGCTACATACACACTAGCAGGGTCTGTATCTGGAAGACCTTCTTCCCAGTTGTAGCTGATATGCCATGCAGTGTGCAAAAAATACTTGTTTTATCTACAGATCCTACAAAGCAGAGCAAAAACCACTTTTTGATGAAAATACATCTTATTTCTTTAAATTCCCTTACTTGTATTTATTTACACAATTTATGCCCAACACTTTCATTGTTCAAAACAATCTATCTTTATGTAGGCTTGATAAATATATTTTATAGTGGACTAAAAGCTTGCTTGAATAGGAGTAACATCATAGATATTGTCATAGAGATCTACTCTTAATTAGTGTGGTAAACAAGTCAGTAATTAAAACTGAGACCAGTAAGCTCATAGATCACATAAGAGGACAAGAGTATTTCACATATGCCATGAATATGGTGTTGATGTCAATTAGGCATTAACCTAAATAAAATTAGTGCATCTTGCACAGAGCGGCATCTTGCTAGCACTTTCCAAAGGAGTTTGACAGAATTTGAGCTCTTGCTTTTTAGTCAAGTTCAAAACTGAATGAGGAAATCATGAAACTTAAATGAGGATTCCTCTCTACTGAAATACATCTATTTTAATCTTCTATAATTCTGTTAATAACTTCCAAAATGTTTATTCTGCCTGGAAATTGAAGAATTGCAAGACCAATGTGAGGAGTAAAACCCAACTCTGAAGTTGCTGGAATAGAAAATAATTTTATGAAGCATTTGCAAAAGCTGGTGGATTTCCAAGCATACAAGCAAGACAAACCACCCAGGTTACAGATCTCAATATATTTTATACATTTGTATCACCTGCTGCTTGTCCATCTTTCCCAGGACCAGTTGATAGGTCTAGTCTGGTCACATGCTTTCTGACCACCTATAATCTGCTATCACACCTAATAGTTTAAAGTTAGTTAACTGTTTATTATCACCCAAACTTCTAAGCACTCACTCCCATCATTTCTCACCTCTTTGATATTCTTTTATCAGCTCTCTTGTTTCTCAAGAATTACAGCATAGCCACAGAAAAGAACATTGTAAAAGTAAAAGAAACATTTGAAATGGAAAAACATCAAAATGGGTTTGAGTAAGATACATTCTTAAGCCTTGAGGCTTGAGAACAGCTAAAAATGTTACAATGTATTAAATGTTCTCCTGCCAATCCTGGTCTCAGAAAGAGAGGCCTTTTTTCAAAGTTAAGGCTTATGGAAAATTATCAGCAATACAATTAAAAGCCAACTTAAACATGGCTGTACATTGGATATGTAGTAGTGTAGTTTTATGTTGAAATACTAATGCTAGGTAATTTGAACAAAGGATAAAGCTTGTATAAACTATAAAATATATCATTCATAAGCTATATGCTAGTCTATATAATGGAAAATTACATGGAGAGGAGAACAGATTGAGGAAAACTGATCTAAATTCCTATATCATCATCATCATCATCATCATCATCACTATGTCACATTAATAGTAATTTTAATGTATTATAGATAATATTTTCTTTTTTGCTTTTGTTCAGTAGATGTGATACGGATAAACCTGCTTCCTTTTTCACTTCTGATGCCTCACTGCAACTGTTTCCCTCCTCCTTTCTCTCTCTTCCCTTTTAAAAATATCCACAGGTTTTTAAATATCTGCACTTAGGGTTTATGTTACCATCTGTTTGAGGGATTATAGCTATTTTTAATCATAACCAACTTGCCTGTGAAATCATTTATTATTGAAGATTTATTTCTAAAAATTATGCATTCAGCATTTACTCATGCTTAAGGACACATTGCAAGCGCTCTCTGACAAAGAAGAAAGTAGGTCATTATCACTTGAAGTCTAACTGAAATATGTGGCAAACCTTCATGTTTTGCTACTGGTTATATATTTTATTTCAGAGAGGAATATTGTTTGCTACACATAGTACAAAAATAGGCACATCAGACGGATAGACAAAATGTTAAATAGCAGATGCATGTAACAAGCTGTGAGTTTAAATGAACAACTGCCCTCAAAACAGAAGGAAGGAGGAGTTGATAATTAGTTAATCCTTTCTCTTCCAGAAGCTTTCCAGCTCCTCCTACTACATGGTCTCTACTTCTGATGGAAAATACATGGAAGAGTTATCTTCCCTTGCCAGGTAGAAAACAGTCAGACAAAACCATTTTCAGCTGGGTATGATGAAAAGAAAAGGCATCAATCTTGTTGGTTTGTTTGCCCACCTTAGCAATTTCACCTTTAGTGAAATTATTTGAAATCTGGATTTAAAATTAATTTTCTGCAACACTTGCCATAATCCGGTAATGGTACTATAATCTCTCTGAACAAGTGATCTAACACAAAAACTTGCCAACAAGTGATCTAACACAAAATGTATTTGGTTGGATGAGCAACATTGTTTAAAGGGATTCAGAGTCACATTCACATGCACTGTTTACCAGTAGTTGCAACTGTAGAATGCAGTCCATCCCATTTTTTTTGGCATGCATCACAACACACTTAAAAGGAGCAGAGTTTTGATCCTGTGATCAAGAATGCCTTTTGAACTCTGCACAGATGCCCTATTCACACTTGCTTTCCATGAAACTTTGCATTCTCTATGGGGTGAAGGGATTGAATATGGATTTTTTTTTTTTACTGAACTCTTTCTCTTTTTAAGAAAATATTATATGAATAGCTCTTATAAAACCAGGTGGTGGCAGAGTTAAATTGTTTGTCCTCACCCCATTTTTCTTTCTTTTTTCCAGACTCCAAATTACTATTATGGCCTTTTTATACTTGAAGGCTTCACACAGTATGCAATTGGATTGGCATCTTAATGTTTCAGCCTAATGCACATAAGAAAATCTCTCTCACTCAGGCATGGCCATACAATTTTCTCCTGAGAGCTGTCAACTCAGAACATTTTCAACAAATGTATACATAAGAATGAAATGATTTATATTAATAATTTTTCAAATCATAAACTATTTATGGCTCTTGAATTATAACCTAGCCTACAAAGTCCATGTGTGGCTTTGTAAATAATCACAAGTGCAGAGATTATTAGTTTAAAAACAACATTTTAAAATTCAATTTATTTTGGCCACCAACTATTTTGTGTTTCATTTGGGTTAAATCTGGTATTTGCATCATGGGAAGCATTGGTGTTTACTTTAACGAAGGACTATCATTCTTTTATCCAGAATCTTCAGCATTTACATAACTGTAACTGCACATACTATATTATGTTAATATCTGCATAATAAAAAGTGGTTACCTGCAGTAGTGGTGGTCGTTGTTCAGAATCCCTAAGCCTTCTCTAAAAGCAAAATGGTGGCCATGAATAATAGACATTGTGCCATTGAAAAAACTATATTCATAATTCTAAATAAATGATGAATTTCTAGTTATCAAAGCATTGAAACAAAAGAAAATGCAGGTTAATAAGCTCCTTTGGATCAAAGAAAAATGAACCTGAGTGAAAACTACCAGATTCAAAAACAACAACACCCCTTTGATTGTGATTGGTATATTTTATATTTCAGAATATTGTTTTTTTTTCTTTAAACTAAAATAATTTCTGGGTACTACTCAAACTTTCACCACAGCTACAATTCTTTCATACTAAGGCTTGATCTTTCACTTGATTTTTCAACTCATCTGTCTCAGAGTTCTTAGAATATTTTATGCTTTCTTTGGAAGGAAAATGATCTAGTAAATAAATCCAAAAATCAAATAACAACCTAGAGATGTCATGAGGATTCAAACAGACATTATATATGGGAAGGTTTTAAACTCCAACACTGATCATAAGCACCATGTGAAGAGGTGATGTACCCAATGAATATTTCTATAGAAGTGCATTTACATCTGTTAATCAATCTCGGTTTTAACCCAGAGGAACTCAAGGGCATTTGGGCCTTCCTCCATGGGCCTTAATCCAAATTAGAGCATTCGTGCAGCCAAGGAAGCTCAGAATTTGCATCAGTAAGCTCTTGACTTTCTTATAGAGCAATCAACTTTGCCTTTTTGATCTGACAGCTGTTCTTCTTCTGATTAGAATATTCATTTCTGCTTTCCCATTAACATTATACACTAATTAATCTGGAATTTTAAGAAGGTGCATATTTGTCCAATGGTTTTCCTTTACCATTCTTATTAGAAAAGCTTTTATCACACCTGTGAGTCTTGATAAGAAATCCTTACAGCTACAAGAAATATTATGCAGGTCACCAATATCCCAGTACAGTAGTTAAATCTCTAGATGGTAGCTTAAAAGCAATTCATCATGTTTTCTTAGCAATCACATTTATCTCACACATCATTTAGGGCTTAATGATGATTAAGAATATTTAATGAAGTTTAACTTACTTTGATAAATTGACCTTACATGTCCTGGAACTAGTGTTTTATACCTCTGAAAGTTCAACTAAGATCTACAGAGATTTAAAAAAAAAATCTTTCAGGATTAATCTGAACTGTTGCACTAGAAACAAATCACAATTCCCAGGCCTTGTTTTTTATCCCTTATTTAGGATATTTCAAACAGTAAGAAAACACTAATTCTTACAATATTTAAAATGCAGTTAAGATAAATAAAAAAAATCTATAAAAACAGCAGCAGCTAAAATATAAGTCTTTATGAGAATTAAGTGAAAAACCTAAGCAAATAAAAAAAAGAATTATGATTATTTGGGTGGGGATATAAAAATGTCAAAAGCATTTTCCAATCACTTTTGAAAAATCCTACTCCTGATCCTTGTCAATCACACAACTTTCCTGGAAAATCAGAATGCAATGCTGTTAAAGTTCAGGGTTAAGGTCCCAAACCATTTATGGCTGTATAGCTGAAACCTGCAGTTTAAAATGAATTAAGAAATGGGTAAATAGCCACTAGTGCAGCCAGCCCAGTACTAATAGTCACAGATTTACTGGATAAACATTTAAACTGAACAGCGGGGACAGAGAATTAATGGATACAGAACATTTCTGTCCCCAGCAACCTAAAATTAATAAGGATACCAGTGCATGTAACATAGATGTTTGTGCAGGTAAGATTATCAACCTTGCTGTCAAGCAAAACCAAGTATTTAATAGTGAGTGTCATACTATGTGCATTAATCAAGATGCAAGAGGCAAGAAAGTAGGGGCAGGCAGGCACAACACAGCTTATGTAGACAGTAAACACAGCATCAGACATAAAGATCTCAAGTGCCTATATACAAATACACAAAGTCTGGGGAACAAATAGGGTGAACTCGAACTATGAAAACATGAAGGTAGATATATAGTTGGAATAACAGAAACTTGGTGGGATGAAACCAGGGGTGGGATTCTACCTGGTCGGTCCAGTTCTATAGAACTGGTTGTTATGATTCTGCCCAGTTCGGAGAACCAGCAAATCGTGCCACTGGCTGGTCCCTCCCCTCCTTACCTGGCACGCACGCCATCAAACTTGCTTGCATTTGATAAGTAGCTATTTTTCCTTTTTCCAACCATCAGCTGTTCTGCTGTGCTGGGAGATGTAGGTTAGCTAGAAAGCAGGAAATGGTTGGATTTCTTGCTTTCTAGATAATCTAAAAGCAGAGCTGAACCTTCCTTAGTACTGAAGCTTCAATTTTTCAGTGCAGACTCAGGTAGCAGATTGCAGAATGGTAGATCTCTGAGTGATTCTGTGATTCTGTGGGCAACTCAATCTGCCTGCCAGCTTTGCCTGATTTTCGGTAAAAGTTGCCTTTTTATAAAAAAAAACCACTCAATATTTACATAAATATTTATAATATTTACATACAAGCCATGCCCAGCTGGTCACACCCAAGCCACACCCAGTCAGCAAGCCACACCCAGCCAATCACATGACCACCAAGCCACACCCACAAATTAAGCCATGCCCATAGAACCAGTTGTTGAGAAATTTGAATCCCACCCCTGGATGAAACCCATGATTGGAACATACTGGTAGAAGGATACAAACTGTTCAAAAACAAACAAACCAGATCCCATAAAAGAGGAGGTGAAGTAGCACTGTATGTAAAGGACCACTATATTGCTGCAGAAATGCATGAAACCAAAGATGAAAACCTCCTAGAATGCATATGGGTCAATATAAAAGAAAAAAAGAATGACATGGCCATAGGTGTATATTATAGGCCACCCAATCAAGCAGAAAAAATAGATGTCCTTTTTGCCAACCAACTAACAAACATATGCAGGAAATACACAACAACAGTAATTGGGGACTTCAATTATCCTGATATCAATTGGAAAACTAATTCTGTACCAACTGAGAAATCAAGTTCTCAACCAACCTAGCTGACAACTTTGTTGTCCAAAAGGTAGAGGATGGAACTAGAGGGACAGCCACACTGGACTTAATTCTTACAAACAGAGAAGAAATGATAGAGGGAGTTGAAACTGCAGGAACCTTGGGTGAAAGTGGCCATGTCATACTAGAATTCAACATAACACAAACACAAGCAATAGAACATAATAATACCAGACTCTTGGATTCTAAAAGAGCTGATTTTAATAAACTCAGAGAAAACTTGGGAAAGATTCCATGGATGAAAATCCCTAAAGGGGAAAACAACTCAAGAATCTTGGGAAACTCTGAAAAGTATGATCATAGAAGCCCAGACCAGCACAATACCACTGAGAAAGAAAAACAAGAAATCCAAGAAGAAACCAGCATGGCTGCACAAAGATCTCTCTAGCAAATTGAAAGAAAAAAAGGACAAGTACAAAAAATGGAAAGAAAGACATACAACTAAGGCAGAATAACAGCAGATAGCCAGAAACTGCAAAAACAACAACAATTCAGCTATGCTCAAGCATATCACCATATGCCATAAATGGTCCCATATGAAGCATTCAAGAAGAGAAATTGGATACATATTAAAATATGTTTTGTTTGAATGATCTGTGATTTCATAATATGAAAAATTACTTCTAGACATTTATGGAGTCTAAGTTCCTCAATAGAATTTCTGTTTATTTGCCATTTGTGTTTAATTGGCCTCTTAGCATACATCAAGACATTTGTCTTTTGGCAATTAATACTAAACAATTCTTTTGAGCAATAGGTGGTAAGAGTTGTGATACTCTCCTTGGACTAATTTGGACCATGAAAAGTATCATCATGTAACTCGCATTTAAAAATAATTGAATTTATCGCTTTAATGTATTAATAGTTAAATCCTCCACCAATTTAGGAGAATAAAGGTTCACATGATCAAGTTTTTAAGCATGGTGTTAATATACAAGTAAAACAGAAGAGGGTCTCCTAAATACTACTATTTTATTCTATCTGGATTTTACATAACTATTTGTCATAACTAGGAATGATCATACAGTTTCTAAAGTAGCAGTAATAGTCACTGGTTTACACTAGAAATCTTAAACTCACGGCCCATGGATTACAGGATCCTCTCCCAGGCAGGCAGGGAGAGAAAGAAGAATGTTAGTGTTGGAATGTAAGATCAAATATGGAAAATAACATAGAACCTGACTATATAGAGAGGTCAGACCCTTTTGAGCAGAAAGTATGAATTGTGAACAATGTTAACAATGATTGCTTATAACATGATTATAGAAAAGGTCACGGTAGAGTTACCTGCTTTTTTAAAGTCATGATCACTGAAAATTTTTTCACCAGAATAACAAGAAAAAAGAGTAGAAGATACTCAATTTCATTTTAACAGAATAACAGAATTGGAAGGGACCTTGGAGGTGTTCTAGTCCAACCCTCTATTCAAGCAGGGAACACTATACCATTTCAGACAAATGATTGGCCAATCTCTTCTTAAGAACCTTCAGTGTTGGGGCACCCATAATTTCTGGAGGCAAGTTGTTCCACTGGTTTATTGTTCTGTCTGGAAATTTCTTCTTAGTTCTAGGTCCATCATGGTGAACCTATGGCATGCATGCAGGCAAACTTACCTCACTGAGCATATTTGACATACCCCATTAAGTCAAAAAAGTTGTCAAAAGCTCCACAAAAGATTGATTTCTATAAATAGGAATAATTGTTGCTAAATTCTAATCCTTAGAAATAATCTCTGAATAAGAAGTAAAAAAGAAGAGCAACCAACAAGGTTCACCATTCAGTATTAACCTTAATCAACTCTGGGGGATGATTCAGTTACATGATTTCTTAAGTTCCTGATTGTTTAACATCCCCAAAGTGTACTTCAATATCTAATCTCTACAAGGCAGTGAAATAACAACCAGTTTTGCTATTAAAAATTAATTGAAGGTTTCAGTATTCATGTAATAGGCCAGTGGCAAGTTCAGACAGGATAATGTGACAGCTTTCCTTTAAAAAAAAAAGACTTTATTTTGAAATAAAATAAGCAGTTCAGGAAATTAAAAATGAAGATTATGCATAGTTAATCACACAGATTATACTAATCATGCAGAATAATCAATAATTAAGAGTGTGAATCAAAGAAAATCTTCATTGTCTGCTGTCCTTAGTAAATCAAGGGCAAGGAGTCTATCGGACACAGTCTGAGGGAGGCTTTGCTTTCATTAGCTAATTAAGAGGTAGGTGGGTTTATTTTTATTGCAGAAATGGAATGTAGGGGAAAAGGAATAGTTTATTAGCTTTTTAAGAGGTAAAATAGGCCTATGAGTCTTGGATATGGAATGGAGAAAATCACCTTCAAGCTCCCACCTTAGTTTTATCAAACTAGATTTGATAAACTAGATCAAACTATCAGATCTGGGCTGCTGGAACCTAATGTCACTAGATGTATCTCCTGCTGTCTCTGTTGGGCATCTACATTTTGCAACCCAATTTGATTACCTCAGAAAAGACATGATTTATTGACAGCTCATAATTCTCTAGAAATCTTCAGTTTTATGACTGCAGTGATATAGTTTTTCTTGTCAAGTTTCTGCTTCCTCTTAGACACATTAGGGAACATTATTATTTTTGTATCTAACTATAATTGTGGCCCACAGTTTACCTCCTGATTTCATTGGATTCTTCACTGTTTGCAGAGGTACGGTGTCTATAAAACTCATTCTATTTTGGTGCAAGAACCTTAAAAAAATGATTTCCCAAAGTCAGGTGTCAAAAGAAAATGCACTTTGAAGTTTCCCTTCAAATTTCTTTCAGCAGTGACAACAGCATGAGAGTGTGTCCTTCCTCCACATTTCAAATCAGGAAAAATCAGGGGGAAAAATACAGCCCCTATGCAATGGAGAGAAGACAACTCTTATTGTATCATAAACCTGAAGAAGATTTTTTTCCCTCTGGACATTAGACTTTAAACCCACTTCTGATATAAGATACATGTTAGGAATGTCAGTCACCTAACAGTTATTTGGGTTGGAAATATATTAACTAGGATAGACATTTTAATACTATGTCTTTAAGAGCATGCTAAAACTGTAATTGGGTGTGGTTCTGCAAATGGCCATAAGATGGAGCCAGAAACCTGGGTTGTTTTAGTCTCAGAAGAGAGTCTCAGTGAGTATCTGTTTCCTTCTGTTGGAGAGAGTTGCTGTTCCTCCTAATGACTGTTACTGATCATTGATGTAAGTCTGTTACTGAACTGTTTTTTGATACTGGACTTTGATATTTGGATTATCCCTGAACTGAACACTGACTGCTTTACCTGTGAATGACTTGGACTGCTTATCTTGGAATTTGCTTAAATGTTTATTGGAAGTAAAAACCTACATTTACTGTACAGTGTATCTGTGTGCTGTGTGTGTGTTATTCAACATTACTCTCACTACGTCTCCCTGTATGCGCTCATTCTCCTAATGGGGAATTACCTCAACAATACATACAGTACAGTACAGTACAATATAAAATATGCCACAAACTGGCAATTTTGAATTTTCACTGGCACATGATGCTCCTAAACAGACCCTGTTGGCTTTCTCGCTATGAAAACTTTATTAAACTGTTGTCAAATCATTTAAACATATGCCTAAAAGCCTCCTTTAAGTCTGCTTTTGTTTCATAACTTGGAAAAAGAAATGTCATGTACAGTACAATAAACATAAAAATGAAAAAGAGGAAGCAGATACTCGAGAAGAAAAATCTATATTATTGCAGTCATAAAACTGAACATTTTAGAGAATTATGAGCTATCAATAAATCATGTCTTTTCTGCATTTTGGGTTGTAACCTTAGTAACTGTGTATCCATAGTAACATTGATCTTTTTTAAAAAAATTGTAATCAAAGTCTTGATTAAACTCTAATTTCAGCATCCAAGTTACATTTGGTATTTCTAGACTTTTCACATACTGTTATTCACACCTTGACAATTTTTTATGTAGCTTTATCTGTTTTGGGAGGCTTTTTAATCTTGCTTTAAATACATGTTAATATATTCTATTAAATATATGGCTTTAGGAAATTTTTGAAGCCTTCATGTTGCTTAATAGAACAGCTGCTAAAATTGAGGTAGCTGCACTGAATTATGTTTTGGGTGTGCATTTAATATTTATATTAAATATTAAATATTTATATTCTGCCTTTTAGCCTAAAACAGGTAAGTGTATATAATGCTTCATTCTTTAAAAAAAAATGAAGTTAGAATTTTCTAGACCCTATGTTGAATTTAAAATTGTTTTCTCCTCAAGATTCCTCAAATCTGTCCAAGGGAGTTTACTATTTTTTCAACAAATTCAAAATGATTTATATGTGAAGATATTTATCACTTATCAGAGAGTAGAACACACAAAACAAGAATATATTAGATTCACATTCATAATTAGAAAGTGATTCTAAACATTTACTGAATTTTAAATATCAATCCATCAGTCATTCAACTTTTCAACTCCCGGTATTAAAATGAATGTAGCTACTTTCTTTTGCAGATGCAATCTGGAATTATGAAGTAAATAAATAAGAAGAAATAATAAGAAATCATTTCTCAATAGATAAGACTCAGATTCTGATATAATCATTTTACTAGGAAAGGGTCTTCTTGTCAGGTAGCCTACTGATTAAATATATCTCTAAATACATGAGTTAGATTGACAATTTGGCAATATATAATTTAAAAACTGTCCTTAGTGTAGAAGAAAATTAACACCTATAACTCCTCTGCTATTTACTAAGTACTACTATATATACAGATGGAAAAATAAACACATAAGTCTTGTCCCCTCTGATAGCCTCTTCTACAAATATTAATGTTTCTATTTGAGGGAAACAATTTCAAATTTATCCATGAGTCTTAATTCTCATAAAGGTTAATTCAAAAATGTTGGCATAAAGATCAGTCTTAAAGTCCCTCCATTTATTATCAATTACTTTATAATGTATGATGAACATTTTCCCCCATAGTTAATCTTTTTCCTAATACCAGAAATAATTATGATAAAACTTCAGTGTAAGCTGGTTTGGTACCTCTTCGTCTTTCATTCTTATTATAATCCTTTATCCTCATTACCCTCTTAGTGCTACCTTCATTTTTGGCCTGACTTAAAATGATGGATAAGGTCCATGGTGGATAAAAACATTTTTGAAACTAGGAACAATGTTGGTGATACTTAAAATTTTGGGAATAATCTGAGCTTATAATACGTTTCAGTAAAATGTCATACAGCTTTACAAGCTGTATATTATTTTTCACAAAAATAATATTCTTGAGATCCTTTTATCTGACAAGTAATATGGAAGCTTGTTCTCTCCCCCTGCCAATGTATTATTTTCATGTAGCACATAAGCTATCCTTTCTCTATAGGATACAGGCAAAGGAATAACTAGAAAAATCCAGAATTTGCATTCTTGATCATATAAAACAAACAAAACACAAAAGTCCAAAAAAAAAAAAAAAAGAATAAAAAATGCATGATCATGATAACAAGTATGATTCTGATTGCAATTGAGATAATTGCCCTGAAGTAAGAGTTTGATGTAAATTGGTAGAGTTTGCCAGAAGTCTGAAAGTGAATACCTCAACACCAAGGACCTGAAAGACTATAGAAGTTAGAAGTTAGTGCAACTTGTGGGCATGACAAATATGTGTCAATTAAGGGCAATACAAAATATTTGTCATTAGACAACTTGAAGCCAGTGAATATATTAGAATGTGTTATCTCAGGATATGGAAAAATGTTGTAGGAGTAAAGAGGCAAAAAGAGAGTTTGGAAAAATACAAAAGAAGTGGAGTTTCTGTGCAGGTAACAGGGAAGAGGAGAAATGTAAGACTGCAGCAAAATAAAAAGACTTGATCAGCAATATTTGGCAGCCAAGGAATATGAGAGTGACAATTCTTTGTACCAAGTGTGGACGAGTTGGACTGAGTTAGGTCAGATCCATTATCAAAACAATAAGGGTATAAATACATCAAGTCCAAAAGAAGCAGAGAATATATGAAAGAGGATCAGACAGACCTTTCCATAAGTCACATGGAGCTGCTGGAAAGGCCACTTTGGAATTACAAAGGGAGTCTGGCAATTTCATCACCATCATCATCATGTGCTAAGAATTTTGAAAGGAGTATGAGAAGGCAGGTTTTAATACTTTCTTTGAGAATTTAAAGAACATTGGGAGAAATAAGAAAGAATGGAGAATTGGTTTACCTGATCATGGTTAAAATAATTAATAATTAATTGCTTTTTGACTGGGACTGGACTTTTTGAAGCAAGGACATGGGAGACTATTGGAAAAAAGGAAGTGATATTGTATTTATAGTCATGTGAGGCTTAATTTGTGACCAAATCACTTAGTACAAAGTTGCCAGGCCCCATTGTGGTCACTAGGCAAGATCTACCTGCATTTTTACTTCTTTACTGTAAGTAGCGAAGCTGTTATTGTTTGAGCTTTGATTTACCACCCCTGCTTTTGTTCTTGTTCTTGCCTTTATAAAGGAGAAAGAAATCTCCTTAGACACTTACTCACACTCCTTTACGGGGTAGGAATATGGCACCATGCTTTGTTTCTACCTCATATTGTAACTAAGATTCCACCCATAGGCTGAGAAGATATTACCAGATATATACCGTATAAAAAAAAAAAGATATCCAGGAAGTACAGGAATAAGATGTACACACTGAACTATGACAATGAAGACATGAAATGTTTAAATAGTTCACCTCTGACTTTGTTATAGACAGGACTTGTAACCTAGCCAATATGTTTCTCCTTAGATATGAAGGTAAGGAACAGTGGTGGGATTCAGAATTTTTTTTATTACCGGTTCTGTAGGCATGGCTTGTTGGGCATGGCAGGGGAAGGATAATGCAAAATCCCCATTCCCTCCCCACTCCTGGGGGAAGATTACTGCAAAATCCCATTCCCTCCCCATCCCACTAACCTGCTTTCCAGCTCTGTTCTCTCTGCAGGGCAACAAAAGAAGAGGACTCAGTATGCAGAGAATAGATGGGCGAGGGGCCAGTCACAGGTGGTATTCTCCAAACCACTCAAAATTTTTGCTACCGGTTCTCCAGAACTGGTCAGAACCTGCTGAATACCACTTCTGGTGAGGAAGGGTATACAGTATAGCACAGCCAATTTTATGAAAGGTGCTTTTTCAAAATGCAAATGGACTTTGTTTTTCCTTTAAGGCATTTTTCTTCTCATCCAGGAGGCTTCAAGAAGTGATACATCTTCAAGGAAAAACAAATCCAACTGCCTTTAAAAAAAGCATCTTTGGGACAACCATGACCTGGATGACTGAGGATCTCCATAGACAACTTGATGAAACTTTCATGACTAAGTTGGAGGAAAATGTCATCCACCTGAGAATAGGACATTATATTGGGGGATTTTGTAGATATTTAGGAAAGGAGCAGGTCCTTTCAGCATTTACCTATTCCCTCATTAAATAAGGCTTTTCTCCCAGAGAAGGCTGAGAGAAACCCAGGCTTCTTTGAGGCAAAGTGAGAGGGATGTTCATTGACCTTTAAAAGTAAAGGGCTGTTGCTGCTTCATGAAGTGCTTCATTCAAAGATTCATCAAAGCAAAGCATTCTTTCGAAGTCTCTCATAGCCCTAATAAATAGTAATAATTGGCACTCTAAGGCAACTGGGAAAGAGAACCAATGAACACCATATTTCATCTTCTCTTGATATTGTCAAGTTTTGTATTGAAAGTATTTGTTGTTTCGTTTCAAGAATATTTCAAAGCAAGCAACTTTTTGCATTTGATTTCTTTGGTTCCAAATCAACTGAGAGTGATTGATAAGAAGAAATAATGATCTTAGCACCCTTGAAAATTACTTCAACCTTGAAAATGGCTTTGATTAGGTTATGCACAGAGAACCAAGTAATTCCCTGTAAAGGTACTTTTATAATTTGGAAGAAAGAACTCCAGCATGAAATATATATTTTAATTAAAATTAAGAGTGGCAGAAACCTTTGATCACGAAGCTTTGCATGAGTTCAGCGTTCTTACATAAACCTTTCTGATATTTTATAAAGAAGGCATGAGCTTTTAGTATTCTCAAATATAATCATCAGAACACTGAGTAAAATAATCAACATTCACACATTTATAAATGCTGTCATCTTCTGAGAAATTAGGGCATTCCTTTTCTTGAGTTCATGATAGCGCAGTGGTCCTTGGAAAGGTTGTAATATCTTTTGTAGCAAAAATAAAATAAAATCTGCTAACCTAAATGTCAGTAATATGATTTTTAAGGGGAATTCCTCAGTGGTGGTATTCAATTTTTCTTACTACAGGTTCTGTGGGCATGGCTTGGTGGGTGTGGTGTGGCTTGGTGGGCATGGCTTGATGGGCATGGCAGGGAAAGGATACTGTAAAATCCTCATTCCCTCCCCACCCTACTAACCTGATTTCCAGCTCCATTCTCCTGTGCAGGGCTAGAAAAGAAGACCCAGCTGATCAGCTGGCATTTGGGAGGCAGTGAATAGATGGGGGTGGGGCCAACCAGAAGTGGTATTTACTGGTTCTCCAAACTATTCAAAATTTCTGCTACTGGTTCTCCAGAACCTGTCAGAACTGGCTGAATACCACCTCTGGATTTCCTGCTCTTTAAAAAAATTGAAGTTAAACATTTTTCTCTTATCTCATAATTGCTAGATGTATTTTGGAGGCAGAAAAGACCCTGTCTTTTCTGTGGACAGAGTTCACAGAGTTCATTCTCAGTGGACAGAGTTCTTAATAATAACCTTAGTTTTATAGTTCTGCTTTTTCCACTTGGCTAAGGAACATTTATAGCCAATATTGTCAATCAAAAATCAGGTGGGATCAGCTCATATACAACATTTGGAGATGTTCATACAATTTAATCTTTATTCGAGAAAATTCTAATTTCTTCAAAGAAAAAAGCCTGTCTTGGGTGATAATTTAAATAAAAAACACGAAAGTGAATGAGATGAGTGAATCTTATGACATGAGAATAGAGAGATAAAACATTGAAGAGCAACCAAAGAGGAAAGATGAAAACTCTGGGTTCAGATAGACCAATATTTGTTTTGCAGATCATATTTTACTTCTATTATTGCTTTGAAAACTGTGTCCATTAAAAAATGAAATGGGTGTTCTGTGACTAACCTGGTTCTGCATGGCAGCTATTTTGGAGCCTTTGACTTAAAAAAACCCACCCCACTTCTATATATATATTATTATTATTCCATTATGCCTGCTTCCCAGAAAGTAAGTATAGGAGCTCAACATGCAGTAATCAGATATAGTTGCATTGTGGTCTATTGTAAAATACTGTGCACAATTGAATTCCTCCGGTGAAAATATTTTTTTATTTGAATTAACAAAGCCCAGAAATCTATATTGTTCTATTCAACCACCATAAACATTAATTTTACCTGGAACACTGTAATTTCTCTTTAGTCTTTAAAAACTGCTTGGAGTATTTCATTATTTAGGTGCAATTAAGAGGCAAAAGCATATTATTCAGTTAGCTAATTTCTATCAGCCATGAAGAAGTATCAAAAACAAATCAATGCTATTGCTGTTAAAATTTTTAAAAAGCACAGGATTCATCTTTTTCCTTTTTAGCCACATATTACTAAAACTCTGTTTGTAACCTTCAATTAGCCCAAATGATGCATCATAGCAGAAAACTTTTGGAATTAAGGTTTCTCGAATCTGCTGACTTAAAAATATGCATATTACTGTAATTTAAATTTCAGAAATTTTCATACCAGTATTCTCAAACTTGTGGCTGCTGCAGCATCACCACAATCAGCCATTGTCGTCATTACTGACTCTTCTTGCCACTTAGCATTCTGGGCAAACTCATGTGTACTTAGTATCTCATATTTCACAGCATAAGTTCTAGTAGCTTTAACACTGTAGCATCTTTACCGTACAATGATAATATACCAAGTTACAAATTAAAGTGTTCAAGATTATATAACATATCATTAATATTATTTTTAGTAAGGCAGCCTTTTTCATGTAGAATCTTCAGTGCTTAAAAGAAATATCACATCCAGAAATGGAGGAAACACAGTGCAAAGACTTAACCATGAACTATTATTAAAATCCATATAAAACAGGACACTATTCTCCTATGGAACTCACTGGAGAAGAGCCTAATGCTGGGAAAGACTGAGGGCAATAGAAGAAGGGGAAGACAGAGAATGAGGTAGCTGGCTGGAGCCACTGAAGCAGTAGATGTGAGCTTAAATGGACTCCAGAAGATGGTAGAGGAGAGGAAGGCCTGGAGGAACGTTATCCATGGGGTTGTGATGGGTCGGACATGACTTTGCAACTAACAACGATGTTCTCCTATATTGAGGACATAGTATTCAGTGGTATATAAACCAAATAAGAGTACTGTTGCTACCAAAACCACATATTTAGGATAAACTATTACCCCTGGGATGTAATCACTAGTGACAAAGCTACTGACAAAGTGACTTTGAACTCTGCAAGGTTTAAGGGAGAGGAGATCTGGAGAAAATATTAAAAAACAATTATATTGGAGAAATAAATTTGAATATTTGAATATTTGAATATTTAGAATTGGACATATCAACTATATTAATGTTTTTTTAATAAACATTAAATTAACATAGCATAAATGTACTGAAACTATGAACAAAATATTGGTGTGGAAAATGTATATCAAAAAAGAGAGCCTTGTTTCTCATAGTTGAAATAAGAAGTCTTTGGTGCTCTTGGAGCTTGCAGATGTTTCATTACCCATCTATTTTCTTGCAGATGTTTCAATATAAAACTAGGTAACATCATTTGGACTGATGATGTTACCTAATTTGGATAATGAAACATCTACAAGAAAGAAAACCAAGGGAGCACCAAGGACAGCTCAAGCTGTATATTGTTACTCAGTTATTTGCCTTTCTAGATGTGCTAAAGCAGGGGTGTCAAATTTGTGGCATTTGGGCCAGATGCATCACACGCTGGCCACACCCAGTCCTGGTTTAGTGAAGGGGGAAAAGTCACAATACGTCACATAACAATGTGATGCCGTAAGTTTGACTCTTGTGTTAAATGTCTTTCTCATATCTACCCCAAAACATTAAAGATAAATGGAATAAGAATGTAAAAATACTTGATATTCAATATTCAGACAATAATATTCAGACAATAATCTCACCTGAGTTTTTAAATACCCGATACTGAGTTTTTACACATTTGTGCACACAAACCTGGCCATCTAACTTATTTCAGACATCTACATAACAAATACATAATGAATATTGACATATCTTGGTTTGTTGAATGGATTGCCATTTTCTACTAAAATATTCTGGCCCTTTTAGAAGTTTGGAAGATCAACACTTTACTCTCTATTAGGGTGTTTATTTTATATAGCAATTACAATTAAGGGAAGAGAATTGGTGCAGCTGAAAACTGTTTGCATATGGGAGACAGCCAATGAAATTTTTATGCGTAGGCCTTGCAACAGCTGTGCCACAACAGCAAGTCTCTCTCTTCCTGCTGTTTCATGCTTTCCACTCACTGAAGAGGATAACTGGTGTACAAAAGCAAGCCAACCTTCTTTTTTTAAAAGAAACTTTTACTATATCAACATTTCATTATAGAAGCCAGTGAGAGCCAGTTTAAAGGTTCTAGCGGTTAAGACACCAAGTTAGGAAGTCAGGAGACCACCTTAGCCATAAAGCCAGCTTAGCCATAAAGCCAGCTGGGTGACTTTGGATCAGTCACTCTCACAGGATTGTTCTTGTAGAGATAATAGGAGGAAGGTATGTTTGTCACCTTGAGTTAGTTATAAAAATAATAAGGGTGGGTACAAATAAATATGAGGACGGAGTACATAAACACAATAGTATAATTTGCTTTTTATGTATCTGTATACACTTACTCTGTCTCTGCTACCTCTATATATAGAGTACACATCAGAGGTGGTATTCAGCAGGTTCTGACCAGTTCTGGAGAACCAGTAGCGGAAATTTGAGTAGTTTGGGGAACTGGCAAATAGTACCTCTGACTGGAGATTTTATAGTATCCTTCCCCTGCCATGCTCACCAAGCCACGCCCACCAAGCCCATACCCACAGAACTGGTAGTAAAATATTTTTGAATCCCACCACTGGTCCACATACACACACAAATGTACGTATTCAAATATCCAGATTTTCACAAGTTGGTATACTTTTAAAGGTTGAATTCGAGTTCTAGAATCTATAGCTAAGAGCACCAACCTTCATATATTGTCAGTGATTGAAGCTCTGGTATGTTAAATAAGCCAGTAATTACATAATAGTTTTCCTTCCTTCCTTCCTTCCTTCCTTCCTTCCTTCCTTCCTTCCTTCCTTCCTTCCTTCCCTCCCTCCCTCCCTCCCTCCCTCCCTCCCTCCCTCCCTCCTTCTGTTGTTCCTGTAGTTTCCTTTTGCCTGTCTTCTCATTTTTACAAAGATTTCAGAAATTTTCTGAATAATTTTCATCTCTGCTTCATTAGAAAAATTGAGACACACAACTCTCTACTTCTAATTTTATAGAATCTGAAAATCAGAGTTACTAATTAAAAATCTGCAATAAAAATATCCAACTGTGCCTTCACTTCTTTAATTGCTTAACTAAAATAGGTCACTTTTTGTACCACTATACTTTTTGTCAATTTAGGAGCAGAACAATTCCTTATAAGTGGCAAAAGGTAGAGTAGATGAGTAAAATTTCATCAGGAGTTTCCTGTCAAGAGGTGCTTCACTGTGTCACTGCATAATAAGTAAGTGTAAGTGGAAATTTAAAACTTATCCAGATTTTTAAGACAATTTTTGGTGGCTAAAGGCTTAATTTAAGTAATTAATAGTTTATCATTTCTGAAGTGACTCAAGATGAAAAACATTCTGAAGAAATACTGGTTCTATCAATTAAATATGGCTATCTTGTTGATGAAAATTATCTTGAAATTCTCCTGGAAATTTCCATAATGGGGAAATATATTCATATTAACAGTAAACAGACTTAATTGGGGATATATGATGTAGGGAAAATGTTGAGTTAACCTGACCAAAATTATCCAGCTTAATCACTGAGTTCAATATTTGGCTGAACATACTATATCTGTGTAGAACCAAAGCCATTAAGGTATGATGATTTGTTGTTCGGTGATTTTTATTTTTGGAATTACATGACATTATGAGGATAAAGATGAAAGGACATCTTCTGACTGATAAAAACATTCTTAGAGAATACCCGTTTTAAAAAATAAGTTTAAGTCTCGAGATGAATTGCAACCTTAGATATTAAAGGAACTGAGTAATCATCAGATTGAACATTTATATACTTGGGCATTAGGGGAGGACATGGGAGGCAAATTACAAGATGTGTGTGATATTATCATGCAATGACTTAGCTACTTGAATGAGACATCAAGATGCAGGTATGTAATGACAGCATATGTGTTATGGCATCATAGTGTATACTAATGTATTACAATTTTGGCATTATTGTGATTTGATTCAGGTGATGTTGCTTATGTTTTTGAAAAATCCTGGTGAGTGGGTGAAGTGTCAAATGACTGAAGGGAAGCAAATAAGATTCCTATCTTCAGAAAAGTTGAAAAGGAATATCCTGCAAACTATAGATTTCTTATCTGGGAAGACTGTAGACTAGATCATAAAGAGAACCATCTGCAACTGCCCTGAAGGCAATTCAACAATTGCAAAAAGTCAGCATGGATTTAAAAAAGAATAGATTTAGCCAGACTAGTCTTGCTTCATTTTTTGATTGAGTAACTTCCTTAATAGATTGTGAGAATGTTGTATTGACAAAGCATTTGGCAAAATACTCCATGGCATGCTGATTAACAAGTGAGAGAAGACTGGCTGAATGACATGACAATTATTATGTAGATACATAATTAGATTATTATTACCTTTATTGTACAACATGTGTACAATGAGATTGGCTGAGCCTCCCTTCGTGCACCCACCCCCAACACAACTCACAGTAAGTACAGAAGTCCCTAACCCACTCCCAATCTTATTATACTATGTGACCTTGTTGCACAATGTGGCCGGCCCTGCAAGTCTGTCATACTATGTTGACATGAAGTTATTTTCTGTTCAGAAGTCTGACAGCCCATAGGTAGAAACTGTTCTTCAGCCTGTTGGAGTGGCTGGCTATGCTTCTATATCTCCTACCCAATGGTAGGAGAGTGAAGAAATGCTGACCAAGGTGTGAGTCGTCCCTGAGAATTTTCCTCACTCTTCTAAGGCAGTGAGCCCCAGCGATGTAATCTAGTGGTATCAGGGAACAGCCCATGATGATTTGTGCTGGGCTCACCACCCGCTGTAATGTCTTTCTATCCGTGGCTCTCAAGCCACACTGTAATGTAATATGTGAGGACACTTTCTATTGTGGACTGGTAAAAGAAGGTCATCAGTGGTTGTTCCACTTTATTCTTTTGCAAGACTCTAAGGAAATGGAGTCCCTGTTGGGCCTTTCTGGCCACCTGGGTTTTGTTGATTTTCCAGGTAAGATCTTCACTGAGGTAAACTCCCAGGAATTTAAAGGAGGAAACCCTCTCCACACAGCCTCCCTTGATGTAAAGTGGGGTGGGTTCCTCTCTCTTCTTCTGGAAGTCTAACACCATTTCCTTTGTCTTGTTGATGTTTAGGTGCAGGTTGTTTTCTAGGGACCCTGAGAATAATTTTTGAAACTCCCCCCTGTATGCTGATTCATCTCCACCTGTAATGAGACCCAATATGGTAGTATCATCTGTGAACTTAATGATCCCAATGGATGGGTCAGACGATACACAATTGTCTGTACAGTGATGATTGTAGGGACTGAGCACACAGCCCTGTGGGGAGCCAGTGTTAAGCTTCAGGGAGGTAGGTGTGACAGACCCAGCCCTCGTGTTTGTAATTGATCCCTCAGAAAGTCTTTGATCCAGTTGCAGATGGAAGAGGGAAAATCCAAGTCAGTCAGCTTTTCAATAAGGATGCTCAGCAGGATAATATTGAAGGCTGAGCTGTAGTCAATGAAAAGCATCCTGACATAGTTTCCAGGTTTCTCCAGATGGCTCGCTACAGAATGTAAGGCAATATCTATAGCTACACAAGGTCTAAAGTGTTCTTCCCTCTGGTGGAAAATTGAACGTACTGCACAAACTTAGGGAGAACTGTCTTTAAACAGGCTTGATTGAGGTCCCCACCCATGACAAGAGTGCCCTCTGGGTGAGTTTGCTGCTGCCTGGAATGACATCATATAGCTTAGAAAGCACCGTGCTGACATTAGCATCAGGTGAAATATAAAAGAGCTATAATAATTATCACAGTGATTTCTCTAGGCAGATAAAATGGCCCACATGGGACAGTCATCAGTTCCACATCTGGGGAGCAAAGCATTCTGACATAGTTTCCAGGTTTCTCCAGATGGCTCACTACAGAATGTAAGGCAATATCTATAGCTACACAAGCTCTAAAGTTTCTTACTTCTGGTGGAAAATTGCATGTACTGCACAAACTTAGGGAGAACTGTCTTTAAACAGGCTTGATTAAAGTCGCCACCTATGACAAGAGTGCCCTCTGGGTGAGTTTGCTGCTGCCTGGAATGACATCATATAGCTTAGAAAGCACCATGCTGACATTAGCATCAGGTGAAATATAAAAGAGCTATAATAATTATCACAGTGATTTCTCTAGGCAGATAAAATAGCCTACACGGGACAGTCATCAGTTCCACATATGGGGAGCAATACATATAAACTACTCTGCTGTTAACATACCAGTTACTGTGTATATAGATACAAAGTCCTCCTCTCTTGCTCTTACAGAGTCGCCATTTCTATCAGAGTGATAAATGACTCAGCTTGTCAACTCCACTGCCGCATTGGGTATAGCTGGGTGTAGCCAGGTCTCTGTTACAATCATCACACAGTTTTCTCAGAGAAGCCTGCTTGTTGCCATCTGCAGCTCTAATTCATCAATTTTGTGGAGGAGGGATCTGGCATTGCTCAAAAAGACACTTGGCAGCACTAGTCCATGGGGCTGCTTTTGGAACTGAGCCAATAGACCAGCTCTACAGCCGCACTTTTGTTTCCTCTCCTTTCACTTTTGCTTTTGTCGGCACCTCCCTGATCTGATGACAATCCATGGAGATCCTGGAAGCCTCACTATGCAGTTCGGAATGTTGTGGGACTGCTGAAAATCGATGGTAATCCTGGATTGACCTGCGAGCCCAATCTTTAGAAGCTCTAGGCGTGTGTTGGCAAATTTTGTTCCTTGCTCTACACTGTGCACAGACATCAATACACACATCATTCCAAACACCAAACACTAATACCGGGAGGTCGGGGCCACTGCATGTGAACACACCACCATCTTGGTGGCAGAAAGGCAGGATCAGAAATAGAGGAGGGGGGAGGCAGAAACTGCTCAAAAATCAGGGCAACCAAGATGTTCAGGGCAGTAGAAATGTATGAAGACAGATATAAAAAGTTGAGAATGTTTTGCTTTGAGAAAAGTCAACTAAAAGAGAATATGATAGTACTTTTGAAAGATCTGAAGAATGGCATTTTTTTCTTCTCTTGTTTCAGAGTATAAGACACAGAACTATAGATTTAGATTAAAAAAAGGCAAATTATGATTCAGTGTTAGAAACTTCTTAACAGTAAAAGAGTTTGACAGTGGGAACTGTATCCCATAGAGATGGTGTGCTTCCCTTCATGAGATGTTTTCCAGCAATCTGTCTGGAATGCTTTAATTTAGATTTCTGCACTGAAACAGGGGATTGACTCGGTAACCCAAATATCCCTTCCATCTTCATGATTCTTTACTCCAAGACCCTAAGGGACAACGTTTTTAAAGGATAACATTTTTAAAGGAAATTGCATCTTCTGTCAGAATGCCTGCTTCAAGGAGTTTTTAATTCTCATGATGGGAGAAAGGGAAGACAAATGCAAGTATCATTCCTACAGAAAGCCAGCTAAAGAGCAGAACATTCTGTGAGTTCAATCAGAAGAAAGCAGAGCAGAGAGAAAGAGAGGAACAAGGAAATAATCCCTTGCTTACTGTCATTACTTCTAATGCCCCTAAGTGCTTCAAGAACAGTCAGGTTCAAGGCAGCTCTTAAAAGAATTAAGTCTGTTTAGATTCTTTTTCTTTCATTCAGATAGGAAATGGGATGTTCACCTTTCTTGTGCTTGTGTTTCTTCTTATTGATTAATAAGATCATTATTTTAATTTTAGCAGTCTGGTTTCTCCAAGTATGTCAATATTTAAAGGTAAATAATATTAATCTGCATTATTTAGTGTATTTGAACAATAGATCTTGTAATTACTTTCTTTTTCATGATTAGTTGGGCTGGCCAGAACTAAAATGCACTCCACACCCCTGCCCCTTTTCCTCTTGCAATAGTATGACTACAGATGACAATACTTTTAAGTATGGTTGAAACCTGAATAAAATAATATACTGGTAAATATTTTTCCCATTTATATCTGATGGAGGTAGGGAGGATAATTTCAAAAGGGCTTGAGTGTCTCTAAGGATGGATTTATTAAGGAGACATTAAGTGGATCCTTAATGTATACATTAAGCTTTCCAAACATTTTGTTCTAACCCTTTCTATTGTCTGTATGAGGAGTGGATGTAACTTGCCCACTCTGTATTATAGAACATCACAATTTTAGTTCTTCAGCAATTAGCATTAAATAAGATGGCCTAGAAACTAACCTCTAACAGTGTAGTTTTATGTCCCCAAAATTTCTCCTAGAATTGGCCTTTGTATCGTATCTGTGTAGCTGAAGAAGCTTTGTCTCTCTTACTGAAAATCTATGGTAATATTATAAAGGTGATGAGGGGCTTGGTGGCTAATTGTTATGAAGAAAGGTTAAATGATCTGGGTAAGTTTAGCCTAAAGAAGAGAAGACTAAATGGGAGACACAAATAGCAGTCTTTGGATATTTGAAAAGCTATCATAAAAACATGTGGATTTATTCTCCATAATGTCAAAGAGTACAACCAAGAACCAGTGGCTGGAAGCTTTACAAACTGGGATCCCAGGATACTTGGAGAAGGAATTGAAATAGAAGACCTCTACATCTCCATATAACTCTATGATTCTATGAAGTCCATAGTCATCTCTACAATTTCCACCATCTTTATCAACCATTGTTCTATTGTGGGTAAGGTCAAACCTTTCCATTTTTGAGCATCTAGTAATCTCCCAGAAGTTGTCATATATAAAAACAAAGTTCCATGGCTTTTTTTCTAGCTAGCTGTCCATTACTCTCAAAAGAAAAGACTCTGATTTCAAGTGCACATCTATATACTACTAAAACTCTTGTGGGATTTTTTTGGGGGGGGGGTGGGGGGAACCTTCGGTTGGATGAAATTGGAAAGCATAAGTTGATAATAATTACTGCAATTATAGGGCAAGCAAAGTAACTTCAATGGGCTAATATACAGAATGAAGGGACCTATGACTCCCACAGGAATGAAATTTGGTGCTGTTTCTGCCCTCGCTGTGTTGCCACAATCAGATGCAGTTTGATTGTGAGCCTCATTGCTAATGTTCCATGACAACTTCCTACAAGGCAAACGGGATGCTGGCAGGAATTGTATTGATAGCAATTGCCAGCATTGCCTGCCAAAGTCTTTACTTGTAGGAAGCTGGCAACAGGCGTTGACAATGAGGAAGCTGGCAGGGAAGATCGGCAGTTATTTGGATAATTCTCTCCTGCCTGTGTAACTTCCTCAGCCTCTCTGAGCTCATACAACACTGGCCACTCATACACCCTCTTCCTTGTGTGTCCAGCAACTGTGATTTACCTGTGGGAAGGGAAGGGATGGAGATGGAGTGTTATTTCTGATACTCGCTGTCAGCTTCCCAAAAGGAAACTTAATGGGGAACCTAAGGAAATTGTGACTCCTGTTCCAACTGGTTTTTTTTTGCCTACCCTTGATTGTTCTGTTTGTCTATTTAGGTAAGGAAATATATCTGAAAGGATGATTTAATGGGTCATTGATAGTTAGCCTTTAAAATCTCCTGAATTAGTGTATTTATTTGTATCCATATTTTTTTACACATGTGATACAAAGCTTTCATCAAGAAGAATCTATGTCACTTTCTTATTTATTTATTTCAGTTTATATAGCCACTCATCTTAATTATGTGACACAGGTCACAAGTTAAAACAGCAATTGATGAAGAGAATTGTGAGTTGTCAGACTGTGAAAGCTGTTCACAGAGGTTGAACGTTTATGTATTTTTAATTCTGTTCACTTATTATTGCTTTAATGAAGCATTAATATTTGTTTTCTTCAAAACATGATATAAAGTCACCTTTGGGTGGAGAGGTTATCACTTTAACTGTGTTTTCTATAGCAATTTTTGTTCAAAAAAGAAGCTTTTTGTCTGGAATGCTTTTGAATAGCACAATAAGCCATTGTGTACAGATAAGCAGTAATTGCATATAACTGACAGACAGTGAAAATGTCCATGCATAATACAGCTTGGCTTCATTTATCATCCCTGGCAGATGGTATTTCAAATGGGTTCATATGTGAGTTGAGGAAAATAGGAAAAAAAATGATCTATTTCAACCAAAATGCTATATTTGGCTAAATTTTTACTACTTTCATGAATATTGGCCTGCCAGGTTTAGTTTCTTTGAATTAGGTAAAATGAGGACCCAGATTATTGGGGGCCATATGCTGAGTCTGTAAACCGCTTAGAGAGGGCTATAAAGCACCATGAAGCAATGTATAAGTCTAAGTGCTAAGTGCTATTGCTAATATTGGAAATGTTGATGAACAATACTTACTTATTTATAGATATACAAATCAACCTGGAGTCAAAGAAACAATCTTTCGGAAGGCAACAAGTCTACCAATCAGGTTTTGGAAGGCTGCAAAGTACACACGTGTTTCACTTCAGTGAAAAAAAACTCTTTTCTATCTTAGTCTGATTTTTTTTAAAAAAGCATGGTAAGCCAAGTGTAATCTTGAATTCTTTGTAAGCTGCTATATGAAATGAGGACTATAAACCATCAAAATAAATTAATCACATTCAAGCTTCAAAAACTTGTTTCTGAAGCATTATTTTGCACCTGTCCATTTAGTTAAGGGATCTGCTTGCTTCCAAACATCAGACGCTATCAGTTGCCAAAAGCTAGTGAAAAATATTCAGTGATCAGGAGAAATCTGCAATTATTAGCTATTACTGACACCCCAACCCATTTTTTTGTTAGCAGCTCATTAACATAACAAAGGATAATCTCCCTGCATCCATAACTGAACACATAAAAACTATCTTTAAATCATTGTTTGAATGTTCCATTTTCATGTGGACTCAATACATGCCCAGCATTATAAGCCTTATTACTCACTCAAACAAGAGTGGTGCCAATTTTCTAGAAACCATAATCATATAATAATCACCTGGGTTGCTGACTGTTGGAGCAACAGCAGTGTACAGATGTTCTCATTAAATGAACAAATGAAAACCAATGTTCTATAACCTAGAAAAGGGTCTACAGTATCATTTAAAATATAATTTGAAAAAAAATCATATAGGTAAATATTATGTATAAATCAGCAAGAAAAAATATTGGATTGTCTAGATTGTTGAAATATATCAGTGATTCATTCTCAATGCAAACAGTCATTTACAGCAAGGATGTGACTGTTTCATAAATTTTCAATGAGGGTTCTCCCCACCCCCCACCCCCAGGATGAACAATTTAAATGTTCTTAAATGCTATAATGTTTGTAGGGGGATAAATTTATAAAAAAAGTGAATAGATTTATTAAATTGACATTCTATTATACCAGACACCCAAACCACTGCCTTTTCATTGGTATCCTTCATAAAAAGAGCTGTGGCATGTATGTTTAATCCATTTTTCACTCCTGCCTAATTCTCTGACAAGGCTTGTGAAACTGAATTATTGACAAGTTCCTTATTAATTTTGTTGCTAAGGAGAAATCAGATTCCAATCTCTGGTTAGATTTAACTAACCATGACTTCTGATACCATAGCTGTTAATCTAACAGCAGTTAGGGAGACATTGTGTGTGCATGTGTGTGAGAGAAATGTGCTTTGATACTAGATCAACTGTTGCCCAGGAAATATATATCTGAGAAAGACGCTATATGCACCTTTGTTTTTAAGGCAACCAAATTTAAGTTCTACATCTGATGGGTTGATTATGTGCTGTCAAGTCATTTTTGATTCCTGTTAACAACATAGATAGATTTTCTTGACAATGATCTGTCTCTAACTTGGTTTTTCAGGTCTCTCAACAGTGCAGTACTGTAATTCAGTCCATCAAAACTGATGGTCATCTTCTTTCCTTTCACCTTTCTCAGAATTAGAACCTTTTCCAGAGTTCTAAGTCTTCACATGACATGTCCAAAGTAAGATAATTGCAGTCTAGACATTTGTGCCTTGAATGCAGTGGTGGGATTCAATTTTTTTTACTACCGGTTCTGTGTGTGTGGCTTGAGAACAATCCATAATTTTCTTAATAACATCCTCCTGCATAGGTATTTTATCATTTTTCTTTTGTCTTGCTAGCATATTCTTTGTTAACATCTTTCTTTTATCATTGTTTATTTTCAAACCAGCTACTTTTCCATATTCTTCTATTTTTTCTATTAATTTAGGTGCTGTTTCCAATGGGTCTTCTAATATAAATACCAGGTCATCTGCAAAAGCTTGCAATTTATATTCTTCCTTTTGGATTTTCATTCCTTTTATTTCTTTATCTTCTCTAATATTCCTATTCAACACTTCCAATGTTAACACAAACAGCAGGGGGAACAGTGGACAACCTTGCCTTGTCCCTTTTCTTATAACTATAGATTCTGTTAGTTCTCCACTTACCATAACTTTTGCAGTTTGTTCATAATATATCATTTCAATGGCTTGAATGAATTTTTTACCAAAGCCCATTTGTTCCAATTGCAACAACATAAATTGCCAACTCACATTGTCAAAGGCTTTTTGTGCATCTAAAAACATCAAAGTCATTTGTTTCTCAGGATGTGCCTCGTAGTATTCCAGAGTATCCAAAATAATTCTCACATTGTCTTTGATTTGTCTCTTTGGCGGAATCCATTTTGATCAATATGGATAAAGTTATTTAATAATAATAATAATAATAATAATAATAATAATAATAATAATAATAATAATAATAATAATAATAATAATACTTTATTTGCGGTCCCAGACCAAAACACAAGTACAACAAAAGAAGAACATGGGAAAATTAATCATGAACAATTGGTCACCAAAAACTTGACTATGGGGAATTACAGTGTTCTCCTCTGATGGTTACAGTTCTTAAAAAAAAATTGGAAACCAAAGAAGTGATATATGAGGAGCCATCGCCTAGACAATATAAGAACAAATTACTAACATTGGGTCTAGAAGGTCTGTTTCAAGGAGAGACAGTAACTTAGATCTGTCTGTGTTATACATAGGGCAATATAAAAGGGCATCCTTCACAGTTTCAACCTCAGCTCTGTCACAGGGGCATCGCTCATTAATCAGGAGCCTCTTAAATCGCCCATCCAGGAGTGCTGAGGGCAGAACATTAAAGCAAGCTAGGGAGAAAGGTCTTCTATACTTGGGAATGCTTACAGTGTAAAAATAGGAAGCCATCCTCAGTCTGTAATTATTAAATTGGCTGAAGATCAGAGGGGAGCAAGTTTTGTTAGCTCTGGCTCGTAGATATTGCAAGTCAATGTCCACAAGCCATTGGACTACCCTAAACTGGGCTTCCTTAAGGCCATAATCTCCCAGCATCCCCACTAAAACATAGCAGGTGTAATTTCTTCATCAGCTCCCTCTCCCAATGAGAAATATGAGAGTTAGCAAATGCCAGGGAGAAGTAGCTACCAGGAACTGCCAGAAAGAGTACCAGAAACCACCATTTAAAGGTGTAAATCCACGCCATACATTCGACTGATCGAGTGCCCAGTTCCAGGTACATCGGAGCAAAACCAACACAAGGAGGAAGACCCAGAAGTTTTCTAAGAAAGACAGCCTGGGTTCTTTCAATACAATCTTTGAAGTCCCGTATCCATATGGGAATTCCGTAAAGAGTTTGAGCCAAAGTTTTGGCTTTGTAAATATGCAGAGCAGAAAGAATAAACTGGCCTCCTTGGGTATAAAAAAATCTTAAAATCTGCTGGTGACTATAGGAGGCTGAATTCAGCACCTGGGTTCGATGTCTAGTCCAAGCACCAGTGTTCTGAAATTGAACACCTAAATACTTAAAATGGAAAACCTGCTTAACAGCATTACCATTGATAGCCCAGTTATACAATTTCTGGGCTCTGGAGAACACCAATACTTTGTATTTGTCGTAATTAATAGACAAGTGGTTCTCAGCACAGTAGGACCCGAATGCAGAAAGTAATCTTTTCAGACCTGGCCTTGACAATGAAAGGAGGGCCGCATCGTCAGCATAAAGGAGAAGTGGGATCTTCGTAGTTGACAACTTTGGGGCATGGGACTCAATATGTCCAATGTGAAAGGCCAAGTTAGATAAGAATAAATTAAACAAAAGTGGAGCCAGAACACAACCCTGCCTTACTCTGTTCTTAATCAGGATAGGATTTGAAAGTTCTCCCTGCAGACCACACCTGACCTGACTAGAGGTCTGGTTGTACAAGGATCTAATTAGGAACAGAAGACTTCTATCAATAGAACTTTTGAGCAGTTTTGACCACAACAGTCCCCTGGGGACTGAGTCAAATGCTGACTTTAGGTCGATAAAAGCAGTAAAAAGTTTGCCACCTGGTATGCTAGTATATTTATTGACAAGGTGCACTGACAAAGCAGTGCTCCAGTGTGGCACAGCCCGCTTTAAACCCAATCTGTTCAGCACCAATAATATTGGATTCCTCAAGCCAGGTGAGGAGTCTACGTTGGAGATATTTAGCATATAGTTTCCCAATGATGGAGAGCAGGCTTATGGGGCAATAGTCGGCTGGGTTGTTCCTATTTCCTCATTTAAAAACTGGAACAATAATCGCTAAGCTCCAAGAGGTAGGGATCCTGCTAGAGGTATGATATGTGTGAAGAGTCTTGCTAAGAGAGGAATCCACCACTCGGGATTGGATTTTAGCAGATCAGGGGGTATAGCATCAGGGTCAGGGGCTTTGCCTGACTTGAGTTCGGAGATAAGCTCGGTAATCTCAGCATGAGTCATGGGTTGCCAGTCAGGAACTGCAGGAGGCAGCTGTGGCCCAAGCATGGTTGAACTTGTTGATGCCTGGAAAATTGCCAAGAAATGGTTTTCCCAATCTCTGTTGGAAATACAGCAGAGAGGGAGTTCTTGATGACCCGGCAAGGAGCTGGCAACAATTTGCCAAAATAATCGAGTGTTCTTCTGCTGGATGGAGAGGAGAAGTAGATCCCACTTCTCTCTCTCTTTAGCTTTCTTTTTCTTAACAATTAGTCCTTTATACTCCCGCTTCAAGCGATAGTAGTCCTCTGGTGGGCATTTATCCCCTCGATTACGATAGAGCAGGTAAACCCAATTAATCTGGTTCCTGAGTATGGTGGTTTGACATTGAAATGAGACACAGGGAACTGTCTCTGAGAAAAATGCCAACCCTGAGAGAACTCAGGTAGCAGTATTTATTGAGAAAAAACACAAGCAAAATATACAGTATGCATATTCAGAAAACAATGACCTCAACAGGAGATTACTTCACCAGCATGAGAACACACAATCTTGGAAAGTCCCAGATGTTACCTTGCTAGGATGAGATCATACAGCCACAGAAAGTCTCATGGGAAAGTTTGGAAAGTCCCATGAGAAAGCACAACTGTGTATCTTGAACTTTCACCCATTTCCCTGTTCCTTCTAAACTGGCAGAATCAAAACAGAATGAGGCACTCTGAGCAAAGATACTCCTACCCCCACCAAGAATGCCCACATCTCCTAGACTTACTGCTAGTTATACAAAGGCCTTACAGAAAATGATAAAATGATTAATAAAATATATTACCACATTCCCTCCTTTTTTATTTATTCAAAGATAGGGGGTGTTTTAGTGGCATAGTACACAGTTCCTTCATGACCTGATCCCACACGCCGGAAGACTGAGGTACACATTTGTAATAGATTAGGAATACATTGAATAAAACAACATAATAAGATACATATAGCAATAATAATAACAACCCCTTGCAATAAGGAGCGAAACCATGATCCATCAGGAAGCCAGGACCACAGACTGTCCCAGAATGATGCATTAAACCCATCAGCTCCAGATTGATGCTGAGCAATACGATCTTCCATGTCCTGAACAGTCTTTGTAATGTTTGGCTCATAATTATGTATAAAAACACAACAATGTGAATGAATTAAAGCACAAACTCCTCCTTGAGCAGCTAACATAATATCTAAAGCATATCGATTTTGCAAAGTAACTGTACGAATTTCAGACATTTCTACATTAATCATCTTAATATTCTTTATAGTATCATTAAACATAGCAACAGTAAAATTATTTAAAATATGAATATCCCTATAGTTCATTGCAATTCCCAAAGGCGGGATGAGACCTCGAGAAATTTGTGTCCATAGATTACCTCCCATGGTTAGGATCTGGAATTGCTCTGTTGTAGCACAAGACAACTGTTTTCTCCAGGTTGCATTCTTTATTAAATCTTTTTCCTCAAAAGGCACTCCATGCAATGTTAGTCCTTCTCCCACTCTCCCAGGAAGGTGCATACACAACCAACAATTGGTGATGTTCAAGTTTTTGGCAGTTGTGCGCAAATCTTTAATGTAATTATTATCTGTCCACAAATCATCGCCCAAATCTCCGGCACGCTGAACATGCTGTCGCTGCTCTCTCCGCACCCGAGCAGCCCAGGACAGATTAGGCAGAATCAGCAGGATCAGGAACCACAGATGCGCCATCCTGCTCCTCCGAAACTTCCTTCACAGGTGCCTGCGAATGATCAGGTCGAACACACCGACCAGGAACCCAACGAATTTGACCAAGATGTTCAACTGCTGCATAACCACGTCCCCACGTTATCAGCTCAGCAGGAACCCATGCTGGATCCGGAAGGAACCGCACCAACACCCGAGGTCTCACCGCATCTGTAGAAGGAGAAGAAAAATGCCTGCTGGCCGCTGGGGGTTACCAGACAAATTTAAAAAATTTAAAGTATATAAAGCTAGATTTAATTGATCTTGAATCGCCGGAAGCCCCAGGAGCTTCCCTCCTTTTTATTTAATTTAGTTAACATGGTCTTGAGCGTGGCATTATGACGTTCTACAATAGCTTGCCCAGTAGAATTGTATGGAATCCCAAATTTATGTTCCACAGACCATTGTTTGCAAAACTGATCAAAACCGGTGCTCCGATAAGCCGCACCATTATCAGTTTTTAAAGTTTTAGGTGTACCAGCAACTGAAAAGTCTTAATGCAATGATTGATGACATGTTTAACCATCTCACCTCTTTGAGGGGTAGCCATTAAAAATCCTGAGTAAGTATCCACAGTCACATGTATATATTTCCAGAGCGCAAATGGTGGATATTGAGTAACATCCATTTGCCAAATCATTGAAGGTTTCAACCCTCTGGGGTTAACTCCCATAGGGATATTCGTGCCCTGCTTTTAACAAGTTGGACATTGTTGAATTATGGCAGCAGCTTCTGCAGTAGTAAGTTTAAATTGCTGTGCCAATGCTTTAGCGTTTTTGATGAAAATAACTATGACTGTCCCATGGCTGGACAGTGAGGACTGAAGTTACAGCACTGTCAGCTTTGGCATTACCTTGTGATAAAATTCCAGGCAAATTACTATGACTACGAATATGAGCAACAAACACACATTCACACGCTGCTCCAAACATCCTTGTAACAACAAAAGCAATCTTAAAATATCAGGTGATATTCCAGGAGACAAATAAGAACCTGCTACAAAGGGTAACAAATTATACACATACAATGAATCCACTATTAAATTAAAATCCTGATTGTGAAAATTTTGAAAAGCCAAAACTACAGCAGCAAGTTCTGCCTGCTGGGCAGACTTCTGCTCTGATGTCACTTTTGTATGCCAAATTCCAGATTTATCTTTCCAAACACAAGCACCAAAAACTTTCCCTCCATCAGTAAAAACTGTAGGAGCATCTTATATGCCCAATGGTATCCTTTCTTACATTTTGGGCACACTGATTTAGGACGAACACCCTGTCCCAATGATCTCTTATTCTGCTGACTTTGACCTCCTCCAGGAGCTCGACATTGCGCTTTAAAATGTCCAGGCTTCCCACAATTGAAACAATTCCCCTTTTGAGCATGTCCTGTTTGTAAAGCCAGAGCTAAAGTTTCCATGTTAAAAGACTGACTCCCAACCTTCCTACATGCATTAATCAAATCTGCGATTTTCTCTCTCCACTTGCTACAAGTGGATTTAAAATCTTTTTGCAATCTGTGTTAGCTTGTTCTACTGCTAACTTAAAAGCAACTCTTTCTGGGCGAATTGATTATCAATTTGTCTTTCAATAGCCAATTTCAGTCTGCTAATGAAATTTTCATAGGGTTCATTGTTCCCTTGTTTGATGTTAGTAAAGGTCTTCTCACCACCTTCGCCATCAGGGAGAGACCCTATGGCTTGAAAAATTATTTGTGGGAGAAGAATGAACCCTTCCTCAGGCATACCATCTCTCTGTTGTTCCACTGTTGTAAAATTACCAGCTCCGTAAAGCTGATCTGGGGTAACATTTGCTGTTCCCCTCTGGACTGCCAGCTGTCTCCATTTCTGATCTAACACCAAATATTGAGCTGGAGTTAAAATCATATTCAACAGAGCTTTCCAGTCAGCCGGAATCATTTTATTTCCATAACCAACTGCTTCTAACAATGCCTGAGTATATGGCGTTCTAACACCATATTCTTTTGCTGCTTGCTTAACTTCTCTCAAAATTCTGAGCTGTAAAGGCTTCCACTCCTGCTGCGGATTTAATGCAGCATCCATGACAATTTCCACCGGATTAAGTTGAACTTCTACTCCAAACTCCACCAAATCATCTCCTGATAATTCCCCTCTATTCTTTGCTTCTTGAATAGCTGCAGTAACAGCATCCACCTGAACCCTTAAAGGTAAACTCTTATCCTCTGACAAAGTATTTCTAGCGCCGGACAGTCCCCCAGATTTATCTGGAGGTGCCGTCGGCGGCAACAACAGCACCGCATGGTAAAGCGGCAAACCTTCTTCGGGGGTGCTAGGAGCGGTTGTTCATAAGTAGCTAACGCATCCATAATCACCCTCCAGGTTAACAAAATTGAAGAAGGGGCACGAGGTTCCTCGTGCAAAAATTTCCCTATCTTTTTCCAGGACTCTACTTTAATACTACCTCCCTCTGGATATGACTTAATATTTTTCCAAACATACTGTAGTAAGTCCTCAATTTCTTTCTTTCCTACAGCACAACCCCTACTGCCAATTCCAAACCCAAAACTATTCCCAATGATCCCTCTCAATTCCCTGATGTGCTCTTTCTGAGCCTTCGAGAGATCTCCCCCATACTCACGAAAAGAATCTATCTTCGTCCAGCGAAGAAGATGAGGGCCAGTCGGCGTCCATGACGATGAGTATAGGATGCGGGAAACGTATAGCTTTCAAGCTATCACGTCGGGTCACCATTTATGGTGGTTTGACATTGAAATGAGACACAGGGAACTGTCTCTGAGAAAAATGCCAACCCTGAGAGAACTCAGGTAGCAGTATTTATTGAGAAAAAACACAAGCAAAATATACAGTATGCATATTCAGAAAACAATGACCTCAACAGGAGATTACTTCACCAGCATGAGAACACACAATCTTGGAAAGTCCCAGATGTTACCTTGCTAGGATGAGATCATACAGCCACAGAAAGTCTCATGGGAAAGTTTGGAAAGTCCCATGAGAAAGCACAACTGTGTATCTTGAACTTTCACCCATTTCCCTGTTCCTTCTAAACTGGCAGAATCAAAACAGAATGAGGCACTCTGAGCAAAGATACTCCTACCCCCACCAAGAATGCCCACATCTCCTAGACTTACTGCTAGTTATACAAAGGCCTTACAGAAAATGATAAAATGATTAATAAAATATATTACCACACCTGAGCATCAGATACTCTTTGTCAAACCAAGAATTACTTCTTGAATGATATGGACCACTCGGCCAAAGGACGGCTCCTAGCTCCCTTTGAACACTATTAATTAGTGATTCAAAGACTGAGATTGTCCCTGGGCCACTACTTGTTAGGGCCTGATTGTATAGGCTGAGACACTCCAGAGATGATAAAAAGGAGTGGAACTTTCTTTCAGTATTAGAAGACCATTTGAACCTCCTTGTATACGAGACCACATAGGGATCTAATATCTGGGGACCCCTAGGGAGATGTATATTTGAGGAAAGCCCAATGATTATAACCAGGGGGTAGTGGTTGCTCTCGTAAGGCAATCCACATAAAAAGCACGGACTGCCTTTCTAAGAAGCTGGGATACCAGCACAAAATCAATAACACTACTTCCACATGAGGAACTAAAAGTAAACTCACCAGCTAGATCACCTAGGGTGTTCCCATTAAGAATCATCTTATTGTGTTGGGCTGCTAAAAGGGCTAACTGAATGCCAGCAAAATTTGTTAATTCATCCTTAGAATGTCTGGCTGAAATTAGGTGTCCTATGGCCTGGAGGGTTTCTTGGGAGTAGAGTGCTTCAATCGATGGGGGAACTTGGACTCCCAATTGGGCATTAAAGTCGTCCCCTATAAGGATGTACAGTGCCGTACAATGTACGGGCTTTTTTAAAATAAATTCAGCTAAACCATAGCTGAAATATAGCTAAAAGTGGACTAGTAATCACACTGCAAAAATTTCAAAAATGTAAAGGGTTTAAAAATAAATAAAAATTTGAGGACTAAGATATGAAAGAAAAATAGCCTTAAAAGCAGGTAATAATTAGAATAGGCTAATTTAATCTTAGTTAAGCAGAGAGCCTACTTGCCTGCTGCTCTCCAGGGAAGCTTCCTTCATTATTTAAGTATCTTTTTAGTCTTTCTGACAAGATTGAAGCAAAGATTTTATAGTCCGAATTTAATAGGGATATAGGTCTGTAATTTTTAACTTGCTGCAGGTCTGTATCCTTCTTTGGTATAAGTGTAATGTATGCTTCTGTCCATGTTTTGGGTATTTTTTTCTTTAACATAACTTTGTTCATAACTTCTAATAGATGAAGATTCAGTATTTCCTGAAAGGTCTTGTAAAATTCCACTGGTAGGCCACCTGGACCTGGTGCTTTTCCAACATTCTGTTTTTTTAAAGCTTTTATTAATTCCATCATTGTTATATTCCCTTCTAGCATTGTTTCAATATCTTTAGGTATCTGAGGTAAGTTCGCTTTCTGTAAATATTGCTTAATTTTTTCTTCTTGAATATTCTCTTGAAAATACAATTTCCCATAGTAATCTTGTATAATTTTTTTCTTCTCCTCATTTCCATAAGATGTATGTCCTTCTTCATTTATTAGTTGGCTAACCCTTCTTGATTCTCTCTCCTTTCTCAATTTATAGGCTAGCCAGCTGCCTGGTTTATTTTCATCTTCAAAGTAATTCTGTTTAGCATTTTTAATTTTTTGTGCTAGTTCTTCTTTTTCCATTAGTCTCATTTTATTTTTAATTATATCCATTTTATTTTTAATGTCTTTTTTTGTGGGGACTTCTGTAAGTCTTTTTCCAGTTTTTTATAATCATCCTCTAATATTTTGAAAGTCTTTTTCTGTTTTATATTTCTTTTCCTTGTATAGTCTATTATCAAGCCTCTTGTGTAGGCCTTCATCGTGTCCCAGAGGTTCTGTAGAGATGTATCCTCTTTTCTATTTTCTTTAAAGAAGAAAGCAAGTTCTTTCTCTATTTTCTGCTTAGAGTCTTTTTCTTTTAATATTGTATTATTTAAGGTCCATCTGGATCTCCTCTTGCATCCTCTCCAAGTAACTGTCACTGGGTTATGATCTGCCCAAGTGCTTGTTTCTATTTTGATCTCTATTTTGATTCTATTTTGATTTGATGTTAGCCAGTACTTCTGCTGACATCCATGTCATGTCTATTCTAGACCATGAAGCATGTCTGTTTGAGTAAAAGGTGTATTGCTTACTTTCCACGTTTCTCTCTCTCCAAGCATCTTTTAAGTTGAATTCTTCTGTTATTTGAAAGAAGGATTTTGGTAATATCTTTCTAGCTTTCTTTGTTGATTTCTGTGTTTTGTAATCCAACCGATCATTAACTATTCCATTAAGATCTCCCATCATACAAATATTAACATAGTTCAATTCAATTATTTTTATATGTAATTTCCTGTAAAATTCTTCTTGGTTATCATTCGGAGCATAAATTGCAATTAAAAGTATTTTAACATTATTGTCCATTATTTCCACCATCAAAATCCTTCCATCGTCATCTGTATAAATTAATTCTGCCAAAATTGTGTCTTTAATATATAAAACCACACCTCTTTTTTTAGATTGTGCCAGCGATGTAAATAATTTCCCTATTTTTTTTTGTTTAAGTATATATTCATGTTGTTTTTTTAATATGTACTTCTTATAAGCAAATTATATCAAATTTCAATTTATCTAGTTTATGAAATACTTTTCTTCTTTTAGTAGCCAAATTAAGTCCATTTATGTTAATCATAATCAATTTTTTTTCATCCAGGTTAGGCTTTGTGAGGGGGTTTTATTGCTCTAGTAGGTCTTAATTCTTGTTGCTCTCTGGGTACACCACCTCCTGCACCTTCTTTTTTCTCTTTTTCAATTACTGCTATACACTCCTCTTGGAATTCAGTTAGTGACTCTTCCTTTCTAACTTCTTCCTCTTTTCCTCTAAAATATTCTAAGTAGAATAGCTCAGCTTTTACAACTGTGTCAATTCTGTGTCTTTGTTCGTGCCAGGTGAACAAGAGACCTTCTGGCATCAGCCATCTGTAATTTACTCCTCTTTTAAGTAACTTTTTACTCAAAAATAAATATTCTCTTCTCATCTCTCTTACTCTTCTTGGTACCCGTTTCAGCACCACAATTTCTTTATCTTTGTACTTTAAAGTTTTCTCTCTTGCCACCTGTAGTATCTGTGTCTTAATAATCTTTTTAGTGAATCTAATATGAACTTCTCTTGGTAGTCTGTTTCTCATTGCGTAGCTTGTATATACACAGAACACTTCATCCATCCCATCCATCATCTTCTCTTTGGTTATCTCTAATGCTTCTGCCAGTATTTCTGTCATTATTTCAGCAAAATTTTCACTTTTTCCTTCTTCTACATTTTGAAATTTTAGGTAGAATTCTGATCTGTCAATTTCCCATCCTGATGGTTCGCATCTGCACTTCTCAATATCACTCAATCAAGTGTCAATATCTCCAATTTTCTTATCCCTTTGTATATCTTCTTCTTCTTCAATTTTCTTAATTCTGTCCTCATATTTCATCATCATCTGTTGAATGTTCTCTACTTTCTCATCTGTCTTTTCAGTTCTTTGCTCAATATTCTCAGCTCTTTGCTCAATATTCTCTATTCTCCTTTTAATCTTCTGGATTCCTTGCATAATCATCTGTAATGTCACTTCCTTCTCTTTCTCCTGTTGTAAAATTGTCTGTATTGACTGTTGTCCTCCAGATGGTGAAGAGGCTATTGGTATTGAGGAAGCTGGTGCTCTTGTCTTTCTGCTCATCTTGTGCTTACCTGTAGAGAGGAAGAGAGAAAAAGGAAAAAAGGAAAAAGGAAAAAGAAAAAAAAGGAGTACAGGCAGGCAGTTGCCACTCCAAAAAAAAAAGGGGGGGGGGAATCTTCAGGCACTTATGTACCTTAATCCAATTATTTCTCTTAATAAAAAAGAGAAGAGGAAGAAGATAAAAAAAATTTAAAAAATTACTTGTGTGTGGCTTGGTGGGTGTGGCAGGGGAAGGATACTGTAAAATCTCCAGTCAGAGATGGTATTTGCCAGTTCTCTGAACTACTCAAAATGTTCACTACTGGTTGTTCAGAACTGGTCAGAACCTGCTGAATACCACCTCTGCTTGAACTTCTTCAGAACTTTTGATTCATTTGTTTAATAATCCCTTGGTTGTTTTCCTGACTGCTCATAGTATATTCAGGAGTCTCTTTTAACATCAAAGCTCAGAGGCTTTCAATAATGACTTATTTGGTTATAATAACAGGGTACATTCTGATCTGGACAGAGGCCAAACCACTGTTTCTTTCTCTGTGATACAGCCTTGTTTTTTTCAGTAAAATACCTGTCTAAATTATTTTAGCCTTCCATAAAAAATAAATAGTTAGTGACTGGGAATCAAAAAGGTTTTGATTTGGTTTTATTGCTTTGTTCTCAATGTCTGGTGGCCATTGGATCACTTTGAATATTCTACTGTGGACTTCTTCAACTTGTTTATTTACTTGATGTATAAGCAGCTGAAGTCAAATTAACTGGAAAATTTGTGGTAAACAAATGTTCAAATTCAAAAATTGGGTTGAAAACAGGCAAGATAAATATCAGTCAAAATCTAAACTATAATTCAATACAACAGTATATACGAACGGGAAGCTACATATTCAAAGAAAAACCAGATTGGTATAAGGCACCAGGCCAGAAACTGTGGGACTATGATCTCTCACTCTCTCACTCTCTCACTCTCTCCTTCCAAACTCTTGCCAAGTAAACTGAGTGGATTTGTCCTGAAGGTTGCCAGGAATAATATTGACTTTAAGATACTAAATAGATAAATAGAAATTCAAAACCAAAGAACCAACTCATTGTACATAGGAATAATTATTATAATTCTGCCTCAAGGTATAATGGAACCACCAAAGCTTTTAAGACTTTCTGAAAATTCAGGAGGAAAGCATATAATAGTGATAATTGTGATAAAGGCTGATAAATGTCTATTTAATCTGGCTTGCCTAAGAGACCATTTAATCCATAAGGTCCAAAAGAGCAAGGACTATCAGAAGACCCCATGTTATCTCACAATGAAGTAATCCATTGGAAGATACGTCTTGTAGGTTTTCTTTGGGAATACAAAAATTTGACCTGCTTTTACTAAATAGTTTTTACTTAGATGTCACTGGAGCCAGCAAAATGTAAATATTTTATGATTAGCATTTAATCTATAATTAGATGGAATAAACAACTGAACACAGATGTGTCCAAAGATTAGAAAAGTCATAGATAGATGATATAGGTTATTGCATTTGATTATTGTGAAATATATGGTGGTATTTTGCAAGTAGGGATAAAATGGAAGTTAAAAGTATTGATTATTTTGTTGCATTGTGTGAATAAAGTTCATTAATGAACCTATAAGTCATTTTTGCAATAACATATTTTGTTGGATTGGTATTGGTAACTAAAGGCAATTCTAGTGATTTACACAGTGGTTTATTAAGACTGAAAACTACAAAAATTGTTATGCTAAAGATAGGATTCCTGAGAAAATTCAATTCACTTTCTGCCATTTTTATGTAACAGAAATTGTAACATTTTAAGTGTTTTTAGTGATCAGATTTTTTATTTATGTAATGTATTTATTCTATAAAATATGGGAGCAACTTGAGGAAGAAAACTTTGCTAAAAATCCAATAGTATTATTATCTTACTTATTTTGTCATATCTACTTGGTGATTTTTATTACCAACCCAGCATTACTCTGAATATAATGTAGAAAGCTTAGCTTTTTTCTAATGCTTATTATCTGGACACTGACAGGCATATAGGTCAGTAGGGAACAAATATTTCTTTAATCTTCTTATTAGTCTCAACCAATATGCCATTACGTCTTTTTCACAGTAAGAATTATGACACTTCATTATTGTTTTTATTACTCCAGGCTAGTATCCACGATGATGTTCTTTTTGAGAGCAAAGCTGTCCAATATATCTTTCTTTCTAATTGTCCTGTTTATTTATAGTGCATTGATTTAATAGCAATCTTGCCTACTCTTTTTCTTCAGGTAATTCTCACTGACCATATTTTAAGAAATCTACTATTCCCATCAAGATTGTACTGTTTATGGAAATGGGATATGCAGTGAGGGTTATGGAAGAAGGAGTTTGTTTATAAATGACTTGCTAGCTAAAATTTTGGCTTCTGTGATCATAAATAAAATTAGAGCACTTAACAATTCAAGAAATGGTGATTTGAGTTACTTTACTTTGGGTTGAAGTAAAGTGAAGATTTAAGGATATTAAGTTAGAAAGATTAATGCATATATAATGCCTGATATCTATTTGTGATTTAAGAGATGTTCATGTTCTCTCTCTCTCTCTCTCTCTCTCTCTCTCTCTCTCTCTCTCTCTCTCTCTCTCTCTCTCTCTCTCACACACACACACACACACACACACACTTGAGAGAAAACTAAGAAACTTTCTTTTCTTTCTTTCTCTTTCCTTCCTCTTTCCTCTCTTTTTTTCCTCTCTCTCTCCTTTCCTTCCTTTCTTCCAGCCTGCCTGCATGCCTGCATGTCTGTCATCTATCATCTGTCTTATGGTGCCAAGGCTAGTTATGTCTGTGATTGGGCTCTAGTTGTTTGTGAAGTTGAGAATATTAGCATGTGCTGTGGAAGATTGGACCAGATAACAGTTAGTCTTCCTGCAATTTCCATCACTGGATGAGAGAGTCTTTCTATCAAACCTGCACGGTTGCATCCCAGACCTTTCAGTGACTTGGCAAAGAAATGTATTTGGCATCATGGATTCACTTCTTGCTTTGTGTGGTGGCGTGGAAAGGCTACAAATGATTTGCATCATTTGCATACAGATATCAATATGCAAACTGAATTATTTGCATAATTACATAATCGCACAATGACATTAATCACTGTGGAAATTTGTTCAGTTTAAAGCAATGTTTACTGTAACAAGGTCTACTAAATGCAAATGTCACTGTAGATACAACCAGAATAGCATCCTGTGTTCCTTTGTCAAACATCTTTCTCATAGGTACTGCTGGAATCCAATGGATTTATATTTGAAATAATCACATTCCAATCAGATTCACTTCTAATCATTACATAAATGACCTCTGTGATCATATTAAGAGCAACTGTGTTCTTTTCGCTGATGATGTAAAGCCGTTCAATACCACAGACAATACTGCTGCCCTCCAAAAAGACCTTGACTATATATCAGAATGGTCAATCAAATGGCAACTTCAAATCTCAACAAATAAATGCTCTGTCTTACATATTGGCAAAAAAATCAGAAAATAAAATACTAGCTAAATAGTCAAGGCCTTGTTGAGGATCCAAATTCTGTCAAGGACCTTGGAGTACTCATCTCTAATGATCTAAGTGCTAGAGCCCACTGTAACTACATAGCCAAGAAGGCATTAAGAGTTGTTAATTTAATCTTGCGTAGCTTCTTCTCTGGTAATATCACACTACTAACTAGAGCATACAAAACATTTGCTAGACCTATACTTGAATACAGCTCATCAGCCTGGAACCCATATCATGTATCTGATATTTACACAATTGAAAAAGTCCAGAAATATTTCACAAGAAGAGTTCTCTACTCGTCTACCTTATGCCACCAGACGTGAAACTCTAGACCTAGAAAACCTAGAACTATGCCACCTCCGGTCCAATCTAAATATAGTATATAAAATCATACACTGCAATGTCCTACCTGCAAATGAATATTTCAGCTTCAATCATAACAATACAAGAGCACACAATAGATACAAACTCAAGGTTAACCGCACCAAACTTGACTGCAGAAAATACAACTTCAGCAACAGAGTGGTCAATGTTTGGAATACTCTACCTGACTCTGTGGTTTCTTCCCCAAACCCTAAAAACTTTAACCTTAGACTGTCTACTATTGACCTCACCCACTTCCTAAGAGGTCTGTAGCGGGCGTGCATAAGTGCACCAATAGTGCCTACCGTTCCTGTCCTATTTCTTTTTATTTTTCTTATAAGTATCTATCTCATGTATTCAAAACTATGTTTATTCTTATATCTGTATCTTTTAAACAATTGACAAATCAAATAAATACCAAAAAATACACAAAAATAAAATTGTAATGAGACATTTGCAAACTACTTTCACATTATCAAGCACCACATCAGGTAGACACGATTTTCCTGTTGCTTCAAACTTTACATCTATACTTACAATGCAGAATAACAAAGGGATATTCTAAGCATGAATACTTTAGAATTATGAAGCCACTCTTACCATGTACATTCTTACCTCCTACCCAATTTAACATTCAAGACTCTTTGGAGGGGATCAATGGGATACTCATTGAGTAACAGGAACTTTGTTCAGAGACCAAAACCCATGCATGCATGATTTGATGAAAGACCTTCTAAGAGTCCTCTTATTCTGGGGTACCCCTTCTTGTGGGGGAGATATCAAAGTTGTCAAGAGCTTGGATGGCATTCTGGTTGTAGTTGACCATTTCCCTAAAATAATTCATTTGCTGCCATGATGGTTTTCCTTCCTTCATTCCTTCGGTTCATTCCTGAGATCTTCTATCTGTATTTTCTCCAAATTTTCCTGTCTAATCAAGGATCTCTAGTTCACAGCATTTTTAAGGAGGACTATTTCATACTGATGAATCTTAAACCATATCTCTCCTGTATGCACCACCCACAGTCCAGTCATTAAACTGAGAAGACCAATGCTTCCTCAGAGCAAGGGCTCTCCTGCTATGTTACCTTTAACTAGAGGTAGTATTCAGCAGGTTCTGACCAATTCTGGAGAACCAGTAGTGGAAATTTTGAGTAGTTCAGAGAACAGGCAAATACTACCTCTAACTAGTCCTACCCCTATCTATTCTCTACCTCCAGAGTCCCAGCTGATTGGCTGGATCTTTTTTGTTGCCCTGCACAGAGAATGGAGCTGGAAAGCAGGTTAGTGGGGTGGGGAGGGAATGGGATTTTGCAGTAACCTTCCCCCAGGAGTGGGGAGGGAATGGAGATTTTACAATATCCTTCCCCTTCCACACTCACCACACCATGCCACGCCCACCAAGCCACGCCCACAGAACCAGTAGTAATTTTTTTTGAATCCCACCACTGCCTTTAACTTAGGTAACTCATAATAACTGATATTTCTTCCTAACTATTTGGCTGGAATGGTCTGTCTTGACCAGGAGGTTGGACTAGAAAACATCTGAGATCCCTTCCAGCCCTATGAAACTATTATTCTATTTGGATGTCAGTTTCCATGCTACTTACAACTACCATTGCCACTGACTGACAAATGCTTCCCATCCATCTCTACCCTTTCTCAACCATTATTATTATTATTATTATTATTATTATTATTATTATTATTATTATTATTATTATTATTATTATTATTATTATTATTATTATTATTGCAATAAGTATAAGCTAAATATTATTTCCTGAAAAGGCAACTAAATCATACTAAGACCTCCTTATATTCTATGCTGCCTGCTGTCTGTCACCACCAGAAAGTGCCCCCTTTGTAGCTGTTGGAGACTGTTTTTGACTTGTAACCAGGATTTATACACAAGACTATTTAAAAAACTGGATGTCAAGTTTATTAGCCTGCTTCCTGTACTTGCACAGATCAATTCCACACAGCTTTCACAGATACACAGACAGGATGGACAGTGATCTTATTTTACTGTTCCTTTTCCCTTCCAGTATTTGGGGCAGCGTTCACACTTTGCTTTCCTTCTTAAATCTCTATTTCTCAATAAATTCATGTTCTTTTTTTCTTTTCAAATACTCTGTGAAGGTGCTCTGATTTCTTTCTTATTTCCCATGAACTAGCACTATATTTCCTTTTCCCCTTAAAGAAATAAAGCTTTCTCTCTGACCAACCTATTTGAAAGATCTTGTTATCTTTTGAGCACAAACTTCTTAATGGAAATAGCCATTACATTTTCTTTCATTATATAGCTGGACCGCTGAATATTATTGATTGAATATAGAATTTCTGTGGAAACCAAGTAGTAAAACTTAGTTTCGGATGCTTAATGAAAAACTGTGGAAAATTGGTGATGATGCTGAGTAATCCAGCCAAAGTAAGAGCTTCACTAAGAGGACAACATGTGATCAACTATTTGTTTTCTAGCATTTGAACATCTTGTTTGAAAAAAAGACATACTGCCTGATCTGGGAAGATATTTTCCTTCTTCCTTAATTCAACCCTTATTATCAGTGGTGGGATTCAAATACTGTAATTTAACAGCTGGTTCTCTGCCCTAATGATTTCTTCCAACAACCAGTTCATCAAACTGTTCAGAAAGTTAACAACTGGTTCTCCCGAACTGGTGTGAACTGGCTGAATCCCACCACTGCTTACTATCTAATTACAAATGAAATGCACAGCTTCTCATTGCTGCTTATTCATAATGAAATACAGTGTCCATGGGGAGATGCATCTGTCTCTGAAACTGAAGTGAGGTACCTCAACTCCACTGTACATGTTTGTTTGTGATAATGTATATTTTGACTTCTGTACAAGACCAGTGTGTCACTTTTGGATAAAAGCTTAAATCTTAAAATGCTAAATGCTTCCACATGTCCACATAGTGGTGTGGCCTAGTGATTAAGGCACTAGGCTAGAAAGTGGGAGACCATGTATTCAAGTCCCACCTTAGCCTTGAAAATGGGCTAGGTGACCTTGGACCAGTTACTCACTTTCAGCTGAACTAATTTCACAGGATTGTTGTAGTGAGGAAAATAGGAGGAGGAAGATATGTAGGATATGTTTGCCGCCTTAAGTTATTTGTAAAATAATAAAGGCAGGATATAATAATGGACAATCAGAATGGACTCAAGGTATGGGACATCATTTTATTGTTAATAAAATATAGGTAGGAGTTCAGATCAAGGCAAATGTTTAGGCAAATGTTTAGGCAAATGTTTGCATTGATGTTTGCCAATATTCATTGTCCCCATTCAAAAAATCTTAATTTTGTGTTTTTATTGCTTGTCAGGTTCAACTTTCATCTTTCTGACTTATAGTTTGTACCCAATAACCTTTCAACCTCCAAGGACTTTCACTAGAATATCCCATTTAATGTATTTCTTTTTTATTAAGTTTATATTCTACCAAAACCTTTTAATAGCTTCAAAAGTGAGCAAAATTAATTAAAACATCAATGGTGCATTTCAGCTAAAACATTTTAATTGTGCAATATAAAAACAAGGACAACAATCTCTCTCTTTTTCTCTCTGTCTTTCTTTCTGTCTTTCTCTTTCTCTTTGTCTCTCTCTCTCTCTCTCTTTCTCTGTCTGTCTCTGTCTGTCTGTCTCTCTCTTTCTTTATTCCTCCCTTCCCCCTCTCTCTCATACACACAATGTGAGAGGGGGCAGAAACAAAAGCAAAAAAACAAGAGACAGTCATAAACAAGAATGCTCTCTACTAGAGCTCATTTTAAACATCTGTCTAAAAGTCATCAGGGAGAGAATTAGATTTCCTTTAGAAGATAATGCAAATGAGACAGAGCCTCCAGGTTTTGTCTCCCAGAAGTATGTTATCATCAGGAATCTCTTCCTAGGGGATCTAGTAAGTCCAGTATGTTCTATTCCATCTGTATTCCACAAAGGAACTGATGCCTGCACTTCCTTAAAAAAAAAGAAGATCTAGGTTGGCATTCCAGTTGGCAACCAACTAAACCCATGCCAACTCAAATGGAGAGAAAACTTTGTTTTTTGAAAGTTGTAGAAAAACTTCTGGGAAGTCTGGCTGTTTCCATACAACAGAACGACATTACATGCTTTCATCCTCAAGAAAGTGATAGCAACATCTCCACCAACAAACATAATGAAATATCTTGACTTTTCTGGTCTAGAGTCATGACTGATTCTTCTTTTAATGGAACAAGTGGATTGTTAGAATGGCATCCACAAAAATGAGTTTAATATTATTATGAGTTGAATATGTCACATGATGATGGAAATTGCTTTCTAGTGAGTAAACAAACCCTAATCCTAACCCTAACCTGCAACCTTTAGCCATAATTCAGAGCACATATTGACTTCTTGTGTTCTTGAATCCTAGTGAATGCTTATGAAAAACCAAGATAGTAATTGTTAAAGGGAGCATGTCTCTTCCCCCTCCAATGATTTAATGCATGCTACTTGGAAAGTAAGTTCCTTGAAACAAATATTTAGGTCTACGCTATTAGCAGATGTATATCCTACATCATCCACCCTCAGGAATTCTTGATTTTTCATGTTTAGGACAGGGAGAATTGGTATGTTTGCCCTATATTGGGAGAAAGAATCCAACCCAGTCCATGGATAAAGAAACCTCAAAAGAGAATCAGCATTGAGACTAATAATTTTAATAGGACTATAAACCATATTAAAAACAGTGTGTAGTTTAATTCCTCAGGGTGATACCAATGACCTGCTTAAAGATGAAGACATTTGGAAGGAATGGTCAATCTGTTCCATTTTAATCCCCAAGGTTTCTTCTCATTCAGAGTCTTGCCCATCTCACATATAGCTTCAGAATGATTGAATAGGTTCTTTGTATTGAAATTCTAACAGTCTGTACTTCCAGACTCCAGTTGTTCTTCCTTTTTGCCTCAGTACACAACATGCACACTGATTTTAGTTCTAGAATTAACCACAAGGGTTGCTTAATCTTCCAAACCTTTCTAAATAATCCTGTCTGTTTTTCACTTTAATGTCTAGTTCATGCATCCAAGGCCAGAATTCACTTTAAAAAAAAGCAAACATTATTTTGTTGCTTCTTTTGCTCAGAGAGACCAGTTTAATCTTGTACATCTAAAGAGGAAGTATTAATCTCTGGAAAAGTAGCCATTGTGTGCAAGGGTTTGGAGGGGGTTTTTCCCCCATGAACCCACTTTTTCAATTTTTGATATCTCACAAGAGGCTTGCAACATCTATTTGAATGATGAGCGATAAAGCTAAGAATTTATTTGGGAAGCTGCCAACAAAATCCCTGAGCCAGAATAGCTATTCAGGCGCATTTTAAATGTCTCTCCTCTCTGTGTGTGTTTTGTGTAGTGTGTGTGTGTGTGTGTGTGTGTGTGTGTGTATTTTGATCTGAGCCAGGTTTGTTTTCCCAGTTTAGAAACCATTTTCCCTTTGTTGAAGTATACTATATAATCTAAGTACAGTATATGTAAGTGTCCAAAAGTTCATGTAATTATTTAGTGTGTGCATAGTTGGGACAACAATAACTAGATCTCATTTCAACTGTATATCATCTAATGTGAAAAGACTCAGAGAGGACAAAAAGGAACCAACTGAGTTACTAAAAACCATCCTAAAGGAGAAAAAAACCCTTAGCATGGAAAGTGATGAACTGTATTATGATTGGCCTCATTTATCTATGTCAATGATGTTGTTAGTAGTACATTGGGCACAATGGAATACAGCAGAGCTGGATAGCTGTTTTAGGGCTCTTAATGTTGGTATTTGGAACACATTTTTCTATCTATAGAAATAGTTTTACTTCACAAGTTTGGTTTTATTTCTTGTAGCTCTACAAACTTTTGAAGTAAAACTGTGTAACCTAAAACTAATTGTTAAACTGTATTTTTATGGCAATTTTAGTACAAACTCTTAATGTTTTCCTCTACTCATGTATAGTAGTGACATATATTGATTGTTTACAAAGTACAGTAAATCATGTGGTGGGGGAGAGTTTAATAAAGTTGCAACCCTGGAAAGGAAGGTTTCATTCAAGTTGCATTTACTCACATGGCATAATTTCAATTTGACAAGAAGATAAATTATCCATAACTTCATTTTGACAGATTGGTCTATCCAGAATTTGTTTGGATACTCTGCCAATATGCAAATAGGGGAAATGATTTCATATTTGCCAAGTATCTATTAAGAGGCAGTAGTTTACTTGAATTTATTCAATATACCCCTATTGATAATAAAGATGGGGAGTGGAGGTAAACAACATGTTAGCATAATACGCATTATACTCTAAAACTAGCATGTTCAACCAGCAGCCTACAGGCTGCATATGACTCCGGATAGCTAGTAATGTGGCCCCAGATAAGAACTTATTTTAACATTATATAGTACAGTGATGTATATCAACTAAATTATATATTTTATATACAACCCATGACAATGCACTCAATGTATTACAGTCAATATGGCCCAGGCAAGTTTCAACTTTGGACACTCATGCTCTAAATTCTTCAGTGATTGAAGGAAATGCAGAAGTATATTTAAATTTACAAGTTCAGATTCACAAGAATTCTACTATATGGCAGGACTTGGTTTAGGAGTTCTGATTTCTTTTACAACATGATCCTCTTAATACAAAATCATATTCTGGATGATTTCCAGAAGCAAGATGTAAGATAGATGTAAGATAAGATAATTTTTATTGTCATTTTTACTGGGCCACATTAAAAATGAAATACTGTTGCCTGCTTCAAAAGAAAGTACATGTCTACCCAAATACATACATAACACACACATACACATGCTACACACACACACACACACACACACACACACACACACACGTATACATATATGCATATGTGACAAGGTAACAAGGAAAACAAGTTGTGAGGAAGATGTCTAGCATTCCAGACAATCCTATGGACCCTGCTCAAGCATCACTTATATGCTATGTCCTGGTAGGAGGAACAATGGTGCAACTGATTTATGAATTCAACATATGCACTCATTATACTGTTTAGCATATTATAATTGTTCATGTTTATGTACCAAAGAATTGTCAGGAAGAACCCAGAACAGGATTTCTATAGCTATCATGTAGTTCTGACAAAAGAATTATAAGTTTAGAATTACCTTGAATGGAGTATCAATAATCTAGCCATGGATTGCAAAAGCATTTTCTTATTTTGAGGAAACTCCTAAATCATCTATAGGAAATATAAATAACTTTATCTGATGCACCTTAATTTCCTTTCATTTAATTTAATTTTTTTAAAAAGTAGCAACTAATCCGTTTTTCCTTTTTGTCCAAACACTAATTAACAGTTTTAATCTTTTGCTGTATCTAAAGGCAAGGCTGCTTCTTCCAGTAAGTTTTCAAGGATGTTAAATTTAAGCTTAATTCAATGAGAAAGGGTTGCATAATCTTCCAGGACATTTATCTTTTAGAAACCTTCAGCATTTTAGCAGAAACTCAGTTACTATGGATAGTCTTATGGGAGAGCTTTGCTTGTCCTTCCCTGGTCCCCTGTAGTGTTTTTGCCAATTTGAATGAAAGTAGTATTTATCATACTCTTGTCACTAGGGGAAAAAAAAGATAAATTCAGAAGATGCAAGAGCTAGGAAGTTATAATGACTGATAACATTTTAGACTCTTTTGATTACTTCTCAGTTGGCACCAAAGTCAGCCAAGAACAACAGGAGGTTACCTGTGAAACCAGTAATTTCAGAGACAGTGTTTAACTGTTTAATATTTCCTGCCATCCTCTGTTGTATAACATTTATGGTTTGCTTTGCATTCCTGCAATTTAAAACTAAATTAAGGTTATACATAAGCAAATTAAAATATTTGTATTTTATTAGTCATCATTTCATTCTTTGTACACTGGAAGGTTAATAAACATTATTTAGTTATTTGATATTATGGATTGGTTGCAGATGTTTAGATTGATTTTTGGTATTTTTATCTATTCAGTCCTTCCCAAAGACCTGGGATAAACAGATGTTGTTCTTTGATGGTGTTAAAGGTATTGTTGCAAGCGATAAACTGTTCTGAGTTACTTTTTGCAACTGGCTGATGGTTATGTTGTTTCTTAGTTTATATATATAAATTTTTATTTTTATTCCTTTATCATGATTTTGTGTTAAAAACATTACAAGCATGTTTTTTTTACTTCTCCTAGACAGCAGAATGTGTTATGATCAAGAGTGAATCATATTTATTTGCCAATTTTGAAGCCTCCAAGATGGCTTCAGCCAGGTTTACTTCAGGGTTGACAATCAGTTGACAAGCTGACGCCATCCTGGAGGCTTCAGGGTTGCCATTAGCTTTTTATCTGCTGATGTATCCTGCATTTAAAAAAAATATTATGGGATCAATAGTGCAGTTGTTTTTATTTCTAGCCAGAAAGAACATGTGATGTCTTCAAAAGGTTTCACTCAAGAATCCCTATTCCTAAGATTAACTGTAACTTATACATATTTATCAAATAATTTAACTACGTGGGCATTAATTGTAAATCTCCCTCTTTCCCTGCCTGTCCTATCCTCCAGCTTGGTACTTTTTTAGGGGAGATCCAATTGGTATAACAGGAAAGAAGCTGGTCTGGGACTGGAGATACCCAGGTTCTTATCCTTTCTTAGGCCCAGAAGCTGGGTGGGTGACTTTAGGTCAATCACTCACTAGCAATTTTTTTCCTGTGACTTCAAAATATATGTTCAATAATCTGCAGTTGATGAACATGATGGATTATGCTTCATAACATTCAATGAAAGTCTTCATGTTGCAATGGATTGGTTAGGAGATACAGATACAGAGGGGGAGGGGCAGACGAGAGAGATAGAATTATGTTTATCTGTCACAAGGATGTAGGCAACCTAAAAAATACAATAATAATACAACACCTCAGATTCTGACTGTAAAAATGAAAAGCAATTTTCAGTTGAAGTAACTGTAGCTTTCCTTTTGCATGTTCTTTAAATAACAGCAATAGCACTTAGACTTATAGACCGCTTTACAGTACTCTACAGCCCTTTCTAAGTGGTTCACAGAGTCAGCATATTGCCTCCAATAATCTGGGTCCTCATTTTACTGATCTTGGTAGGATAGAAGGCTGAGTCAGCCTTGAGCCATTGAGACTCGAACTGCTGGGCAGCCAGTATAGCCTGCTGTACTGCATTCTAATCACTGTGCCACCACGCTAGTAAGGACTAAACTTGGTTCAACCCATTTTCGTTCGTTTGCATGTATACAGTGAGCATCAGTTGTTATCACACATATAACTTTTAATGGAATGTACATATTTTGGGGTAATCGTTATGTTTGCTTCCTCCTGCACTGCATTTTAAAATATCTTGATGTGCTATTAATCTAGGAGATTAATATTCCTTTGCTCTAATTCTAGGTCTTATTTAACTTGTTGAAATAATTTGAAGTTTTGCCATAGCAAACGGAGTTTGCCAGAATTCAAATGCAATTATGTTGCAACTTAACTTTATGCTTAGGGTTCAAAGGTCACTCAAGAAGTTGATTTATAATGGAATAGAATAGAATTCCTTATTGGCCAAGTGTGATTGGGTACACAAGGACTTTGTCTTTGGTGCATAAGCTCTTAGTGTACATAAAAATACATTCATCAAGAATCATAACATATAACTCTTAGTGATAGTCATATGATAATAAATAAGCAATCAAAATCATACTAGGAAAATAAGTAAAACAATATAATCATAAAGATACAAGCAACAAGGTTGTAGTCATAAGTAGAAGGAGATATGTAGTAGGAAGGATGAGAAGAATCATAGCAATACAGTCTTTGTAAATAATTTGACAATGTTGTGGAAATTAGTTGTTTAGCAGAGTGATGGCATGCAGAGAATAAACTGTCCTTGCGTCTGGTTGTTCTGGTGTGCAATGCTCTATAATGTCATTTTGAGGGTAGAAGTTGAAACAATTCATGTTGGGGATATGAGAGATCTATAGATATTTTCACAGCCCTCTTTTTGACTTGTGCATTATACAGGTCCTCAATGGAAGGCATATTGGTAGGAATTGTTTTTTCTACAGTTCTAATCATCCATTGAAATCTGTGTCTGTCTTGTTTGGTTACAGAACCAAACCAGACAGTTATAGAGGTACAGATGACAGATTCAATAATTCCCTTGAAGAAATTATAGTATGCTAGTATTATTTGTAAAACAATGTTTCTAGATATTGTTTTTGATGATGTTTCTGTAATCTTTACAATAAAATGTTGAATAGGAATTTTTCTCCCATCAAAAACACTGTAGTTACATTGTAGTGACCCCTTGACTCCTCCCTGTTTTTTAATACTATAAGTTTTATTGAGTTTTCAAAAACTATTTATGATACCATTTGGAAACAAAACATAATGATTCCATTCTAAAAGGCCAAATAAATTTAAAAAATCTAAATAATGCAAACTCTGAAAAAAGGCTAAAAATAAAAATAAAGAACTGGTTATTGTATTCTTTAGGCCTATTCTGCGACTGTTAATGGAGCAGTTGTAAGAATTTTTAAGACTTTCATATTCCATATATTAGCACAGTGTTACTCTGAAAGTTTATTGTTGAGACAGCACTGTTGCCTTTCTTTGGATAACATAAAAGAAGATGACACTGATCATTAAATCCATGCACTAGGAAATATCATTAAATCCATGCAGTAGGAAATATTTGCTATAATTTTCCAAATGATCACGAAATATGTTATCTGCAGTCACCAACTGTTTGGTATATACAAATCTTTCTCCGCACTGCACAATTCCATTTCTATTCATGTTTCTATTTATGTTCCTTGGAAACAGGGTACAACTTTCCTAATTGTGAAACAGCTTTACGAGAGCCTAAGCTTCTTTTTTGCTACCCAGAGGTGGTATTCAGCAGGTTCTAACCAGTTCTGGAGAACCAACAGTGGAAATTTTAAGTAGTTCAGAGAACAGGCACATACCACCTCTGACTAGGGATTTTACAGTATCCTTCCCCTGCCACGCCCACCAAGCCACGCCCACAGAACCTGTAATAAGAAAAATTGAATCTCACCACTGTTGCTATCTATAAACTGAGAAAATTAAGAATGGATACCATGGAAGTATACATAAGTTTTTAAAAATATAATAATGAAAGCAGGAAACTATCTGGTATGTGTCACTGAATAATATTTTAACAGGTAATAAGAAAAATACTTTGTTTACAGGCTCTAACTTCTAAAAAAAGAATAAAATGAAGAATGTGGGTGAAGAAGGGTTAGGATTTCAATGTTAAGTTGGGCTAAGGATCAGTATATGTATTGCGGATTTTCCAATCATTATAGATACAGGCAGTCCATGACTTACATTTAGTGAGAGTTCAGAGTTACAATGGCACTGAAAAAAGTCACCCATGATCATTTTTTCACTCTTATGGCTGTTGTAGCATCCCCATGGTCACGTGATCTGACTCATATTTATGACTCATATTTATGACAGTTGTAGTGTCAAAACGCTGTGATTGTATCGGAGACTTCATAGAAACGGTGCTGTTTTGAAGTTTATCCTTCTATGTTTTGTTGAAAGTAGGCGTGATGGCATATGGAAGGATAAACTTCAAACAGCACAGTTTCTATGAAGCCTCCGATACAATCATAGAGTTTTGGGGCTTCCAAGTTATTGCTTGTGGACATCAGAGTGCCTATCAACTTCTCCCTTAAAGCCTACTGAGCTATTTGCCTCATATTTCATATTTTAAAAACATTCCCATAAATATCTGTGGTCAAGACCATTATTCACAGGTATTCCTGTATGCCCAGATTTGTTCTGTGACCAAAGGAAAATTATGTTTTTTTAAAAAACAACCTGGAAAGAATTGCAGAATTTGATATTGGGCAATTTCAGTAGGAATCATACATGGCTTGAATTTTAGTTGTCTGATAGTTTTTTGTACCTCCCAAATGTCCCAATGCATTTCTTTGCTCAAAACGTATCAAATGCATTTTTAAACTTTATTTTACAAGTAACATAGTTTACATGCTGTTTTAAAGTAGCCCCAATTTAATGTTGTTTTAAAAGGGAAGACTCTGGTAAATGCACAAGTCAGATAGAAGTGACCCAAGCGTGAAAATGCACAAATGAAGACTGGAAATAGTCTGCCTGTTGCTAACACACAGTCATCACCTTCAAATGGCACTGTGCTTTGCAATTGTAATGTACAAGCAGCATGGCCTTGAGACTATAATATCTATCGCAGTGTGGCCTTGATGCAATAACAATACCAGCAGGATGGCCTTGAAAATGGAACATTCATACTATGACACACATTAATCGACACTGTGCAAGAAGGGTATTTTTTTTTAATCATCAGCTTTGTTGCACCTTTAGTCTTGTTTTCACAGGCTTCCTTTGAAAGGACTAATGAAAAAGATCAGGCTATGCTTATCAGTGCAAGGTAATTCTGAAGATACCATTTTTAGAATCCTTTCATGCAGAATGATATTGGATGCTTTATTATTGATATGATCTTTATTATTTAGTTGCTTTTGTTAGATGTATGAGAAATTGGTCTTGTAACCAGCTGAAATACATTCCTAGGATATTGTTGTTTTAGATACATAAAAACAAATGGCCAAATAAGTTTGCTTTTAAAATGTTATAAAATATTCACCGAAACATAAAATTAGATGGAAGAGTAAGATTGACCTTTTTACTGTTTTTATCCAAGTACCTGGCATATTAACACCAAGGACATTATGCAATTAATTGACAACATTCAATATTTTAAACGGACTTTCAAATATTAAATGATTTATTAAGATCAGTATAAACTTTTTCATTATTTCCTTAAGGTTGCATTTGGCACCTGCATTTTATCAATAAAAATATTAGTCATTTTATAATAAAATAGTAATATAATAATAATAAACAAGTAATATAGTAATAGTAAACAAGGATTGTTTACTGCTTGTGAACCAGGGAGCCAACAGCCAAAGCCCACATCTGTTTTGTATAACAAGGAAAACTACCCTATGCCATACTTTTAAAATATTGTTTTTGTTCTTAAAAATAATGTGTGTTGTATCCTTTATTCTCCTCTGCATATACAATTTGTATGACACAAAAGACTGGAATGAAAGATTCATCGTCCCTTGAATTTTATTTATTTATTTATTTGATTTGTCAATTGCTTACAAGATAATAAGTATAAGTATATACGTAGTTTCATGAATACATGAAATGGGTACATATAAGAAAAATAAAAGAAACAATAGGACAGGGACGGTAGGAACGTTGGTGCACTTATGCACGCCCCCTACAGATCTCTTAGGAAAGGGGTGAGGTCAAGAGTAGACAGTCTAAGGTTAAAGTTTTGGGGGTTTGGGGAAGAAACCACAGAGTCAGGTAGAGTATTCCAGACATTGACCACTCTGTTGCTGAAGTCATATTTCCTGCAATCAAGTTTGGTGCAGTTAACCTTGAGTTTGTATCTATTGTGTGCTCTTGTGTTGTTATGGTTGAAGCTGAAGTATTCATTGACAGGTAGGACATTGCAATGTATGATTTTATATACCATACTTAGATCAGACCGAAGACGGCATAATTCAAGGTTTTCTAGGTCTAGAATTTCAAGTCTGGTGGCATAATGTATTCTACAATGAGTAGAGGAGTGGAGAACTCTTCTTGTGAAATATTTCTGGACTTTCTCAACTGTGTTAATATCAGATACATAATGTGGGTTCCAGACTGATGAGTATTGGTCTAGCAAATGTTTTGTATGCTCTAGTTAGTAGTGTAATATTACCAGAGAAAAAGCTACGTAGGATTAGGTTAACAACTCTTAATGCCTTTTTGGCTATGTAGTTACAGTGGGCTCTAGCACTTAGATCATTAGAGATGAGTATTCCAAGGTCCTTTACAGAGCTTGGATCATCAACAAGATCTTGACTATTCAGCTTGTATTTTATTTTTTGATTTTTTTGCCAATATGTAAGACAGAGCGTTTATTTGTTGAGATTTGAAATTGCCATTTGTTTGACCATTCTGATACATAGTCAAGATCTTTTTGAAGGGTAGCACTATTGTCTGTGGTATTGAACAGCTTTACATCATCAGCGAAAAGAACGCAGTTGCTCTTAATATGATAACAGAGGTCATTTATGTAGAGTATGAAGAGAGTTGGTCCTAGAACACTGCCTTGGGGGACACCACTATTGACAGGTACAGAATTTATTGTTATTGAGTTCATCTTTCTTCTCATTAAAACCTGATAACAGGATCTCAATGTGAGAAATTATTCTATTAACCTTTAACTGTCATACAAATTGTGTAGATGTTGATTTTCTTTTTCACAATATTGGAGCCTTTTCTGCATATAATTTACATTTCAAGTCAAATCATTCTTAAAATAGCCCAGTATATTATGCAGATAAATCTTTATTGCATAATTAATAGATTGATTGATGCTCACCTCAAACTTCATTTTTATCCAGTGTTAGTACAAATGCATTTATTCAAATGGGAGACATAACAAACATTCACTTGTTTTTAATTTAAATATGGAAACAGACCCATCAGATACCATTGGGAGAATGCATGACATCAGGGTAATAATGAGATTCTTCCTATGAAGAAATTGGAAATGTTATTAGAAGGATACTAACTTTATTGTGCAGTCAACTGAAAAGCTAAATAAATTTATTTTCTCCCATGTTTAGAGGCTAAAGCTAAGAAATGTCTCCTGAAGAGTAGCTGACAAGCGATATGTATCAGTATTGCTCCATAAGTGAAGCATTATATCCACTAACTTGCATTTACCACCGAGAAAGCTCTGCCCAACTTCTAGTTGAGAACATCTCTAGTTCCTTAAAGAATGAAAAGCAGACTGAATGAAAAGGAAGAAAAGTAACCTAAACAGAGAGAATCAATGCCATGCAATCCCAAATTGTGCTTACCTTTCCCACCTTACCATGATTGTGTGTGTGTGTGTGTGTGTGTGTACGTACGTACGTACACACACACACACACACACACACAGAGAGAGGCAGTCCTCAACTTATAACAGTTTACTTAGTGACCATTCAAGGTTACAAAGACAATGAAAAAAGTTACTTATGACCATTTTTCGCAGTTACGACCTTGGCAGCATTCCCATGATCATGTGATCAAAAATCAGATGCGTGGCAACTGGTTCATACTTATGACCATTGCTGTGTCCCAAAATCATGTGATTGATCCCCTTTTGGGACCTTCTGGCAAGCCAAGTCAATGGGGAAGCCAGATTAACTTAACAACGAGGTTACTAACTTATCATCCGTAGTAATTCACTTAACAACTGTGGCAAGAAATGTCGTTAAATGGAGCAAAATTCACTTAACAAATGTCTCATTTAACAGCATAAATTTTGGGCTCAATTGTGGCCTTAAGTCAACTACCTATATATTTATTTCCTTTCTTCTATTTGTTCAATGTAGCCTTATAAACTTCAGATGGATGAGAAGGGGTTAGTCATAACAACCAAATATCAGGTTCCTTTTATATAAATGTTGGATTTTCTCAAGTTAATGGTTTCAAATTCTAGAGATAATTGATTTTTTAAATTAAAATTAAGAACAGTTTTTATATATTAAGTCTATGAAGTGCTTCAGATTTGATTAAAAAGAGATGCTATACAATGTAGGGAGCACGACTTTAGGACTTGTTCATTGTTCATTAAAGTGACTGTATATGTTTCCAGGATAGCACAGGATGAATAACAGCTTCTTTGCAAATTTATGGGAAAGATGTAGTTGCTCTAATCTATTCTTCAACAATTCCAAAGCACAGCTTACAAACTGAATTTGAAATACTGTAGAGCCCAACTACATATTACTATTCAGGTGTTTAAAAGGGCAACCTGAAGATGAAATTGTAAAATACCTTCAGATGCATTTTTCTAGTTCACAATTCTTATTTTTAATCACAGTTCACTGCCATATAACAGCAATTTACAATGTAAGCAGATTGGAGAATGAGATCTTTCTTTAGCATTTAAAATGGCAAAGGTCTTATTCACATAGGCTGCCATGGGTTTACAAATCAGAATTTTTGCACACACAACCTGCAACTGATCTTTCACCTTAACCTGCAGTGCTTAAGTATGTAATCCATGTCTTTCAGTATTTATTTGCAATAGCAACCAAAGAGTTAAGAATGGGTTGTCTTTGAAGTAGCACTCTCAGCTCCTAGCTGATCCAAACACTCTAACATCATATTTTATTGAGAGCTTTAAGAATATCAGCAGAAGTTCACTCTTGCCCTCTCTCTCCAGTACGGTGACATTTTGGAAGATTTTTGACATTGCCTCTTCCTAGAACTGAGAGTGAGTGACCCAAAGTTATCCACCTAGCTTTATACAGGATTAGAATTCAGCATCTAGTGCCTTTAAGCATGTCATTGAAGTGGTTCTCAAACTGTTGCTTAGAAGACCTCTCACTTGGATGTTTGCAGTGGGATTGCATCCCCCTTCTCCCAAAAGAACACTGTAGCTTCTTGTTCTACATGTATGCATGTGTGAGAATGGAGTTTTCTTAGCTTATTTTCTCCTGATCTCCTCCTTATGTTCATCAGAAAACACCAACAGATGTTGCTGGTGCTTTGCTTCAGGGTTAAGAACAAGTTTAGAACATTTATAATTCAAAATTTGCAATCATTTTTATTTCCCTTTTCAATCATGGAGCCAAGAAAAGACAACAATCCACTTGAGGCATATAATCACAAAGAAAAAAGTGAATTTCATGAGAGAAACTCTGAATAAACATTCTTTGGAGATTGTGTCCAGAAAATCTATCACTGTAGAAAAATACATTGTCCAGATATAAGGCAAACTGCTATTCATCCTTCTGACATGACTAACCTGTTTATTTATAGAAGTAAAAGTAAACTTGAAAACCTCCAAAATGAAGAAGTTAAAGGATTTAGATACAATTAAAAATGTCTTTGGAATCAGAGGAAGTTCAGAGGAACAAGTTGATTGAAGGTGAAACAAGTGATCCTGTGTGTGTAGATGTAGAAAATTGATTTGTTCAGCTACATTTCACTTTGTTTATTTTTCTACTTGTAGACAAAAATACATATAGAGGGTAACAAAATAAAGAAAATACTAAATGCAAGTACAAACACAAATAAAGGCAAATAATATATTTCAAAATGTTTTAAAGCTAGACAATTATTTATTATGAAGTCACAGTTTCTAGAAACAACATTCAATTTCTCAGTTTAAAAGCATTAAAAATATTGCATCTTTGTGTCTGGATCTGTATGCTTATCTTCATTTAACTTATTTCAACTTGTCCCTAGTTCTGCAGTCATAGAAGCCCTGACTTTAACATTATTTTGTACTGTCTCAGGTCTCTTGCAAAGAATTAAGCAGAAATAATAGGGAAGAAGAAATAGGAAAGTAATAGAATCACTGGCATTTGGTCCAATTGACCTCCTCCAATGGTGAATTACTTCGGTTCAGAAAGTAGGGAAGGATATTCCTGCATTCCTGTATTTCTGCAGCTCTTGATTTCTTCACCCAACCATCTCTAGAGGTTTGGTGCACCTTTGGAACAAATGGTGTGTAGAACTTGTGGGGACAAAAGAAGCCCCACTGGTTCATACAACATTGGGTTTTAGTCCTACAAATTAAATTTAGAAAAAAACACTTACAAAGAATCAAAGAAGGATAGAATCTGTATTATTAGGTTCAAGCATGCCAAGGAATGTTCTTACATTATTAATTCATTGAGCTGTTATTTTATTTATAGTTATTTTATTTATAGTTATTTTTCCCTGCTTTATCTCATATAGCCCCAATACAATTTGCATCACAAATTAAAAATAAAACTGTATAATAGCATCAAAGCAAACAATAAAGAAACCAAGGTGTAGCATGTTAAATTTAACTTGCATCAACAAGAAAAAAAAGTCTGACATTTAAAATGTCAACATAATAAAAAGCAATTGGAAAGTTTCCAAACTTTAAAAGTTATTAAATGTACTTGATGGATTGCACCTAAAACAGCTTTCTTTAGTCTGTGCCTTTCTAGATATGGTAGAAAATGTAAATCCAGAAAACACAAATAAATCATTGTGAGAAGATTGGGAAAGGCTGATTCAATATTTTGTAAAGAAATGGCAAAAGTGCTAGAGACACCAGAAGACTGTGAATCCTAGTCTTTGGGAATGTCACAAACTCTCAACCCAACACGTCATAGAGTTTGTTGTGGGGAAAATATAAGGAAGAAGGAGTATTAGCTATGTTTGCTGCCTTGAGTTACTTACAAAGTAATAAAGGTGGAATAAAAAAATCCAATCAATCAATCAAGATAGAACTACAAAATACTGCGGCCATGCCACCAAGCGGGCTTGGCTCAAAGCAAATCTCATGATGACAAGAATAAAGCATTTATTCTCTTAGGACTAGTTAATAAACTAAGCCCTACTTTTCCAGATGTAATGTATTATATAGTAAGTTATTTTTTACATGAGCAGTATAGAAAATTGCTCATTTATGTTATCTTTAAAGTACAATCATTGCCATATTTGCTTTGTTTTGCTGTTGTATGCCACATTGTATGCCCTGCCACAAACAAAACAAAGCAAATTGTGATATTATTTCCAAGCTGATTTTTCACGGTTTAAAAACAGGGAAAGGCACTAAGTGTTAAGCTGCTGTGTTGTTGGTCATTGAAACTATCCCATTTTATAAGTCCCTTCAAAGTTCAGGAATGCAATGTATATACTGCTGATCTAATGGAACAATGCTCAATTCTCTCACAGCTTTTGTCTTTATGAAAGAAGCTTAACACATGATAAGCAATATTTGACAAACACTCTCCTTTGACTCATAAATAAACAATCCCTTGGATGGAGACGAGTGATTTTTCTAACTGTGGCGCACATTAACTGGGTGTGAGATATGGTTCCTACAAGAATAGTTTTTATCCCTGCCCCGCCAAATCCAATCTGTCATTAACAAAAATAACAAGTATCATCTCCCTATTCTCAGGAGCATTGTGCATTTTTTATAGTTTCTTTTTGCTTCCAAATAGGCTGCAACCAGCCTTACTGTCATACATAAACTCATCAGCCTGACAACTATCATTCTTCTTCTTGTTCCCCATCCTCATTATCTCTCTTTCTCTATTATCAAAGTGCGATATTTTGTTACTGTTTCATTTGCATTTTCTCCCGAGACATTCTTCGCCTTATTATTTTCAAGTAGTCTTTTCAGAGTTGCACTCTGACAATCCTTTATAAAATGTTCATTTGGGACAAATACTGTAGAGAAAATTGTCAGTTATCTGAAAGGTTTCTAATGCTACTGTTTTTCTATTGCATTCTCAGTGTGCTTTAGAATTTCTTTTGAAGATCTTTTTGGAGTTTTACTATCCTATTGCAGGATAGCTAAATCTGATGGTTGGTTTATTTTTTCTTATTTTTCCCCAGTAACATCCTACTATTGTTTTGCAACCTGCCTGTCTATCAGATTTCCTGATTTGAAAAAAAAAAAAAAAAAGGCTCATAGGAGAAGTTTTCCGATAATATTTTCCCTTGGGCATTAGTTGGTATATTCAAAGCCAAGACAATTGCCAGGAGAAAAGATTGCTGGTCACAGGAGAGATGACATATACATAAATAATCTATTTATTACTGTATCTTTTGGATCAAGAAATATTGAGTCGTGGTGGCGCAGTGCTTAGAATGCAATATTGCAAGCGAATTCTGCCCACTGCTTGACCATCTCAAAGTTGTCTAAGCCTTCCATCATTCCCAAGTTGGTAAAATGAGGAGCCATATTGTTGGGGGCAATATGCTGACACTGTAAACTGCTTACAGAGGACTCCAAAGCACTATGAAGCGCTTTATCAAACTAAGTGCTATGGAAAAGACAGGAAAGAAAACAATTAACAAAAATAATTGAATGTGGGTGAAAAATCTAAGTAAGGTTAGTTTATTCCATCATTCACTGTAGCTCTCCATACTTTCAATCTTTGAAAATCACTCTTGCTGTCTTCCCATCTGTACCAAAAATCAGGATATGAATACACATGTTTTTTCAACAAATTAACTGTTACAAGTTTCAGGACCATCCCCAGTCTATTTTAATTTCATATTTTAAATTTTCCTTTGAAAATAATTATAAAAGCATTTTTTTTTCTTCCATCAAATCCTCTTGGATAATATTGAAAAACAAATAAATATTTGGCCTAGCATTATTTGGGATGAAGTTCTACCTAGAAAAGTGAGCAAGCATGCAGTCTTACTTGAACAATTTGCTGTCTCAGAATAACATTGATAACAGAGTGCAATTGGTTAAATCGCACATGTCATTAAAGCATCATTTAAAAACTACATTTTTTAAAGCATTCATTGGAGGGAGAGGATTCTGTTCAGGATGGCAGCATGTAAACAGAAGGGATTTCACTCCTTTGTTGAACTCTTCTCTCAGACATGTTTTTGATGAAGATTGTCTTTAAAATAAAGGACCTTGTCTTTTTCTCTTGCTGTGAATATATTGCTACTTTGAAGGATGATAGATTAATGAAATACTGTGTCCATAACAATATGTATAGTTAAGTGGACTTCTTTCATTTTGTTTTGCTGCCATGTTAGGATGGAATCCATACATGGAAATGTGTTTTGACTCTCTTTTGTTTAAATGCATTAAAAAGGTTACTTGTTCTTCATGTATTCCCACTTCAGAAATATAAACTACAAGTCTTGAGAGGGTGTAGATTTTGTGTGTGTTAGACCAGTTTTGCTTTAAAGGTAGGTAGACGCCTGTAAGTAAGGTAGATAGAAATTGCAAATTTCAACCGTCTTGTTAATAAATAGAAATACTTACTAGACAGATAATGTTTACCATCCACTGCATAACAATAGCCCTGTAGTTGCTTGGATTTCTTCCCATTAGCACAACTGCTTTACAAATCAACACCCTATCTCATTATAGCACTTATAAGGTTTTTTGCACCTAATCCCTTTACACCTATTGATATTGGTATTCTTGGTGGCATTGCATAAATCCAACTCACTTTATGCTTGTACAAGGGAAGAGTTCATGTAGTTTTGCAATGGGTTTAAAAATTTATAATTCCCTTTTAAAATAAAATCTGTTGACAGATTCACAGCAATTTGTCAGAGTGCATGGAATGCATTTGTTGTCTGCCATGGCGCAAAACGGAGTTGATTTTGATGCTGAAACTTATTAATGCTAATTACAAAATTAATTTTAAAGCAAGAAGCTCCTTAGGGCCTTCTTTCTAATTCCCACAGAATACAAATTTCCAGAGAAACTATGACTTCTTTATCCTGTTGTTTATACATCTACCATTCTCTCCTTGGCCTATATATTAGTTGTACTGATGCAACTAATAACTATAGACCAGCGGTTGCCAACTGGTGGGCCATGAGAAAATTTTGGTGGGCTGCAGAGAAATCTCAGCCCCAGTGCACCCCCCCCCCAAAGCAATTAATCCAAGTTGTGCAGAAACACAAGGCTGCGCCGCCCACATGGCCCACGGTAACCCTCCCCACCCACTCACTCACTCAGGGTAAGGATACCCTGCAAACTTGCCTGCTAAATTGCTATTTTTCCAACCATCAGCTGTTCTGCTGTGCCAGGAGATTTAGATTAGCTGGGAAGCAGGAAATGGTTGGATTTCTTGCTTTCTAGCTAGTCTTTAGATCTTTGGCTCTGCTTTTAAGCACAGCCAAACCTCCTTTAGGACTGAAGATTCTATTATTCAGTGCAGATTCATGGCAAGCAAATTTTATGTGACAGTCTGAGCTAGCTGATGGCAGATAGATAGATCACTGAAAAATTCTGTGAGCAACTCAATCTGCCTGCCTGCTTTGCCTGATTTTGGGTAAAAATTGCTCTTTTTTAAAATAAAAAATTCAATATTTACATACAAGTTGTATTGTGAGTTAATTTTGTGAGTTTGCTTGCTAGAAAATTTTATGAGTTTGCTTGCAAGCAAATTTTATGTAACAGACTGATCTAGCCAATGGCAGTTAGATCTCTGAATGAATTTGTGATTCTGTGAGCAATCAATCTGCCTGCCTGCTTTGCCTGATTTTGGGTAAAAGTTGCTCTTTTTTATAAAAAATTCAATATTTATATAAATATTTATAATATTTACATACAAGCCATGCCTAGCCAGTCACATGACCACCAAGCCTCACCCACAAATTAGGCCAGAACTGGTTAGTGGCCCCTGGGATTTAAAATTATGAGTTTGGTGGTCCCTGAGGTCCAAAAGGTTGCCGACCCCACTATAGACTATCATCTCAGATGAGAATGTTGGACCTGCTGATAAGAAGAGGATGAAATGGAGACGGACTTCTCGGAATAATAGTCCTAGAGAAAATGTTTCTAGCATTATGGAAGCCAATAATTCCAGTCTTCCTGAGACAGATGTAGTAAACTCTCAGAACCCCTTGCCTGAACCCAGTGACAGTTTCTAGGATCCTGAGATTTACTTATCCAGTTCCAATTAGAGGTGTGTTTTAAGGACACAACAGCAGAGGCTAACAGGCTGGTTAGTGAATAGATTCCAATGCAGTATTTCTCAACTTTGGTAATCTAATATGGCAACTGGCTGGGGAATTCTGGGAGTTGAAATTCCCATATTTTAAAATGCCAAAGTTAAGAAGCATTGCTGTAATGAGTAATGTACCTAGGCTATATGGGGAGTGGCTCAGCCTGGCTTAATTATTGGCCTTACTTCCTGAGAGAAAATATTGAGAACTACTTTTCAAGTCACAGCTCCATCTTGTTTAACTTGATGTGCCATGCTTTGAACTCATCTCCACACCTCTTGTCTCTTTTTTGTTTATTGGATTCCTAGTCTTGACCAATGCTAGGCCCAGATTACATTACAGTTGCCATCCATAGATTTGGGTAGAAAGGGCTCTCCTTCTAAAGGTTCTATCTGAATTTACTACACATCTTTGAACTGAGACAGAGCATTCAGTGCAGGACCAAGATGAGGGAAGGCAGAAATATAGTGCCAGAGCCCAAATAATAATGGAGAAGCAGCATCATAGCCATCCTTGCAGACTCTGGCCCTTGTTATTAAGATTTTAAATCAGATTGTCAATGTGTTAGCCCCATGATGGCAAACCTATGGCACATGTGCCAGAAATGGCACACAGAGCCACTTCTGCCAGCATGCGAGAGGTCGCCTGGAAGAGTCCCACTGCACATGCTTATGTGCCCCCCACCAGCCAGATGATTGTTGAGTATCTGCCATGCACGTGGGGGGGAGGTGCGCGTGTGGGAGATGCACGTGTATGCACAGAGGCATGTGGTGCAGGGTGGTCGTGCAGGGGGCAGGGGAGTTGCATGCG